>NC_053163.1:164308557-164616057 GCF_016835505.1 Polypterus senegalus
AAGAAGCTGTAAGGAATGAGCCTGCCAAATTTCAGCCTTCTACCTATACGGGAAGTTGGAGAATTAGTGATGAGTCAGTGAGGGCTTTGCCTTTTATTAGTATAGATTAGCTATCTTAATCACTTCTGTGTGCTCCTTTGATGTAAATATTGGGGAGTCTACTAAAACATCTAGGCTCTTCATATACAGGGTACTTTCAGGTGTCAAACCTCCCATTCCATATTCAAATCTAATATTTAAACTTCCTAGGTGTAATACAGACAGACAGGATAATCCTGAAGGATTAATTACGTTTACTTAAAATAAATTTCACCTACCACAAATCTGTAACGATGTAGCCGACAACAATTACACAGTCCCAGCAATGTCCACGTCAAGTGCTATAAGATCAGTGCCATCTGACGTGTCACCATCCAACTTTGCAGATATTAACAGAAGGAGAAGCTTCAAGGGACATGAACATTGCAGTAGTTTCCCTATTTAGACCTTGACTTTTGCTTTCGGATTTCTTACTATGATTTTTACTTTTAGATTTGAACAACAGAACTGATATTTTTTAGCTTTGCCTCTCCGCTTGCTCTACACTTCCTATCCAAGTCATCCCTTTTCAACCTGCTAGCCTTTCCTGCTGCAAGGCTGCAACTCTGGGCCAGTGTCAATTCTCAGATGCCTATTATGCTCTGTGCATGCCAGAGTACATTGTTCATATCTAGACAACATCTTTGTCTTCCTGACTTGCATTTTATACTTTTACAGTTAGGAAGATCATTTAACTTACTTGTTACGACTTACAGCAACAGGAGGTTTGAAATCTTCTGCATGCGTTTAAGCCGGTGGGAAGACTTCATAAACCAGAAACAACCTGGTGATGCCGAGTTTCCTGTACTCCCAGCTGGAGGGGCCGACAGAGGACTGCTGCCTCATGTGTGTGCAAGCAGCCTGTGACAGGGAGTTCATACCTGTGCATGTGGTCTGCTGGTGTCTCAAACTTATACTGAGGATCCGTTTGCATTCAGTAGCAGCAATCAGGTATGAAAAAAGAAAAATATACAAGTTGGTGTAACCATAGACCTGTAGTTCAGAAGAGGTGTCTAATTAGGATCCTTGGGTTCTGTAGGGGCACTGCCTTGAACGTACCTCCTGGTTTGCTGCGGTTTCTCGATGGCCTAGAAATGTTTCTTTCACTCAATGCCGTGGCACTAGAAGTACACCAACATAAAAGGAGGCCATCTCAAGTCACTCAGAGAGTCAGACTCAGAAGGTAGAGGGCAACATTCAATAAGGAGAAGTGGAAGGAGATGCAGAATTACTTATTACATTACACAGAGTAGGACTGAGTTTAAAAAGCCTGTCACGGAATTATCAAACATACAGTATATAAATGAAAGACCTGTGTGTGTATGGAGCAGTCCGCTCTGCTCACGCTCAACAACAGCCACTAGATGGCGCTTGTGTGCACCTCACTACGAAAGACCCGAGTGCAGCAAAAGCCGCTGCGTAACAATGACATTGTGCTAATGACGCAGATGAAGAGACACAATGTTGAAACAAAGCAAACACCGCGGCGCAACAACATGCAGGTGAAACACCTCAGCAACTGGGGGCAAGGCTTGAAGTTTTCACTAAAAACATTGTCTATCTGGAGGTATTTTCTCAAGACAAAGATTAATAGGACTCCTATGCCAGAAATACAGCTAAGATATGGTATCACCAGTGTTTTCTTATGAAAGCCAGAAGGGCAAGAAACATAGGTGGGTCAACATCCTCTGCCCTGGGTCATTCTTTAGAGTTAGCGGATGCCTCTCCAAGTTCACAAATATAGTAAAACTGCTAAGGAGTCGTCTTCGGGTTGACCACATGCTACTAGTTGTGTTGTGCATGGTGTTCAGGACTTGGTTGTGTCCTCTAGAGGTTAGAATCCAAAAAATGTCTCCCAGAGACACTCACCTAATAAAGCGTAAGTGCAGTCACTAAATACTGCTCCCAAGGGGAAATATTTTGGAAAGAAACAGAGCTTTTGGTTTTTCCCTGTACAAATGAGGAATCTGTGCAAATCCGATACAGAGGGGCTCAAAGGTACAAAGCTGTGTACTGGATAAGCACAAATTTAGCTTTAAGCATTTGATTTCAAGTGTAACTCATACAAATGAATGTGAAGGCTATAAATTAGTATGTGCTTGTGAAAATAAAAGAAGACAGGCAAAATGGACCAAAAAAAAATCCAACTAGTAAAGTAATTGATTAAATAAAAAAATTAATGAGATTTAAATTCCATGCCTCCAAAAACCAACAAAGTTCATTCAACGTTAGTGTTAAATAAACACTTAACAAAATATTAAAAGGCACTCAATCATAACAGACATCAAAGGGACCATTGTAGTCACTGGACACAACCAAACTGCACAGTGTAAACCAGAAAAATAAGACAGGAACAATTAAAATAAAACTTCAGAAATTCACTCCTCAAAACAAAAAAAAGTCTCAAACAAATAATCAAAAATATGCATATAATGCGGTAGCTGCCACAAAGGCAAACTTAAAATGTGTCCTGATTTAAATACATTTTCTGTAATATATTTATTATTGAAACTGGAAGTTTTGAACACGAGAGATTATTCGGGGGGGTTGCATAATTATTTTTGTCTTATTATGCTTCTGGAATTTTGCAATTATTATTTTAATTATGCTTTCATTCTCCAGTGGCGCCATTTTGTGCCGTGGTTGCAAGAATGCATCCCATGTTTGCAAGGCGTGTGATCCAGCAAGTTAAGCAGCGTGATGCAATGAGGTCCTCTCAAGATAACTTTGAGGATGCTAACAGCAATACAGGAAAATATCAACAAAAACACAAACAAACAAAAAATGGCTTAGCGTAACACACACACAGGCTGTCCCAGGCTTTGAACCAATATCCCTGGAGCTTTAACACCACCTGTATTTTAAGAATTTGGACTCGTATTATTTGCTCATTTGAAAACACTGAACAGTTGATTACAGGGAACAAAAATGACTTCTGATTTTCATCAAGCACCCTTATTCAGTCAAGGGCCCACACCAGACGCTCAGAGCTGCAGGGTCCTCCTGCCTTTCATAGCCCGTGAGCCATTAATGAAATTCATTACTTTAATTATTTGAACACCTCCACGCACTTAACATTTCTAACAGAAGCTACATTATTATAGGCAGTGCGCTCTTAATTAGGTGCACTTTTAAGTCATCAAAGAAGAAAAATATTCAAAATTCTGAAATGGCTGATTAATTAGGTGGAATAAGCCATTGAGGCCCAAACCCAGGCCTGTGAGCACTTCTTTTCACTCCAATCAGTGCCTTCATTGAGAGTCCAGCATTTGCCTGTGAATGAGATGGCACCTTTGTGCCCTCTGCCTGTCGGGTGAGACCTTCCCCAAAAGTTTGTTCCATGGGAGACAGAACTGAGGCACTGAGCAGTGAGGTTCTTATTTCAGTGTTTTGACAGATTAGATAGATAGATCGATCCATCAATCGATTTGTGGGAGTTACAATGTCCTCATGCTGTGCTTTGCCTTGTAATGGTGTTTCTTGTCATATTTTTTAGGATTCTTAATACCAAACAATTGCATTTGTTTAAAGGGAACAGCCATAGCAAAAAGTACTCTTTGATGACAGAGCTAGGGGTGATGAAATCACAGTATGAAACAATGCAGCCATTTCCTTTTAGCTTGCTAGGAAAGATTGGACCAGTTGTTATAGACTCATCCACAAAACAGGCCCTGGAATGGAAGCCTTACAAACAGGCTTCACCACAGACAGCCTGGCACCAGACTCGACATGCATGCAACAGCCTAAATGGGTTCTCAGTTTTTCTGAATTACATCTTTACAAAATTAAATTCTTGTTATTCAAGGGTTACATGTAGAAACCTAATGTGGGAATATTATTTCTAAATCTTCTAGAACATTTCTGGCTGGTTTGGATCAAAACACCTTTATTTGTTATGGTTTAGCCAGGGTTCTCTGCTGCACAGGGTTCAGATTTCTCATTTCTGTTTGTTTTCTTCATTTTCTTGTTAACATTGCTGATTATTTCATTTCTTTATGTTTATGTATTTTGTCAAGTTTTGGGGGTGCTCCTCCAAGAGACTGCCCTTACCAAAAAAAAAAAAACACAGTCCCTTGCGGTTCATTGAATGTGCTGGGATCAGTGGGGTTCTCTGCTTTTTATAAATTAACTGCACTTTTGACCTTACACTCTTCTTTTTGACTTTACCTTCTAGATTTGTGTTTTTTGGGACTGGTTAGCCCTGAATTGCCTTTTCCTTTTCAGGCAAACCCTGCTGTGCCTTTTTTGTGCTTCAGACCTTCATTGTTTCAGAGCATTTTGTGTTGCTAATAAATCTTGTTATAAATATTCATATTTTATTATTGCCCTTTTTGTTTCTAGCTGGGTTTTACAAGTTCTCCCCCTCTCTAGTGGACATTTTGAGATACTTTGGGACTGTTTCATATGGACAACATTATTTTTATCCTACCGTCACTATTCTATGCTACTATTTAATGAAGTCTGTTCCAAGGACGCACCTCGGTTGCGGGGGGTGCAGTCACAGATGCAGCACAACACAACACTCTTCAAATCATCCATGATTTTGATAAAATTCTTTAATAAAGAAAACTGTTTAGTTAAGTTTTCTTTTGCCTTTCTTGTTCTTTAAATTACTGCTTTCAGTTTGTTTAACAGCTCAGGTTTTGATGATTTAGATCTGCCTTATCAGTAATAACTCTCTTTTGAACTTGATCTTGTTTAATTTACCAGTTTCCAGTTATAAATTCCAGTTTTAGCCAACTTTTTCACCTTGTTAAGGCTCTGAACAGACCACAATAACCACAAAAATATATATACACACACACATACATATACACACATACATACATATATACACACACACACACACATATACATATATACATCTATATATACACATATATATACAGTGCATTCGGAAAGTGTTCACAGCGCTTCATCACTTTTTCCACATTTTGTTATGTCACAGCCTTATTCCAAAATGGATTAAATTCATTTTTTTCCTCAGAATTCTACACACAACACCCCATAATGACAACGTGAAAAAAGTTTACGAGGTTTTTGAAAATTTATTAAAAACAAAAAAAATTGAGAAAGCACATGTCCATAAGTATTCACAGCCTTTGCCATGAAGCTCCAAATTGAGCTCAGGTGCATCCTGTTTCCCCTGAGCATCCTTGAGATGTTTAATTGGAGTCCACCTGTGGTCAATTCAGTTGATGTGACATGATTTGGAAAGGCACACACCTGTCTATAGAAGGTCCCACAGTTGACAGTTGATGTCAGAGCACAAACCAAGCATGAAGTCAAAGGAATTGTCTGCAGACCTCCGAGACAGGATTGTCTCGAGGCACAAATCTGGGAAAGGTTACAGAAAAATTTCTGCTGCTTTGAAGGTCCCAATGAGCACAGTGGCCTCCATCATCTGTAAGTGAAAGAAGTTCAAAACCACCAGGACTCTTCCTAGAGCTGGCCGGCCATCTAAACTGAGCGATCTGGGGAGAAGGGCCTTAGTCAGGGAGGTGACCAAGAACCCAATGGTTACTCTGTCAGAGCTCCAGAGGTCCTCTGTGGAGAAAGGACAACCATCTCTGCAGCAATCCACCAATCAGGCCTGTATGGTAGAGTGGCCAAACGGAAGCCATTCCTTAGTAAAAGGCACATGGCAGCCCGCCTGGAGTTTGTCAAAAGGCACCTGAAGAACTCTCAGACCATGAGAAACAAAATTCTCTGGTCTGATGAGACAAAGATTGAACTCTTTAGTGTGAATGCCAGCGTCACGTTTGGAGGAAACCAGGCACCGCTCAACACCAGGCCAATACCATCTCTACAGTGAAGTATGGTGGTGGCAGCATCATGCTGTGGGGATGTTTTTCAGTGGCAGGAACTGGGAGACTAGTTAGGATAAAGGGAAAGATGACTGCAGCAATGTACAGAGACATCCGGGATGAAAACCTGCTCCAGAGCGCTCTTGACCTCAGACTGGGGCGACGGTTCATCTTTCAGCAGGACAACGACCCTAAGCACACAGCCAAGATATCAAAGGAGTGGCTTCAGGACAACTCTGTGAATGTCCTTGAGTGGCCCAGACTTGAATCCGATTGAACATCTCTGGAGAGATCTTAAAATGGCTGTGCACCGACGCTTCTTATCCAACCTGATGGAGCTTGAGAGGTGCTGCAAAGAGGAATGGGAGAAACTGACCAAGGACAGGTGTGCCAAGCTTGTGGCATAATATTCAAAAAGACTTGAGGCTGGAATTGCTGCCAAAGGGGCATCGACAAAGTATTTAGCAAAGGCTGTGAATACTTATGGACATGGGATTTCTCAGTTTTTTTATTTTTAATAAATTTGCAAAAACCTCAAGTAAACTTTTTTCACATTCTCATTATGGGGTGTTGTGTGTAGAATTCTGAGGAAAAAAATGAATTTAATCCATTTTGGAATAAGGCTGTAACATAAAATGTGGAAAAAGTGATGATGTGCTGTGAATACTTTCTGGATGCACTGTATCTATACTAATAAAAGGCAAAGCCCTCACTCACTGACTCACTCACTGACTCATCACTAATTCTCCAACTTCCCGTGTGGGTGGAAGGCTGAAATTTGGCAGGTTCATTCCTTACAGCTTCCTTACAAAAGTTGGGCAGGTTTTATATCGAAATTCTACGCGTAATGGTCATAACTGGAAGCTGTTTTTCTCCATTTACTGTAATGGAGATGAGCTTCAACGCCATGGGGGCGGAGTTTCGTGTGACATCATCACGCCTCCCACGTAATCACGCAGTACATAGAAAACCAGGAAGACCTCAAAAAAGCGCTGAAGAAAACATGCATTATATAATTGAGAAGGCAGCGAAACAATAAGAAGCGAGCGAGTGACATATACAACCATATTCATGAGTTCTGCTACTTCGGAAACAAAGCACGATGTAAACCTACACTTTAAATTAAGTTCATAGACAGGCTGCGCTGGCGTTTGTAATTTAGTGCCTGCCCATATAAGGCCGTCCGTCAGCGGCAATCCAATAGCAAACTCCCACTAAATATTCACGGGTGAAGGACTGTGCTTATGGAGAGGAAGATGAGATGGTCAGGGTGGTGTTTGACACAAACTCAGCGAAACTGCGAGAGAAAGTTTTAAGTGCCAGGACTAAGGTAACATTAAATACAGCCATGGACATAGCACGAGATGGCACCAGCACAGCTGGGAAACTTCGATGCATGTACACCGAGCGGCTCACGTGAACTGGCGCAGTGCACAGATAAAAAGCAACAGTTCCAAAGAGCGCTGAACAAAAACCGAATTACACAATTGAAAAGGCAGCAAAAAATATGAAGCGTCTGATAAGCATATTCATAAATCCAGCTACTGCGGAAACAAAGCACACGGTGGAAAAAGTCAATGTCCCGCTAAAGGAAGACAGTGTAAAAAACCCGTGCATGCAGTGTGTCAGGTCTCAGATAAAGAAGAAGACGAGCTGTTTATTGATGCAGTAAGAAACGAATCGATGAATGAAACCTGTCATCTTTACAGCGATTGACAAACACGGAATGTAACTTGAACACAACACATCCTACAAATACGAACCTGATTGAAAGAAATAATGATAATCAAATCCTTGATGACAGCAACACTCAGTAACACTCACAAAACAAATACTGTATATTGACAGTCATGTTACGTTATTTTTAAAATGTTCCCTTTTCTTTTCTAGCTTTTTAACACACTACTTCTCGCTGCGATACGGGTATATATATATATATGTATATATATATCCCGATCTACATACTCGAATAATGGATACTTTATTAGCCATCAATGATTGTTTTGGTAAAGCCATACTCAGTGTATTCATTAGATGAACGGTAAAAAAGTAAGAGCGAGGGAGGATGACTTATTGAGGCATGCAGGCTGTAGTGCGCGTCAACTCTATCTGAATTGCGAGATCAAATTTGAAAAAATATATCTTTTAAAGTTCTATTTAGTCCATATGTGTCAAACTCAAGGGCCGGGCCACATCCGCCCGCGTGTAATTATATCCGCCCGAGATCATTTTATATACTGTATTATTGTTATTAAAGCCGGGTATATGAAGCGCTGGTAACACAATAAACTACAGATCCCATAATGCAGCGCTTCAGCTGCCTTGCCAACACTTACCGCGTTAATCAAGTCTACCTTATGATGCTGCAAGTTATTGCGAAGCTAGCTCACACGATGCTGAAGAGAAAAGTTGATTCTGAAAATAGAGCCTTTAAAACCGATGGGAGGCTGAGTATATGTTTACTGAACCCGTGTGTCTCATTTGTGGAGCTAATGTGGCTGTAATTACAGAATTTAATCTAAGACGGCACTATGAGACAAAACATCAGGGTAACCTGAATGCAATGCAGAAGATACAGAAAGCAGAATAATTAAATAAGAATCTGACACTTCAGCGGACTTTTACCGTGCACAATCACAAAGTGATTTCAAGTGAAGCTGCTTTTATGGGAGACACAAATGCACCAGTGCACCTTGCCCCACTTTCCCTGTTGCCAAGTAATGTTAAACCAAGTCGTCACTACGGTGTTCCCAAACACGCACTTTGCTGATAAACTGAGCGCACTGAGTTTGCACGGCGCTTTGGTGACTTTGAAGAACACAAAAAGTCCGTCTACATGCGGCTCGAACCTTGTGCATGTTTGGTAGCACATATCTGTGTGAGAAGCTCTTCTCAGTGATAAAGACTAACAAAACAGCACACAGGAGTCGCCTCACTGATGAGCACCTGCAATCCATCCTGAGAATCTCCACAACACAGAACCTCACACAAACAGAAACGAACCTGTGGCCAAAAAGATGCCAGGCGTCCAGCTCTAAAATGACATATGAGCAAAGACAACTGAATGATTTGATTTGTTATTGCTGAAAGGAACACATTTTATTTATATTTCCAGGTTTTGTTATGCAGCATGTTCATATTTGAATTTGTATAATTTTGACAGGATATATTTTTATGGAGAGCAAAATCTTTTGGGATATTTAAAATCTAAGTTTATTTTTTATATAAAATTACATAAGAGTAAAGAAATTTGAATGTTTGTTCTTTTAACGTTTACTTTATTTCTAACTTGTATAATTTAGACAGGATATATTTTTATGGAGAGCAAAATATTATAAGTTGTTTAAGGTTTGAGTTGATTTATTCAGAATAATATTCCTGTCTGTTTTACCATTCCTACCAAAGATATTTCTGTCGACTAAATAAAAATTCCTTCTATTTAAAATTTAAATAGAACTTGAACAAATACGATAGTTCATAATATCCACGCAGACTTGCACGTAAGAGCGGGAGTTATCCGTTTTAACAAGCAGCGTATTGCACTGATACGAAATAGCTGTGTGTGTATATATGTATGTATATGTATATATATGTTTATATATGTGTGTGTGTATGTATATATATATATATATATATATATATATATATATACATGACAGCAACACACATCACTCACAACAGTGACAAAACAATTACATTGACAATCATGTTAGTTATTTTCAAAATGTTTCCTTTTCTTTTTCATTGCTTCTTTAACACACTACTTCTCCACTGCGAAGCGCGGATATTTTGCTAGTATATATATATATATATATATATATATATATATTATATATATAATTCTAAATCTACACAGTTCACTAAATGCCTCATAACAGAAAGGAAAACATCAGACCTCTGGCTTCAAACACAGACTATGAAAAATCTTTTTCAATTAAGTTTTTATTTTTTACTAACAAACTGGCACGGAAAATATTCAAAAATGAATGCCCAAAAAAAGCAACTCACAGCAAAAAAATCCAATCCTTAGCCAAAAAACTGGAGACGAATATCACTACAAACAGAAAATCAATCCCAACAATCACCTTAAAGAACTTCGCTCCACTGACTGCCAAAGATGACCTGAAGCATTGTTTGCAGAGACAGACCACCAACTAATAGTAACTAATAGATATTCTGTTTTAAAGGGATATGAATAAACTACCACTACAGTAAAAATAACGCATTCATAACAAATAATAAATATTCAACACATAACACACAAGGTGGCCCAAACACAATAACGGAGTTATAGCCTATGAATTAAAGAGAGAATTGAGGATTCTCATCTGTCTCTCACTGTTACGACTGCTGCGGCACACAAATGACAAAGGTGAGGCCATTAAAACTCTTTTCATGCCAAATACAGGACAGACTCTTAACTGGACTGCATCAAAAAACTGCTCTCACCCCAGGGGACCCTGACCCTAGGAATACAGGAGGATTCAAGCCTGTCCAGACCTTAATAAAGGGGTACAGGTATTTAAAGTTCAAAACACAAAAGGTCAGGTTGGGGATCTTGCACTGGAACAGCATGTTGGCACACCTGCCACACGAAGAAACAGCTTGGGATTCTGGTTGGCATTCTCCCCAGGCAGACATGTGGTCCAGTCCCACCCTCTAGAAATGACCCTCTATCTGCCACATCCAAGTGTTACATGGGTGTCCCCTTGGCCTGGTCCAGCCACTCTGGTCCTCAACAATGAGGATTCTGCAAGCCAGATTGTCCTCTGGGAATCGTGACATATGGCCATGGTGCCGTAACTGACGCTACTTCACAATGTAGGTAATGTGCCTCAGTCGGGACTCTGTGAGCAACACAAAGTCAAACCAGCGGTACCCAAGGAGTATCCAAAGAGACACAGTACCAAAGGAGTCCAGTCTTCATCTCGGGTCACTGGATAGCGTCCATGTCACACAACTATACAGCAAGACAGGAAGCACCAGGACTCTAAAGACTTGGACCTTCGCCACACACCCCTTTCCAGTGACCTCATGACCGATGCACTCCCAATCCATCTACTGACTTCACATGAATGTCACTGCCAACTTAATTAAACCTCTCAATGAGGTCAACACTCTCTCCACAGAAAGAAACTGCTGATGGCTGCAACCAAGAGGTCATTAAAGGCCTGGATGTTGGTTTTTATAAGGACCCTTACAAGCCCAGAAACTCAAACTCCTCACTCAGTGTCTCCCGATCAGAGCCTCCATGAACTCGGTGAAGATTACAGCATCGTAAGCAAAGTCAAGATCGGTGAATCTTTCTTCGCCAACAGATGCCCCACAGCTGCTGACCCCATGAACTTGCCCAACACCCAGTCCATACAAGCATTGAACAGAGTAGGAGCAGAACACAGAGGCAATCGCAGTACCAACATACAGGCCGGCCATGATGTCCAGCAACCTTGATGGGATTCTGTGAAGTCTCGGGATGTCCCACAGGGCAGCTCGATCAACTGAGTTAAACACTTTACAAAAAAATCGACAAGGGCTGCAAAGAAACTCTGCCGATATTTGCATTTGCACTCCATGAGAACCCTCAGTGCCAAGATCTGGTCGATGGTAGAGTTCTTAGACGTAAAACCAGACTGCTCCAATCACTGGTAGGTGAGCAAGTGATCATGGATCCTATTGAGGATCAATCACCCTTCCCTTTCCAGATAGGGACAAGTTATGTTTTCTAGTCAGATGGGATGACGCTAGTATCCCAAACGGTAGCAAAGATCTCTTACAATGCCAGAAGGGAAGCCTTACCACCAGCCTAGAGAAGTTCACCCCGGATACCACAGATCTCTGCAGCCTTCCCTACCCTCAGCAAAAGATGTGTGTCATAAGAGGGAGCATCAAGAAACTCCAACTTGAACAGAGGTAAGTTCCACCTTTCTAAAAGAGGATTGGGAAATGGGTTAAAATGAATGACCTGCAGTCGCAGGGGGTCCCAGTACTGAACTTGAAAGCACCTGAACTAGAGCACAGAGCTCTAAAGTTGATTTTGCCTTAGCACCCAAACCCACACTGCACTCCTACTCTATTGTGATAGCTCATACTTGAGATGGTAGATGGTCCTGACATGCGCCACCCAAACCTGACATACAGAAAAAGACTGAGTGCACCTGGAGGCCCCCACAAGGCAGAGTCAACCAGTCATAAATACACGATGTCAGTATGAAAGCCAGCATTTACTTTGTGCTGTACAATTACTGCACACGTACTAATACCGCAACAAGGACACCCACTTAGGTCCAATTAGACACGCATTAACATTCAACAACAGTTCTGAAGAACACACAGAGTGAACAGAGAGAGGGGTTGGGTGCACACACTGATACGGAATGTTGTCACACGAATTTATGAAAATGTGCTTCATTTTAATCTTGTTTATTTACAACGCAGACTGCTCAAGCCTTATCCCTCGAGTGGATTTGTGCAGTGACAGTTAATGGCTCATCTACCTGAAAAACGTTTTATGAAAGAAAAAGTCAATTCATGTCAAACATGGTTACCAACCCCAAATGACTGCTTCTTACCCTTGATGACAATCTCTCCCTTGCCTACAAAACTCTTTTATTTAAGGGTTTTAGCCAGAAGATTTACCAACACCTAACTTTATCCTAGTCCATATGTTGGCTCATTGCTTTGCAATTTACTGCTATTTGTTCCTGGAGGGTCCCACCAGACTACATCAACTGTCAAGGACAGCTGGGTGCGGGGAGGCCCAGAAGGGGTTACCCTTCTGTCTAGGAAACTGGGATAGGACCATCACCTGAATGGAAGTTTAAAAAAAATGGGAAGGCTTCTGAAGTCATAGAAGAGACCAGCCACTCAAACACAGCAGGAGGATGAAGCTGTGCTCGGGCCACAAGCAGGGAGGTTTGGCTCTTTGAAGAAATACCTGCACACCTCCAGGATGACCCAGAGCCATCTGATGGTTAGTTGAGCATAAACCCAGATGTGCTTTTTGAAAGAAACTCCAGCTTTACAGTCAGGTGTGCTTGGAGTTCAATTCACCCGGCGGGGAGACACCCATTTCCACCCCATCTCTTCAAACGTTTATTTTAATATAAATGAGCAGCTCACTACAAGAGGGAAACTACTCGTATTAATTTGTGGAGGGTGGCAAGGCAGGGAGGATGCTGCGAGACGGGCCTTTACTCTGTATTCACGTGTGTCTGAACTTCTCTTGACAGGCACTCCCTCTCTCAAGGACATTCCTGTAAAGCCTGTTTCTCAGACTCTGTCATTATACAGTATTAGGTGAAGTGGTGGCTCTGAGGCTAAGAATCTGTGCTGGTATCTGGAAGGTTGCCAGTTCAAATCCTGTTATTGCCAGAAGAGATCCTACTCCATTTAGCCCTTGAGCTAGGCCCTTAACCTGAAAATTGCTCCCGGGGCTCTTCACAATGGCTGACCCTGCGCTCCGACCTCCAAAGATAATGCAAAAACACAATTCCCCCCAAATACCAAAATATTTTCGAGGCACCTCACAATCTCCATATAATTTCTGGCTTTGAAGGCAATCCTCCCAGTGTGCCTCCCATGCCACTTCATCACCTCATATGTCCAATGCTACGTTCATGAGCTATCAGTCGTATGGTAAATCTGAACTGTCATATTGAGAGTACCACGTGAATGCTCGACAAACTCAAAAGTACAACTCTGATAATTCCGATAAAGGAAAGCTATATGAATTGCCCAAGCTGTTACACAATGCTGACCTTTCACCTTAGTTAATGGTTTAAAATAACACATACATATCAGGTGAACCCGAAATGCCAACTGCATTTGGTGCAAAGTGATACCGATTTAAAACATTTTTTTTGTTCTTCATTTCAACATAAAAATGTAATTTATCTTTAATTGCTTTTCTTTTTAAGACCGAGTAACAAATCAACAGCAGCCTCGTATTTTTCAAAACAGTCCAACCAGAAACCCGCATGAACAAAATGAAACGGGAAGGCAAAAAGTCACAACTCGGAGCTCCGAGTAGTCCGAGAGCACACAAACGCAGCATTAACACTCATACTTCCTCTTTCATTTGCATCATCAAAGCCAATCTGACCAATCACATTGCTCACAGAGATTGGACACATATACACACACAGACGGGCCTTAGTGTTTTATTATATAGTAGATTTTTATAATATTATTATCATGCTGTCATTGAACCTATTTATAGAGATGAGTACTTATATTCTTCTTCCAATGCACAGTCTTTCAACTAAGCATTTCACTACATATTATACTCTGTATAATTGTATAAGCCCCAAAAAAAACAACAGATTTGATTTAATGACCATTAGAGCAAACCACTTCATCAGCAGCAGCTGCCAGTTTCCAGGTTTACTCAGGTAAGCTAGTTGCCCCCAAATTTGTGCCCTCCACTCTGTGCTTTTGGGCATCCTTTGCAGTGAGCTCCATCCTATAAAGATGATCTCCTCCAACCACATCTTTTCATCCTGCCTCTTGTCCTCCCTTCCCTTCACCTCCATCTTGGTGTACCTAAGACTTCTAATCCCCATGCCCAAACCGCTTCAGTCTATGACCCCAAGTCTTTCCCTTAAGTCAGGATTCAGCTATTATTCACTCCATGTCACTCCACACACCCACTGATCATTCTCTTGTCTGTGTTATCCTGCTTTGCTTCATTTTCTGCCTTCAATGGCTACATTCTAAAACCCAACAATCTAATAGTAACGCCAATCATATTACCAACCAGGCACAGAAAACAGTCCAATGCCTAAAGCAATCCTGACTTTGAACTGGATCAAAAAGCCAAACACCTGGCGACAACACCACCAGTAATACCATTACCAGAAGAAAGCGGAAATCCATTCCAAATTGCATCACACCACTCTGTGAGGAGCCCCTCACCTGGAACATGTTGTTCATCGAGTAAAGTGTACTGGACACGTGCGCTAAAAAAGTCATGTCAGTAAAGGTTCATCCACGCCAAGCTACAACAGAACAACACTTTCTGAAAGGGGCACCATACACCCATATTTGCCAAACGATGCCCATCGCAAATGGATCACTGATTCAGAACTCAATTGAGACGTGGCTGAGAGAGGCCGGAAGCAGCGAGACAGGCGACATGTAAATAAAAAACGCGCGGGGAAAGTCGCGAAGCCCTGCTGGGCCCACGGACGCCACTCGTGCACCTCCCCGCCTTGGCCCGTTTGCATTCTCTCGTTCAAAGACACACAGGGCGGTATTGTTTACACACCGGCAGCGGGCTCCCTGACGTTTTCCTCCATCTTCGATCCCAGCTTGCACGCACGCCAGTCGGAGACGCTGCCTACGCGTTGCCCTGGCAACGCTTCGTCACCCGGAGAAGGACAGCGGAGGGAGCCGCAGTGGAGGGGGCGTGGAGGACGCTGCAGCCCTGCTGCTATGGAAACGCAGAGCGGGTGCCTGAAGAAGCCCGTTTCAAGGTGTGACGTCGCCGCGCCTCCGGGAAGCCTCGGTAATTATAACTATAATATTAATAATAAGGACACCGTTTGCGCGGTCTTCTCGTGGTTATTGATGTTGAAGTTATCGTAAAGAAGGCGCTTGGAGTGTGCGGATACTTCGGGTCTGGACGGCACATTTCGGAGGGAGTCACTACTACTGTGCGCACGTTAAGAGGCCCTAATTAAAACAAACGAATCCCGATATTTGGACAAAAACGATTGCGGTGCGTGACCCACTCGCGAGCGCTTTTTGTGACGTCCCAGTGCGCGTGAGTTTCTCGCCACGACGCAATGGGCGGCGCTTCAGGTGAACGCGGGAAACGCACACAAACACGAAACTGGTGGCGTCTCCGTACAGGTGAATTCGCAGCCGTGCCGTTTGGCCGGCTGGAGAGCGCTGCACGTCACGGGGCTCCGAAGGAGGTTTGTACCACGTTTGGCTTAAGAGGTTACAGTAGGGAGCAAACACGAACACGGGAGCGGGGCAGATGGGGGGCCGCTCGACGGAAGGCGCCTGGGCGTCGAGCGGTGTTTGTATTGCTGTTTGGTTGGAAGGAATGAATACATGAATTAAAATAACGTAAATGATAAAAAACAGGAATTAACTCAATGTAAATGACCAAAAAAGGCGAGGGTGCGTACCGGCAGGTGTTTCACCTGTGTGAACTATCAGTGTGCCGCAGCCCGCGTTAGGCCCACGCGCGAGTCCATATGTAAGTCAGAAAAACTGGACGTTTGGCTACCCGCTGGCACACACATTTACCTATTAAAAACACTAATTGAAGAAAAAGATGAAATAATGTAAACCTGTACCTCCTTGAAGAGAACCGTATCCGTCAGGGCCGTGTCACTTCCAAAAAAAGTTGTGCAAGGTGAGAACTCAACTTATACGGCACGAGTTGGCTCCGCGTGTGAAATGTGGCGCCGTTATCAGCAACTGGTTCGAGTTGACGCTATTAAAGAAAAGTTGTCAACATTTTTATGTCCTCCGAGTTTCCATCCCGCGGCAGCAGGGGTTCAGTTTCTCGAGGTCCGGGCGCCAGGCAAACTGCACCTGTCCCGCGCTCTCTGGGGCAGTGCTGCGTAGTACGCTGAGCGTACGGCTTCCTGTTTGATTTGCATACGCGGGAGAGGACAACCCACGTGGACACGGGGAACCCCTGCAGCCTCCACGCAGTAAGCGCCAGGGCAGGCATTCGCTCAGGAGACCCTGCTGATACCCAAGCACCCAAATACTGCTTGTTTGTGTGGAAATATATTACGTCTATTCACCCTTTGGAGCTTTTCACATTTTGTTGTGTTATAACTTGATATTCATCAACAGAAAAAGTCTCTGTAATGTCAAAGTGAAGAAGGCCTTTGCAGAGTAGCCTAAATGAATTTGGCACGTTTGTATATATGTATGTATATTTTTTAAATATATGTAATTTGTCTTTTATGTTTATTATATAAAATATGTTATGTTTTATACTTATATGTAATATGTCTGTGTATGTGTTTGCATATAAATATATAATTGTAATAATAAGGGCAAAAACGCGTAAGTGTTGGCATACCGTTTGGAAAATAGTTCCATTTAATTGCAAAATTATGCAAGGGAAGATGTAAATCTCCAGAAGGATATTTTGAGGAATGCTGCTCAGTCAGCACTCCGTCCTTCATCACTGCCCGTGTTCAAATGACCCTGTCCATTCTGGTAAGGTCTTAAGTCTTCTGTCATTGTGGCTGAGGTGGAATGGAAGTGATGTCAAGTGTGTAATACATGCAGTGTGTGTATGTATATGTGTGTGTGTGTATATATATATATATATATATATATATATATATATATATATATATATATATATATATATATATATATATATATATATATATATATATATATATATATATATATATATATATAAAATCTATCTCAACATATCGGAGGACACCTGGGGAAGGCTTTTTAAGCATGGAAATTACGAAATTAGCTTTATAACCTTTGCATATGTTTATTTTGGAAGAACAACAGAGAATAAAAGGTGTGTTGGGGTCCCAAGGGATGCCCCATTTAATTGAGGTTGTTAGGAGGACAATAGAGTTACACAAGGACATAAAAGGCTTGAAGTACTTGAAGCTCTGTCCTGCTGTGAAGTTGGTTCAGGATTGAATGGTGACATCTGGTGGTAGGTCAGTTTATATAGGGTCAGATAAGTAATGGGTGGGGCTTGAGGAGACTTTGTCCAAAATAATTCTTATACTCGCAGTACGTATATATTGTAATAACGGAAACACAGATAAAGAGTTGGGGTGCTGGGTGATGAACCTCATATAACTGGCAGTTGGTTGACCAAAAAATAAGCAGTGACAGAGAAACAGTCATCTTCTTCAGACGCGAGTCAAAGAGTGAGTGCCGTTCTTGTATTTGGTTCCTGGAGGAAGAGGCAAGGGTGTTGGTGGAAGCAGAAGTGGCATAATAGGTCCTTGCACCATGGATCTTCCATTCTGAGGGCAACAGGGAAGAATACTCAAGGCCCCAACTTGAACCAGGGTTGCATGTAGCATACTATAAATGTGTATATGCGTGTGTGTGTGTGTGTGTGTACATTATATACAAGTTACACACCCAAACCCTGTGACCAGAGTTGTTAATATGGTTGTCACACCAGTCTTGGATGTTGTGGAAGGAGGTTGGTGTCAGAAAGGGCCTCCAGTTGTAGGATTTTCTGCTTCAGTAAGATTTGACATGTAAACACACACTGTGGCTGAATGTGAACCAATAACTCTTAAAGCAGCAAATGCTGAATGGGTCCTTCACACACAAGATTGTCCATCTTCCTGTGACTCTGTTCAGAAATGGCACAGGTATGCAGAGAAACGGCGGGTCTAAAGGTTCTGATATTTAGACACAGTGAAGAAATGTTTCAGGTTGTTTGAGGCAGAGGATGGATGTAAGTAGTGTTATTATATTGTGCCCATTATGTTTTTTCCTGCCTCTTTTCATTGCTGTCTTCAGATTTTATAAATAATTGCTGTTTTGTGGCAGGATCCATAGTTACTTGATTTACAGTTCTTTGGTCTTTCCAGCTGAAGCATTCATTGCTACACGGAGAACACTGTGATCCTGCATAGTGCCTTCACCAGTCTCACCAGGTGTTTTGTTTTTTTTTTTTTTGTTTTATGGCAGATCAGTTTTTATAAATGTTCAATTGATTTACCTTGCTTGCTTCAGTGAACTTCAGCGGTCTAGCAAAACAGCATTCACCCATCAAATGGCTCATCTGAACTTGAAAGCACTTACATTGCCCACGGTAAATGTCAACATGTTCTGCTCTTTGGTGATTTTGAGTAATTCATAAGCGTTAGTAGTGGACCTCATGAGACGTGAAAAAATGAAAGCTTGTCGACGTCCGGAATTGCCGTGAAGAACCAGCAAACTAAATTTCAGGAAGGCCGTGAAAGTGTCTGGTGGTGATTGGTCAGTTGTGTCCATGGACACATAAATAAAGATGGCCGCGGCGCCTTTGTGGTGATTCAGACACCTCGGTAGTGGAGTGTGCTGTCCGGGACAAAACAAAGCCCACAGATATCCTGGTCTGACATTCTGCTCAGTAGTTTGTAGACGTTTACAGCACAAAGTAAATGTTAAAATAGAAGATGAGAATGCTGAACTCATTTTGGTATCACAAGTGGAACATGTTGTTATTTCTGTGTTTTTTGTTTAATGTTCACTTGCCTTTGACAGGCTTTGGGTGTTTGAGAGTCTAATAAAAACATTGAGAGCGTTCGTACTAACAGTAAATACTTGTATACATTATTCATTTTTAAACTAGACACAGGGTCTCCACCTCCAGTCCTGGAGAGCTACTGAGGCTGCAGGTTTTCATTCTAACCCTGTTCTTGATCAGTGAGCAGTTTCTGCTGCTATTTAACTCTTTCCCTTTATTTTAATTGACTTTTCTTGAGACTCTGACCGCTGAATTGATTCTTTTTTCCTTAAATGCCAGCTAAACTTAAATTTGATGTGAAGTGAGCCAACAGATGGGGCCTCAAACTCCAACCAACTTTACTTCATTCAGTTTCTTAGTTTGAAGCCAATTCTCGTTGCTAATTAAACCCGTTATTTCATTCCTTGGCGCTCATTCTGCCACGGCAGACGTTTCCAAACCTGTTGATTTTCTTTTTTAAGAGCGCTGGCTGTCAAAATGTTTTGTGGACCTGAGCAGATCAACGTTACTGAGGCCTTCACCTTTCTTTATTTTCAGTTACTGTGTGATGGACGCAGGTTGTTGTTGTTTATGTGTCACTTCATTTTGTGTCTTAAAATTACTTGGTTGTGCATCAATTAAAATTAAGGCAAAGAGTTAATTAGCAGCAAAATGTGGTCACTAATTAAGAAAAGGGTGTGAATGAAAACCTGCAGTCACAGTAGCTCACCAGGACTGCAGGTGGAGACCCTTGAACTAGCACTGGGAGGCTTTGACCAAGGCAGACTATCCCACCCCTTCATGTATGCCCTGGTTGCAGGTGTCTTCAGTACCATACAGGAAAGCTCAAGGACGCACATCAGTGTTTGTGGGCAGAGGAGAGAAGAAACAAATCCTCAGGGTTCTAAATGTTTCTTTTCCCTTTGGTTTTTGTGCTCCTTTTGGTTTTTATATTTTTCTTGACCTTGTGCTATGCGTTTCATGAAACACTTTATTCTGTTCTTTTTGATGTTTGCCTCTTTTCATCACGTGGACTAAAGTGTTTCATTGCCTTGAGTCTTCCGATCTTAACAAAGCCTGTTGAAACAAGTGAAGCCAGCTGTGGAAACGTGACACTGTGTGTAGCCATCTTTTGTTTCCTGTTGTGCTCAGGGCTGTGGAGTTGGTACACAAAACCTTCGACTCGGACTCCTCCATTTGTGGTACCTCTGGCTCCTCTTATATTTACTACGTTGATTGAAGGCACACGAGATACACGGCACTTCCTCTCTGCCTGTTGAATCATCAGCACCCTAACCTGTTAAAGTTCAGGTTTAATGGCTGTAGCGATGATGTTGTGGGTTATAAATGCGAAGTAACATTAAACATAAGACTAAACTTGCAAAGTTTAAAAAGAAGCTGTAGTTTTATCAAAAGGCCACAAGAAAAAATAGTTTAATCAAGTCTGTATATGCAAAATTGGAACTTTTATCACGTTATAAATCCCTTTTAGTTGGAGTCGGTACTCTTTCTCTGACTCCAGTAACCCAATGACTGCTTCCAACTCTACAGCCCTGGTGGTCCTGAAAGTAAAGCTGTGGCTATCCTGTCTGTGCAGGTTTCCAGTACAAAGCCAGAACCAAGTGAGCCGTGAAATTTCACTGGAGATGGTATCTGGTTCCTGGTGTTAGCGAAACTGTGGCATGAAAGTGTCACCTGACCCAGGGAAGTGTCTGTGCAGCCCCTTGCTGTGCTTTATTTAATGTTCTTTGGAGCAAGTTGGTGTTTGTGATGCAATATAATAATAATAATAATTAATAATTCTTTGCATTTATATAGCGCTTTTCTCACTACTCAAAGCGCTCAGCAATTGCAGGTTAAGGGCCTTGCTCAAGGGCCCAACAGAACAGAGTCCCTATTGGTATTTACGAGATTCAAACCGGCAACCTTCCGATTGTCAGTGCAGATCTCTAGCCTCAGAGTCACCACTCTGCCTATATACTGTCATTACTGTCAACTTACAGTGCTGATGTCCCTCGCCCACCAATCTGTTCGAGCACTGGGAGCGACATAAGAACCATTGCTGGATCTGTAGAGAAGGGGTAGAGAATGGAAAAGATGTCCTAAAAGTTATTGTCACACCACCTGACAAGCAATATAAATTGTTTGATAAGTTCTTTATTTTGAGCGATGGGACCAGTAAGACATCTACTTGTATTGGCTGATAGATCTTAGTCAAAGCTGGGGACTCTGTGGCTAAAGGTTCTACTTCAGATAGTAAAACAGTGCATTTGAGCATGAGAAAGGTGCTATATATATATAAAATATTATTATTATAAAGCCTTGTGATATTCAGATCTGATTCCACGATACATTTGAAGGATTTTTATACTTAAAATATTCAAAGTTGAACCAAACAACACTCCATTCAAGTGTGTGTTACTCTAAAGGTAACTCTGGATGTTTCCACTTGCTGTTCTACTTGGTTGTGCTTCCGCATTAAGTCACAGATCAAAGTATTTGCAGTTTTGCTTAGAATGCCCGTAATTCTCATCATTTAAATCATTGGGTTCTTAAACTGCAGGTCGAGTCACGTGTTGTCTGGATTGGAGTTGTGGAGGTTTGGGATTCACAGTAGCAGACAGTGGGAAAGGATCGCCCTCTCAGGTTGCAGAGTGTCTTGCGATGGGTCGCCGCGGGCAGTTTAAGCAAATGGCGTTGGTCGGCGATGCTCTGGGAGGATAAACTGGATGATGGTTGGGGGCGATTCTGAGTCTCAAAGAAAGTAGACTGCAAGAGAGTTTTAAGAGCCACTGTTTTTACTGAAGGTGTTCCTGTTCAGTCAGAAATTCCAGCCTTTTCCTTGTAGATGCTGGCACTTATTTGAAGCAAACTATGCTGGCGCCAGAAGGCAGCATGCGGCGTTCTTCTCTGAATCCAGATGGCGTCTAAAGTCACTTTCACATTGCGTGACTTCTAATCAGAGGGAATGTCAAGCTTCACACCTGCAGTTGCTGCTCTCCTCACCCAAGAATGTTGCTTTACACACCAAAAACTTGCCCGGGATGTCACGTGATGTGACTTTCCAGCCGAGTTCTGCGTCCTCGCCTCTTTTTCTGATGGCCAATCATGTGCTGCCTGACAGAGCTTGTGCTGTAAGAACGTCTTCCAGGCATGGAGAGTTCAGCCACAATTGCTGCCCTTGTTTTTTGTTTTTTTTTTCCCCCATTATGTGGTGGTCCATAAAACACAAGACATCTGATAGATGGGGACTGGGTGGTCTCGTGGTCTGGAACCCCTACAGATTTTATTTTTTTTCTCCAGCTCTTGGAGGTTTTTTTTGTTTTTTCTGTCCACCCTGGCCATCGGACCTTACTCATTCTATGTTAATTAATGTTGACTTATGTTTATTTTTTTATTGTGTCTTCTATTTTTCTATTCATTTTGTAAAGCACTTTGAGCTACATTTTTTTGTATGAATATGTGCTATATAAATAAATGTTGATTGATGGATGAGGCTCTCTTCCGGTTGCGAGGTCTGAAGCAGTCCCACTCTTTATTCCTCACAGCTGCATCATATCCTTTGTATTTCCACTCATTTGACTCTCCACTCACACACACACACACACACACACAGAGTCTGCCCTACAACTTAAGACCCAAGTCCAACCATTTTGGCTTTGCTGGGCGACTCTCAGACAGGTTGGTTTGAGTCGCAGGGTGCGTCGGACTACGTGACTGCTGCTCACGGAAGAGCGCCGCTCAAAGTCGGCGACTAAGAAACACTGAAAGAGTCATGTCATGTGACAGAGCCTTAAGTGGCTGAATGCTCTGCAAGAAAAAGAAAGATTAAAGTCTTAAGACAAAGGGAGAAGATCCCTAGAAAATGTTGTTTTAGAATTGTTAATTAGGATAAAACTTGTATTGGTGTAGAAATCCAAAAAGAGTTTTAAACACTCAATTTTAACAAACATTTTGAATAATGGTAATGGTCTTATTACTAGTATCACAAACCTCATAAAGAAAGGTGCCAGGAGACACCAGCCTTCAAACAAATATTCAAATTCCGTACTTTGAACTCTGTCACGTAAGACGATTTCTGTCCGTCCGGCAGCGACACTTAAAGAAAGCTTGCTTAAGGGTGAAAGCAGTTTTGCTGAAATCAAGGAAAAGAGCTTTCAAATTAGCACTCCGACCAATCTGTCAAGTATATTCCAGCAATCAGCGATGGCAAGCATGAATACAGATAGGCACTGCAGAGACAGCGTGCCAGCTGTGAGAAAATGCATTATCTGAGCGGGCGAGCTTAGAAAGAGAAGCTCCAGTAAAGTGCATGAAGAGAACACACGTAGCCAGTGAAGATGCGTGTGGCGGTAATCATGAACTTTGTACGGACTGCGGTACCCTGAAGAATGGAATTGGGAGATGAGAGGAAAGACTATCCAAAGTCCAAATCAGGAAATGAGATATTGAGAAACACAAGCTCAGTACGTGAAACTAAAACGGGCAGGTAAGAAACATAGAAAGAGAGTCGATGTTATGATTGCTAAGTTCTGTAAAAAAGTTTTATACTTTATCCTAAATGAATTCTGATGTGTTTTGAAATGCAGGGATACTGAAGTGTTTCGCTGCAATGCCACTTTGTTGATGCTGTCGGTGGTTGAGTGAGGTGTGACGCAAGATCCAAAGTAAATTTTGGGGTGCCAACCGGGTTGTGCCAATAGGAACAGAAATCGTGCTCAGTGGTGCAAAAAGACAAGGCTGTCGTGCCTCTGTTAAGTGGTCCGGCCTGGCTGCGGCAAGTCTAGGCCCAGTGAGAGATGCCATCAAATTTATAGTCCTCCGACCAGAAGGAGCAAAGTCAATCGCCCATATTGAGTGTCTTCTTGAAGCTGTGGGAACAGAAAACGACAATACCATTCATGATAGCACCCCCTCTTGTCCCCGGTTCGTATTGCTTACATTGGATGAGCCCGGAAGGTGACCATCTGACAAGTACGTGTGACAGTCTTCACAATGCATATCCTGGCTGTTAGATTTGGGACTTCTGGGGTCAAGACTTTGAGGGTTCGAGTGATGAGTGGTCATCTTGATGGCTGTTTTGTGTCCAAGTTTACGGATAATAACTCGATCTTCTTTTGTGGCTTTCAAAACATTTACTTTTGATTTTCTGGTTCTTGAATCTTTGCTCTTGTCTTTGCCCTTTGATTTTTGCTCACATCTTGGTTTTACTGATCTTGTGACTCTTGATTTTGACCTTGCGTAGTTTTTTGACTTGGCATATATCCTTACACTGTCTGTCTTTGAGTCAGTAGAGTCAAAAAGCAGGATATGCACGTAGACTGAGCCAAAAACGTTTATAGCCAGAACTCCGTTATAATGCACAGAAAGTAATACAAGGGTGGATGGCATCCACAGTCTTAGACCACCGTGATGTGTGTGTGTGACGCTGATCTGTATAACGCTGAGGTAATGACGTCACATCTTGATCACTCGCGGCGATCTGCCTAACAAACTGTCAAAAAGCAACTGTCTCAAAATGTTGGTGCCTGAAATTAAAACAGCATGGCATTGCAGGAGAACGGGATTTATTTTTAACAATGTTAAGAACAAATCAGACAGAAACATAAGTATGACCATACATTCATTAGTCTTCAAAACCCCCAAAATGGTATTCCAAATATTTTTGGCAGCCAGGAATTAGTTTCAAACATTTTAAAAAAGAAACACCAGAATACAGCAAAGGTGAAACAGCAGCGCGTACTGTTTAATAGAATGCGACCTTATGATTAAGTCTGTCCTCACTCTTTCTGCACACTTTTTTGTCTTGTGTTATTTCATTTTAAATGGTTGAATTTGCCATTTCAGTCCCTCGGTTGACGCTCATTAACCCAGAATGACAAAGTGACAACATGTTTTCAGAAGGGTTTGCAAATGCATTAAAAATCAAAAGCTGTAAGTATTCAGACCCCTCATTCAGTTCTTTGTTGAAGCCCCTCTTGGCAGCTATTCCAGCTTTGAGTCTTCTTGGTAAGTCTCGACAAGCTTTGCACACCTGGATTTGGGCAGGTTATCCCATTCTGATCTTCTCAAGCTCTGTTGGATTGAAACTGCCATCTTCAGATCTCGCCAAACAGGTCCTATGTGGTTTACATCAAAGACAGTCAGCATGTCCCACAGTCATTCCAGCATTGTCTTGGCTCCATGCTTCAAGTCATTGAACCATCACCCCATTCTGGGCTGGTGTGCACTCTGGAGCAGGTTTTCTTCAAAGACCTCTCTGTATTTGGCTGCATTCATCCTTCCCTCACTTCTAACCAGTCACTCTGTCCCTGTACCCCCATAGCATGATGCTGCACCACCATTTTACCCTGTAGGGATGGTATTGGGCATGTAGTGAGCAGTGCATGGAGTATTTCTTGGCAAGTTCAGTTTTTGTCTCATAGACTTTTAGAGCCTAAGCTGGCTGTCAGATGTCCTTTACTCCATCTAGACACCCTACCATCAACACCTGATTAACGGAGTGCTGCTGAGATATCCGTCCTTCTGATAGGTTCTCCCATCTCAACAGATGAACCCAACGGTGCCTCTAACAGAGGTCCTCTCCCTGACCAGGGCCCTTCTTAACAGATGCTCTCAGAGTCCTTTGAATGCCTTTCAAAAGAGTGGATTCTGTCTGAGATGCTGGTCCTTCAGACAGGTTCTCCGATCTCACTGGAGGATTTCTGAAGCTCTGTTAGAGTGACCATTGGGTTATCGGCTCTTTCTCTGACCGAGGTCGTTGTTGTTCAATTACTCAACTCTAGGAAGAGTACTGGTGGTGCCAAACTTCTTCCATTCGACAATTATTGAGGCCACTGTGCTCTTGGCACTCCATGATTTGGTTGTTGTCCAGATATGCCATGTGAATTGATGGACCTTCTATTCACAGGTACACGTGTGCCTTTCTAAATGATGTCCAATCCATTCAATTTGCCTCCTGTGGGCAATTCTAGAAGCGTCTTATAGGTAGATGTTGATGGTGTCCATTTACATTTAGTCAGTTTTCGCCTCGTTCTGTAGTTAGTGATTAGTGTAATCTACACTTGTGTTGCTCTTAGCGCTCAGCATCTCTGTACTTAGTGCAGCGTGCTATACAAAAAAATAAGTTGTATTGTAATCTGAAGGAGAATTGACGTAATCGGGAGGCTCCTGAGCACAATCCGGAGTGTCACAGCAATGGGTCTGAATACATCTATAGATAAGAGAATTCTGTTTTTGAATTTGAGTAAATCTGAAAACCTTCCTGGACACGGGTTTTATGGGTCATTGAGCATAGATTGATAAGCAAAAATGGCAAATGTATCCGTTTACAATAATATGAATTGTACAACAGAATAGTGTCTGTGGAAAATGAAGGGGTCTGTGTATTTCCTGAATCCACTGTGTCATCTTCTGCCCCAGTTAGTGAATACGCACTTCCCCTGTTTATTATTACACTTCTGTTTTTGGTTTTGATCTTTCATCGGGTATTAATTAACCAAACGGTGGTCATAGAACCAATAGCATGGCAAAAATCAATGAGCTATCTTTTCTGTATCTTGGCTTCGTTATGAAATTGCCGTTCTTTGGCCACATTTCTAAAGCTGCAGAAAGCCGATCTCAGTTGGTGTTAACATACGTTGTGTGATTTTGAAACAGATGGCATCCACCAGCCAGTGCAATATTCAGAAAAAGAGCCGTCTGCCTTGTGCGTCTGATGGTGCCCGCTAAGGCACTGGTGTGCTGTCCAGGGTGGATTCCCGACTTCTCTCTGATTTTGATAGGATTTGATTCTTCTCTCATTCCCTGAATTAAATTATGCACAATATATAAGTAGGTGAAAAATACAGACGTGTTGTAGAAGAAGACACAATTGTCTCTGAAATCGGTGATTAAAGTGATTGGTCCCATCCTTGTTTATTCTGTATTTAACATAAACCTGACCTTGCTTTTCAATGTAATATTTCAAATAATAGCACAAATGAAAATGGCATGGACAACAATGATGGGACCCTTAATCCTAATATTTGGTTGTACAACCACTAGATTTTTGCAGTCCTTGTAAAGAAGCAATTCCTGGAGCTCTCCATGAGACTTCTGCACCTGTCCACGGGTCCTTCGGCCCACCTGTCCTGAGCAAACCGCTCCGGTTGGGTCAGGTTTGAAGGGGGTCTTCTCCAGACTGCGTGTTTCACTTCCTTCCATAGATGAGGGGGTCTTCTCCAGACTGCGTGTTTCACTTCCTTCCATAGATGAGGGGGTCTTCTCCAGACTGCGTGTTTCACTTCCTTCCATAGATGAGGGGGTCTTCTCCAGACTGCGTGTTTCACTTCCTTCCATAGATGAGGGGGTCTTCTCCAGACTGCGTGTTTCACTTCCTTCCATAGATGAGGGGGTCTTCTCCAGACTGCGTGTTTCACTTCCTTCCATAGATGTTCCATAGGATTCAAATCAGGGCTCCTAGGAGGCCCCTTCAGAACAGTCCAATGTTTGTTACCTGTGTAGATTCGAGACATTCCATGCCTGACACAGCAAAGCAGCCCCAAAAACATCACAAGCCTCCGTCCGATATGTTTCACAGTAGCTATGGTGGTCTTTTTAATTTTTTTTTTTAATTTTGGACATAAAGCTGATGTGACTTTTCAAAAAGCTCCAGTTTTGTGTCATCTGTCCAAAGGATATTCTCCCAGAAGCACTGTTTACTTGTCAACATGTGTTTTAACAAATTCTACTCTGGCTTTTTTATGTGGGGTTTTCCTGGGTCGTCTTCCATTAATATGTCACCAGATGGTGCAATCAGACACTGGTGGACCTGGCCCTTGGAGTTCAGCTTCTATCTCTTTGGGCGTTCTCCTCGGCTTTGTGTCTGTTATTCTCACTGTCCTTCTGTTCATTCTGGTGTTGATTTTCCTCTTGAGGTTGGCTACAGTCTCATGGACCTTCAACTTCTTCATAATATTTATAGCTGTTGTCACAGGAACATCAAGCTGCTTGGAGATGGTGGTCTTCTAGCCGTTGTCTTTCACATGCTCTTCTATTACGTTCCTCCTGATCTCCTCAGATGACTCTGTCCTTTGGTGCCATCGTGTGTCTCACAGAGAAAGCAAACAGCAGAGTGATGACTTTTCTCCATGTAAATGGGCTGAATGACTGATTGCACAATTGGAGACGTGTGTGATACCAATTCAAGAAAATGGCTAGCTTGAAAAAATCAGTCAAATCCATTGATGTAGAATCTTTGCTGGGGGTCCCAACAAATGTCACCAGGCCATTGTAGAATAAGCAACACTTGATCTCTTGTCACACTTGCTTTGCTATATTTAGTGACATATCAGAGGCATGCCGGTAGAGAGGGGACAATTGCTTTGCATGTCGTCACTCTTCAGAAGCTGAGCTGTAAGGGGACCGACCCGTCTGCACACGGCCTGGAGGTGCACTTGCGTTGTGCGTACCCGAGGCTTCGGGGTACCTTTTAATCTTGTAACGCTCTGAGAAGAAGGTTTATTCAGTAAGACCACCTCCATAAACGAGGAAACTTTAACCTTATTTGGTTAAAGTAGAATATGAAAAGTGAAAGGTGGAAAATGCTCCATATCCAAATAAGAGCCATGTGACATTTGAATCAAATCAAATTCTTCACAGCTAAAAGGTTGGTTAATGTTAATTATTATTTTTTTATTTGGTATTCAGCCCCTTGTAACGCTAAGAACCGGAATATAATGAGAATATGAGATTGTTTTCATAAGTGACGCGGCAGCAGGCAGAGGTGCTTGCAGTGTTTCAGCTCTTTAATTTGGCTCGTTAATTACTTAATACGCCGGCCCTCGCGCTAAGTGACACCATTTCACAATGAAGACGGGTTGAATGTAAGCCCTTCTGTTTTCAGTGGATGTCTTTTCAGCTTCTGTTTTGTTAAATTGTTGACCTTATTTATTTATTTATTTTTCCCTTAAAACTCCTGGCCTGGCGAATCCCCTTGCCCGCTTGTCCTGTCCTCTGAAATGCAGTGCTATCGAGAGCTGAGCCGGCCACGTCGCTCTGTCTACAGTGTGTGAAATCCAGCTGACTCCACGTTTTTTTTTTTTTGTCTTGATTAACCTTGTCAAGTCCCCTTTAAAGTTAAATGCTTATTGCTTGACAAAGACGATTCTGCCTTTTTTGCAGAATTCACTCCATTCCTTCCGTGCGCGCACATAAATCGAAAGGTGCAGCATGCCAAAGGGACGAAAGTTCGCAGGGAAGGTTAAAAGCTTTCTCTGCCTCTCGGTAGATTTTCTGGCAAATTGAGGCAATGGCGCACTCAACGGTGCTGTGACTGAGGGTTTGTGGGAGGATTTAAGAGAATCAAGTGGGCAGGTCGACCTTCAAGATGAAATTCTAAGCTGTGGGAGGTGGACTGGTGCTTTCTATCCCCTTTTAGCAGGTGGCTTGTTTGTTATCGTCTGATAGGCACCTCTTTGATTTGTGAAGTGCTCGTCCACCTTGTCCTTGATCCATTTTATTCTAATGGGGGATGGACACTGGACACCCACTGGTGCTCGTGCTTGTGCACTCGCAGACGGATCGTACGACCGCCACAACTTGACCCAACATCATTGCAGTGTGAGAGGAAGGCCAGACACTTGCACACAATGAATACTCACACAGATGGGGTGGTGGGGCGGCTCAGCAGTGCTACTGTAGTGCCTCAAGGTCACTGTGAATGTATTGATCTGCTCACTGTCTAAGTTGGGTTCAAATCTCAGTAAACGCCCCAGACCTCTGTGTTAACACCTGCAGAGCACCCTCTATTGGAATGTGTTTTGTAATGCATGCCGTAATGAAATGCACTAAATTTGTCATTCCAACAGATGACATCTCGCAAACATTTTTGCTAATAAAGTGCATTATTACATGTGTTTGTCATGTGCCATCTGTTGGAATGACAAATGCAGTGCACATGTGTTTCAGCCAGGGTTTAAAACCCCTGCCAATTGAGGTTCAACTTCATGTTTTAGGTCTGCTTTGTCCATTTTTTATTTGTTTATTTTTGTTGATTATTTGCATTATTCTCTGTTTATGGTTGTGTCTGGGTCACATCTCACGTGTTTTGTGGGTGGGCCCACCTGCCAGTCACCACCAGGAACTTGCGCTCTGTCCCATAAATCGGGAGGGTCTCCCACAGTTCCTGTCAGCTCATTTCAAATAAGTTCTTTGTTTTTGCTTTGCCTTGTACTTATTGTGGATTATTGGATTTTTTGACCTTTTGTTCTGTTTCTTGACCACCTTGTCATTCTATTTTGTGGACTTTGCATTGGATTGCCTTGTGTTTTTAATCAGCTCCTTCATGTGGCACATTTTTTGTGGAAATAAAACCTTTTTACTTTTATTAAGTTTTGTGCTTGCCAGTTTATCTAGTTTAGCCCCCTCTAGTCAATATTACTGCAACTTTTTAAGACTTGTGTAGTTTGCGACAAAGTTTGGCATTAATAGCAGCTTTCGGACATCGGTACCAAAACTGTTCTGAGGGAAATAACTGATAACTCCACCGTACATGTGTGGGTGGGAGAGGCAGAATCTTGGCCATTCCCCTGGAAGCAACTTCATCTGTCATCTGTGGCTGTTCCTCCATTCTAAAGGTAAAAACAGATGAGTAGTTAGTTCCTGTGTTACACCTTCTTCATTTGTTTCCCCACATGAAAGCGTGTTTGACACTCGTGAAGCTTGTATATCTGACAGTACAGTAGATACGTACTGTATATACTAGGCATTTGTCATTGTTTTCAAAGTGCCTTTCTCACCTCCTGACTGGTTTTATATTTCATGTCCCTGAAGGCGACTGTCTTAGCGTGCCTCATACGTCTTTTCTCCTCCTTGTGTGTCTCACACTTGTACCAAAGCCAAAGTGACCAATCAGATTGCTCTGAGGGATAGAAACCACACAGAGCTTAGTGTTTTATTATGTAGTAGATACATACACTGTATGTGGCTCTCTAATGAAAACGCCGTTAACACACCCTTGGAGTTGAGCCCAGCATATGCAGGCTTAAAAATAAAACTTTGTAACCAACACCTTCTAAACCGCACCTTATTAATCCACAAACCCAACACCCCTCACTTGCTGTATACTGCCTTAGACTCCTCTATGCCTGTGATGATGACACCTGGCAGGTTGTCGAAAGCTTACGACTAAAAGAAACTATTTTAAGATATGAGACTCATTTTCTCCCTTTGTGGATCTGCAGCTACATTTATTATAATTATATATATATATAATATATGAGAGAGAGAGACTTTATTAATCCCCAAGGGGAAATTCACACAGAATTGATAGATATACATTTGTATGTCATGTCATTTTCTAACCTGTTTAATCTAAATCTTTTTTTTTGGGTTAGTTATTAGAGCCAATCCCAGCTAGCATAGCATGTAAGGCAGGAGCAAACCCTGAACAGAGTACAAGTCCATCACAGGGCAAACGCACATGCCCAGCCACACACACTTGCCATTTTAGTGATGCCAGTTCACTTAACTTGCATGTCTTTGGGCTGTGGGAGGATAGGGGAGGACACAGGACACAACCCCCTTTTTTATATACTGTGTGTGTATGTGTGTGTGTGTATGTATGTATATATATATATATATATATATATATATATAATTTGCCCCCCTTCCTGATTTCTTATTCTTTTGCATGTTTGTCACACAAAATGTTTCTGATCATCAAACACATTTAACCATTAGTCAAATATAACACAAGTAAACACAAAATGCAGTTTTTAAATGATGGTTTTATTATTTAGGGAGAAAAAATCCAAACCTACATGGCCCTGTGTGAAAAAGTAATTGCCCCCTTGTTAAAAATCACCTAACTGTGGTGTATCACACCTGAGTTCAATTTCCTGATTACTGCCACACGTGTTTCAATCAAGAAATCACTTCAATAGGAGCTGCCTGACACAGAGAAGTCGACCAAAAGCACCTCAAAAGCTAGACATCATGCCAAGATCCAAAGAAATTCAGGAACAAATGAGAACAGAGTAACTGAGATCTATCAGTCTGGTAAAGGTTATAAAGCCATTTCTAAAGCTTTGGGACTCCAGCGAACCACAGTGAGAGCCATTATCCACAAATGGCAAAAACATGGAACAGTGGTGAACCTTCCCAGGAGTGGCCGGCCGACCAAAATTACCCCAAGAGCTCAGAGACAACTCATCCGAGAGGTCACAAAAGACCCCAGGACAACGTCTAAAGAACTGCAGGCCTCACTTGCCTCAATTAAGGTCAGTGTTCACGACTCCACCATAAGAAAGAGACTGGGCAAAAACGGCCTGCATGGCAGATTTCCAAGACGCAAACCACTGTTAAGCAAAAAGAACATTAGGGCTCGTCTCAGTTTTGCTAAGAAACATCTCAATGATTGCCAAGACTTTTGGGAAAATACCTTGTGGACTGATGAGACAAAAGTTGAACTTTTTGGAAGGCAAATGTCCTGTTACATCTGGCGTAAAAGGAACACAGCATTTCAGAAAAAGAACATCATACCAACAGTAAAATATGGTGGTGGTAGTGTGATGGTCTGGGGTTGTTTTGCTGCTTCAGGACCTGGAAGGCTTGCTGTGATAGATGGAACCATGAATTCTACTGTCTACCAAAAAATCCTGAAGGAGAATGTCCGGCCATCTGTTCGTCAACTCAAGCTGAAGCGATCTTGGGTGCTGCAACAGGACAATGACCCAAAACACACCAGCAAATCCTCCTCAAAATGAAGACTTTGGAGTGGCCTAGTCAAAGTCCTGACCTGAATCCAATTGGGATGCTATGGCATGACCTTAAAAAGGCGCTTCATGCTAGAAAACCCTCAAATAAAGCTGAATTACAACAATTCTGCAAAGATGAGTGGGACAAAATTCCTCCAGAGCCTGTAAGAGACTCATTGCAAGCTATCACAAACGCTTGATTGCAGTTATTGCTGCTAAGGGTGGCCCAATCAGTTATTAGGTTCAGGGGGCAATTACTTTTTCACAAAGGGCCATGTAGGTTTGGATTTTTTCTCCTAAATAATAAAACCATCATTTAAAAACTGCATTTTGTGTTTACTTGTGTTATATTTGACTAATGGTTAAATGTGTTTGATGATCAGAAACATTTTGTGTGACAAACATGCAACAGAATAAGAAATCAGGAAGGGGGCAAATAGTTTTTCACACCACTGTATCTATATATTTATGTACTGTATATATATATATATATGTATGTATGTATATGTGTGTGTGTATATTGTGTGATATGGCCAGCCGTTCATCCCGGCCAATACCCCCATGCCGGTAGATGGAGTCCTTCTGGCAGCATGGAGGTGCCCCGAATTCCAGCAGGGCACCATGGATATTGGAGTTTTCCTTCACAGCCCTGCTGGATACCATGGGGGCCGCAAGGGGATGCTGCAGAGAGGCTCAGAGACTTTTATGTGCCCTATAACCTGGAAGTACATCCTAGTCACAAGGACAGAGGAAATTATGTACTTCCGGGATGAAAAAGAAGATCTTTTGATCTGACCTGGAGGTGCTGGGGAGTCACATGGACTGAGGGTTCAGAAGCACTTCCGGGTCAAGGACTCCATCTGTTAAATCCCAGATGGACGAGCTAAGTCGGGTGGCAGGGTAACAACGCGTCTGGGAGAGTGGAGGATTGATTATTGTTATTGGATATTTATGAGTATTGTGGAGTGTAGGGTGCTTTGTGCACATTATTATTATAAAATAAATAATTATTGGAGTTTTATCTAGTGTCTGGCATCTGATCTGAGGGTTCAAGGGGGCAACAGTGCCTCCTATCTGTCACAATATATATGTATGTGTGTGTGTGTATGTATGTGTATGTGTAATATATATATATATATATATATATATATATATATATATATATATATATATATATATATATATATATATATATATATATATATATATATATATATATATATATATATATATATATATATATATATATATATATATATATATATATATATATATATATATATATATATATATATATATATATATATACATACATACATCCATACATATATATATATATATATATATTACACATACACATACATACACATGTAATATATATATATATACAGTAATATATATATAATATACAGTGGGTACGGAAAGTATTCATACCCCTTTCAATTTTTCACTCTTTGTTATATTGCAGCCATTTGCTAAAATCATTTAAATTAATTTTTTTCCTCATTAATGTACACACAGCACCCCATATTGACAGACAAAAAAAAGAATTTTTGAAATTGTTGCCGATTTATTAAAAAAGAAAAACTGAAATCTCACCTGGTCCTAAGTATTCAGACCCTTTGAACCCTCAGTATTTAGTAGAAAGCCCCCTTTTGAGCTCATACAGCCAGGAGTCTTCTTGGGAAAGATGCAACAAGTTTTCCACACCTGGATTTGGGGATCCTCTGCCATTCCTCCTTGCAGATCCTCTCCAGTTCTGTCAGGTTGGATGGTAAAAATTGGTGGACGGTCATTTTTAGGTCTCTCCAGAGATGCTCAATTGGGTTTAAGTCAGAGCTCTGGCTGGGCCATTCAAGAACAGTCACAGAGTTGTTGTGAAGCCACTCCTTCGTTATTTTAGCTGTGTGCTTAGGGTCATTGTCTTGTTGGAAGGTAAACCTTCGGCCCAGTCTGAGGTCCTTAGCACTCTGGAGAAGATTTTTGTCCAGGATATCCCTGTGCTTGGCCGCATTCATCTTTCCCTCGATTGCAACCAGTCGTCCTGTCCCTGCAGGTGAAAAACACCCCCACATCATGATGCTGCCACCGCCATGCTTCACTGTGGGGACTGTATTGGACAAGTGATGAGCAGTGCCTGGTTGTCTCCACACATACCGCTTAGAATTAAGGCCAAAAAGTTCTATCTTGGTCTCATCAGACCAGAGAATCTTCAGGTGCCTTTTAGCAAACTTCATGCGGGCTGTCATGTGTCTTGCACTGAGGAGAGGCTTCCGACAGGCCACTCTGCCATAAAGCCCTGACTGGTGGAGGGCTGCAGTGATGGTTGACTTTCTACAACTTTCTCCCATCTCCTGACTGCATCTCTGGAGCTCAGCCAAAGTGATCTTTGGGTTCTTCTTTACCTCTCTCACCAAGGCTCTTCTCCCCCGGTAGCTCAGCTTGGTCGGACGGCCAGCTCTAGGAAGGGTTCTGGTCGTCCCAAACGTCTTCCATTTAATTATTATGGAGGCCACTGTGCTCTTGGGAACCTTAAGTGCAGCAGAAATGTTTTTGTAACCTTGGCCAGATCTGTGCCTTGCCACAATTCTGACTCTGAGAGCTCTTCAGGCAGTTCCTTTGACCTCCTGATTCTCATTTGCTCTGACATGCATTGTGAGCTGTGAGGTCTTCTGTAGACAGACAGGTGTGTGGCTTTCCTAGTCAAGTCAATCAGTAGAATCAAACACAGCTGGACTCAAATGAAGGGGATCTCGAGGATGATCAGAAGAAATGGAAAGCACCGGAGTGAAATATATGAGTGTCACACAAAAGGGCCAGGTGAGATTTCAGTTTTTCTTTTTTAATAAATCTGCAACAATTTCAAAAATTCTTTTTTTTGTCTGTCAATATGGGGTGCTGTGTGTACATTAATGAGGAAAAAAATTAATTTAAATGATTTTAGCAAATGGCTGCAATATAACAAAGAGTGAAAAATTGAAGGGGGTCTGAATACTTTCCGTATCCACTGTATATATATATATAATATATATATTGTGGAGCCGACCTGGACACAGACAGGCGGACATGTTGTTACTCGCCACCACATGTTTATTTTGTACAATAATATTTACAATTTACCGTCACTCAGACCCAGTCCCATGTGCACAAACCCCAATATTCAGTCCTGGCCACTCAAATGCCTTTTTTCAGGCCGCCTCCACTCCTCTCTTGCTTCGTCCTTTTCCACCCGACTCTAGCCCTGAATGAAGGGAGACGGCCCCTTTTATTCTCTCCCAGACGAGCTCCAGTTGGCTCCCGGCATTCCCTCGTTGGCCACACCCCAGCGTGGCGGAAGTGCCGGCAGCTCTCCGGGTGCCCTTCTAAATCTTCCCCCCAGCACTTCCTGGTGTGGCGGAAGTGCTGAGGTAACGGGTCCCCAAGGCATTGGGGCGCCTCCTGGCGGTGACCACAGGCCCCTATAGGGTGGGGGTTCCATGCCCTCAACCCGTGGCCCCCAGAGCAACCAGGAAGGCGGCCTCCACGTGATCCAGGGTGAGCATTGACCCTCTTCCGGTCCCAAATGGCGTCCCGGCCGGGTCGTTGACCCTGGCATCCCTGACAGTATATATATATATATATATATATATATATATATATATATATATATATATATATATATATATTACTAGTTGTGTAAGCCCGTGCTGTAAAAACCCGGGCTCCTAAAACCATGGATTCTGGCACTTCAATCAATTAATCAATCAATCAATCGCCTCCGTTGTCTGTCAGCGGCTAAACGAGTTTCTCTCTCCTCGGATGTTTCGTTTTGTCGATGTGCTCGCCTCACTTGTGTATTAGTTGGTAAGCGAAATTCTCTTTTCTCGGCAGTTTCACTTTGGCGACAAAGTGGCTTTCTTTGAGCTTCCAGGCTGGACAGACAGACACACACACTTCCATGCATAGACTCTTATATACAGTATATATATTTATTATATACTTACATTTTATGTATGCATTTGTATGTACTTGTCAAATGGAGTTTTAATTATATAGAATGTTAGTAAATGTGTGCAGCTGAACTGTGCTCTAGCATTTAATTTGAAATGCACTGTATGAATATTAATGTAATTTAATTTTAATAAGTCGACTATTGTACATTTCATATAATCGATATGCACACACACACACACATGTATATACACTACTCCATATATTTACACACACACACACACACACACACACACACATATTTATATACAGTACCCAACTCTAATGATGTCCAGGCTGACATAATGTTTCAGGTCTAATCCACGCCATTAAAGCACATCAAGCAAATATTGTCCATGCTGGCTATTTTCCATGTTTTCTAAATGGTTATTAACATTTCCAAAGTACACAGATTGTAATTGAGGAGCTGTATGTCAAATTTAATCGTAATAAACATAATTATTTTGCAACTAATGTGGATCGGGCATGTCTGTAGGAGGAAAACACATTTCAGTAATTAAATTCAGCAAAACAGATAACGAGTTTACAGAAAAACACCTGTCATTAAATTCTGTTTTCTTATGTACAAAAATGGCATTGCAGCACACTTTAATAAAGCCGCATCTGAGACGAGCCGAGTCTGGGAGGCCTGCTTGTGTTATTTTGAGCCTGTCCGTTTGCCACGGCTCTTCTTCCAGAACGTGCACCGTTATTTTAATTTTTTTTTTTGTTGTTGTTGTTCCTAAACTGAAGGCGCCAAGCTGCCATGGAGCGACTTCATGTATCGAACGAAACACAAGACTAGCATTGCTCATTTATTTATTTTGTTTCCTATATAAAATTATTTGATAGTTTGTTTAACAATATGGAAAATATCCCAGTTAGATAGAATAGCATTGTTTGAATGGTCTGAATTAGTGTCCATTGGTTGCTTAATTTTAAATTCATTTAAATGAGTGTGCTTTCCTTTGTACATACAAGCCCCATTGATTTTATATACGGCCTTTTTATGCTCAAAACCAGGCAGTCATTATGAAAGGCAGGCAAAATATTTTTTCATGCACCCTTAGAGACTAGTGTGTCTGAACACAGCCAAGGGACTGTTTTAATTTAAACATTGTCATTGTATTTACATTTCCCTTGGTACTAAAGGTACAAGGAGGATTTTTCTTTTGTAGTTTAAGCGCTTTTGTTGAGAGGTTTGCTTCTCCACAAATGGCCACCAACTAGCTGTGAAGCTGTGAGTCCTGCCAGCGGCTGATGGGCGTTCACAGCTGGTGGACTCCGTCAGGCGGGTCTCTGTCTCTGCTGCACCCCGAATGCTCCTCTTTTGTGTGCCGATTAAGATACCAAACCAAAAGAGGACTGAAGTTTACCCTGACAGGTGTGATGAGAAACCCTCTGAGTCTTGCCAGGCTGCAGTGAACCACAATGGGAACCCATAAAACCGTCCACAAGACTTCAGCTACCAAATAAAAGGGCCATTGCAGGAATGGAAAGGGGAGAGAATGCCATCTTCCTTTAAGAGTTAATATAAAGTTATCACTGCCTAGGAGATTGAATTCATCCATCTATCCATTGTTCACCAACCTCTCACTAATCAAATTCAAAACAGAAGTATATTTTATGTAATTATTTTTTAAGAAATACAGTGAATCTAGAAAGTATTTAGACTCTCTTCACCTTTCTGCACACTTCATTGTGTTGTAGATTTCATTTTAATAAACTGCCCTCTGCTCACTTCGCTCGCCAGCCTCCGTGTGTGGACCTGCTGCTTGTGACGTATCGTGCTGTGCTTATGGATAAACACGAATATCAACTCTGTCTTTGATATCTCCGTCTTTCGAAACTATTATTGCTGACCATTCGTCACATGTTGGTTTATCATACTGTACATGTGACTGTGATCTTTCAGATTCGTATAGAAATGCAAGAAAACGTCTTTGTGTTTTTCAGATAAATGTCGTGTAAAGTGCGATACTTTTGGACGTATGGATTTGCATCCATTATTGGCTGTAGAATTTCTAATACATCTGATCATTAGAGCATTAGAACACTCTGGATGAGAACAGGCCATTCAGCCCAACAAAGCTCGCCAGTCCTATCCACTTATTTCCTCCAAGAAAACATCAAGTCGAGTTTTGAAAGTCCCTAACGTCTTACTGTCTACCACACTACTTGGTCGCTTATTCCAAGTGTCTATCGTTCTTTGTGTAAAGAAAGACTTCCTAATGTTTGTGCGAAATTTACCCTTCACAAGTTTCCAACTGTGTCCCGTATTCTTGATGAACTCATTTTAAAATACAAGTCTCAATCCACTGTACTAAAACTGATCGTTTCACCTCTTTCGATTCTTTCTTGTATCGCTTCTCCGTGATCATAAATACGAACCTGACCGCATTGTGGTTTCTTTGAAATTAAACTTGTCGTTGCTTTAATTGGTGCGGGACCACAGATTCTCATAGCGTGTGGTCCTGAATCGTGTAAGTCTGCACAAAGTGGTTTTGAGCATTGAATGATGTGAACGCGAACAGATTATTGTTGATTTGGATATTTTGCCTGATAGTGTTTGTGGATTTCACTTTCAGCAAATAACAAATCTTTTATTTCTTGCATATCGGCCTCTTCATTGGCATGAAACACTACAACACAAATTTGACGATCTACAAGTCTCCGACTTAAACCTTAAAGCCAAACAATATCTACATACTGCTGTCATATCACTTTGTCCATATATTCAATCTCATTTCGCTGTTCTGTTATTTCACGAGTAATAATTTCCATTTGTTAACGCTAATGCGATCTTCACTATCACTTTTTTGAGACTTTTGCATTTTAGTACTTTCATAATCTCTAACCTGCTCTGCACGTGTATTGTGCCAACGTTTTTGAACCTCTTTCTGACGTTCTACTTTGTCATCTACTCTTTCTCTTTTCTTCTTTTATTGTTTGTCTTTTATTTCTGCTCCCGCTTGGATCTGTTAGGTTTTCACTTCATCTGTTGGCACAAAGTCTCGTCTCACAGGACATGAAATTATCTCTCTGAAAAAGTCTCGTCTCATCCCAAGATTTTTTTTATATAATAAAGAGAGATTTGCCATTTTGTGCCCGTTAATCTCCCCATCATGACAAAGTGAAAACAGGTCTGCATTCATCCGTCTCTCAATTCTGACCTGTCTCTCTGTCCCTGCACTCCCACCAAGTTTCACCAGAGCGATGGTATTAAGCCGGTGGTCCTCATCAGACTGACGGCTTGGAGTTCTGCCCAAAGAGTTCAGTTTTTGTCTCATCAGATCAGAGAGTGTTAGGGTCTAAGCTGTCTGTCATGTGTCTTTTAGTCAAGTGTGGCTTCCATCAACTCTTGATTAATGGAGTGCTGCTCAGATGGTCGTCCTTCTGATAGCTTCTCCTCTTTTAGAGCCACCGTTGAGGTCACCTCGCTGACCAAGGCCCTTCTTTCCTTGTTATTCAGTTTGGCTGGACAGCCACCTATAGGATGAGCTTTGGTGGTTCCAAACTTCATCCATTTCACAATTCTTGAGGCCACGGTGCTGCTTTGAAAACTCACAGCTTCAGTTAGGAGGTTCCCTCCATTTCCAGGTCTATGCTTTCAAACAAATTGATCATGGAGGTCTCCAGAGAGTTGCTTGGACTTCGTAGTTTGTTTTTTGTCCTAACCTGCAGTGAGAACAGCGGTACTTCTATCCACAGGTACCCATGAGTCTTTCTAAATGTTGTCCATTCAATTCAGTTGGCCTTCAGTGGACTCCAGTCAAGTTCTAGAAACATCTCAAGGAGAGTTGAATCAAACAGAATGTGGAGAGCTGCAGCAAAGGGTCTGAACACTTCTAGGAAGGAGTGAAGTCAGACTTTGATTTTGCATACATTTGCTAACCTTAGTGCAGACATGTTGTCACTTTGTCATTATTGAGTGTAGACTGATGGGTAAAAGTGTCCATTTAAAATGAAATCTACAACTCAGTCAAGTGTGCAAAACGTTAAAGGGGTCTGATGTCTTCTTAATCCACCGTATGTCTGTGCTTTTTAACATGCGTACTGAATTTGGCACATTCACCTACAGTAAGGGGAGAGGAAAGAGACAGGTTTGAGTTTATGTAAAGCACCAACGTTTACTTTGACTTTTTTCTTTTTTTTCAGATAAGCAATGCATACCACTGTCTACCCAGCCTTCCTGCGATCACCTGAACATTTCTGGAAATCAAACAAAATAATTCTTCCAAATCTGCCAATCCGATCGCACGCCGGCGAACTGGACCAGATTGCAATGGTTAGTAGACGGCGGTCGCCAGGGGTTTAGTCCTCACAGAAGGTGGACTTTCGTGTGGTGCTTTACGCTTGCCTTATGCCTTGAATTAGTCTGATTGAGTGGCTTCTGCATAGTGCCATGTTGTGGTGACCATGCTGGTTTATTGTGCTGTGATTTAGGTTTCCTGTGGTATATTCAGTGCTTAAACCAGTGGAAGACTCATTGCTCTTGTTAGCTTTTTGGTATTATTCATGTTCAAAAATATTATCCTTTGCACACCCCCCAATTGCTTTTGTTCAGTACCATGAGCCACCTAGTAAAACCCTGACATGTTTTCAGACATATATTTTAAATTTAGACGTGCAGTATGTTTCCATATAAACATATATTACTGCAGAGATCTTAAAGTGATTCGAGAGAGTCGGTGTCATCAGGTGCTATTGATAAGTACAGCTGTGTGTCATCAGCATAGCTGTGGTAGCTCACGTTGTAACTTGAGATAATCTGACCTAACGGAAGCATATAGATTGAGAAAAGAAGCGGACCTAGGATAGAGCCTTGTGGACCACCATATCGGATATCATGCGTCTTTGAGTTGTGATTACCACAACTAACAAAGAATTTTCTCCCTGCTAGGTAAGATTCAAACCAATTTAAGACATTTCCAGAGAGGCCCACCCATTGACTAAGGCGATTTCTAAGAATATTGTGATCAATGGTATCAAATGCGGCACTCAGATCGAGGAGGATGAGGATGAGAACAGATAAATGGCCTCTGTCTGCATTTAATCGCAAGTCATTTACTACTTTAACGAGTGCAGTTTCTGTACTGTGATTAGTTCTAAAACCTGACTGAAATTTATCTAGAATAGCATGTTTACTTAAGTGGTCATTTAACTGCATAATTACTGCCTTCTCTAGAATTTTACTTAAGAAGGGCAGGTTAGAGATGGGTCTAAAATTTTCAAAAGCAGAGGGTCAAGATTATTTTTCTTGAGTAGGGGTTTAACTACAGCAGTCTTAAGACAGTCTGGGAAAACCCCCGTATCTAATGACGAGTTTACAATGTCAAGAATATTATCAGTAAGCGCGTCTGATACTTCCTTGAAAAACCTTGTTGGTATTGGGTCAAGGACGCAGGTGGAGGGTTTCATTTAAAGTGTAATACTGTGTTGCAATCCGGACAGAACACCTCTGAGTCTCGTGGACCACAGTATTGAATTACTGTAATAGTTCAGAGTGCATAAGCGGCATACCCCGTGATTCGGAATCCTCATGGCAATGGGATTTCATAATATCCATCCATCCATTTTCTAACCCGCTGAATCCGAATAGGGTCACGGGGGTCTGCTGGAGCCAATCCCAGCCAACACAGGGCACAAGGCAGGAACCAATCCTGGGCAGGGTGCCAACCCACCGCAGGATACACATAAACACACCCACACACCAAGCACACACTAGGGCCAATTCAGAATCGCCAATCCACCTAACCTGCATATGTTGCTGTTAAAGCTTGTGGATGTACACTACCGCTCCAAACTTTGGGGTCACCCAGAGATGTTCATGTTTTTGATAGAAATTGACACCTTTCATTATTAAGATGCTGTTAAATTGATGTAAAAATATTGCCATGGCAGTAGTGTTTATAATATCTAGTCCTCCTTGGAATGGCTCATTTTTCATTTATTGTTCACCTATGGCTGCAAAGGCCCATGTTCAGCAGCAATTCGTAATGGCCAACTCCTTTGGCATATCCCTTCATTAGTCAGGTTTACATGCTAATTGGTTATTAGAGAAACCTTTGTAATTGCATTAGCACCGCTGTTCACTTGCTGTACCAGCATTAGTAGTCCGATTATTAGACGGCAGTCGTCCACGGTCATTGAGCAGGTAGGCAAGAAGGCCAAGCATCCTTTCAGTTCAAAGCCTTCAGTTATACCATCAGGCTGACCTGTTTGGGGCCACCCAGAAATGTTTGTGTTTTTGACAGAAACTGCTTGTTAGAGAAACCTTTGTAATTGCATTAGCACCACTGGAACCCATTACTCTGTTCCCTCAGTTTGAAAGGAACTGGCATTACCTAAAGCTGAATTCTGGGTTCTCCGCTGTTTCTTTTCCTTGCATTCTGTTCTTTCCTGATCACACCACTATTAAACCGCACTTTCACATTTTAAAGAGTGCTCAGGTTTGAGGAGGAGGGATGACAGAGGAAATCTCGATGAAGAGAAATTCATATTACACAACAGATGAAAACAAAAATCTGCGTTTTAAGCTCATTTGCCTGTCTGTGACGCTGCCAGAATAAGAGTCTAAAAATACGGACCCCGTTTCCAAAAAGCTTGGGATATTTTCCAAAATGCAATGAAAATAAAAATCTGTGATATGTTAATTCACATGAACCTTTATTTAACTGACACAATTACAAAGAGAAGATTTTCAATAGTTTTACTGACTGACTTAATTGTATTTTGTAAATATGCACCAATTTAGAGTTGAGACCATTGCGTCACTCAGCAGTCGTCCGTGGTGGCCATTGTGTGATTCTCCTCTTCATGTTGTGCCACACACTTTCGATAGAAAACGCAGATCTGGGCTGGCAGCAGGCCAATCAAGCACACACTCTCTATGTCTTCGAAGCTCCGCTCTTGTAGCTCGTGCAGAATGTGGTGTGGCATTGCCCTGCTGAAATAAGCCTGGACGTCACCTGTCTCTCTCAAATCCTAATCTATGCCTCAATGGGTACCATCACATACACGCCACTTACCCAAGCTGTGAGCTCTCATGCCCCCCCATACCTTCACAGATGCTGGCTTTTTCAATCTGAACGGTCATTTTCATCTTTGGCACTTTTTTTTTTCCTTTCCTAAAACAAGCTGAAATGTGGACTCATCTGACCACAGCACTCAGTTCTGCAGTCTTTTGGTCCATGTGAGACAAGCTCGGGCCCAGAGGACTCGCCAGCATTTCTACATGGAGTCGATGTGTGACTTCCTCCTTGTGCAATACAGTTTTAAGTTGCATTTCTGGACTGTGTTAAGTGACAATGGTTTGACGAACCCAGGTGTCCATATTTGTCACCGTAGCAGGACGGTTTCTTAGGCAGCTTCGCTTCAGGGCTCAGTGATCACACATATTCACCTGTGGTTTCCGACCTTGCCCTTTACGCATTGAGATGTTTCTGGATTCTCAAAATCGTTTCATAATATTATGTACTGTAGATGCTGAAAGACCTAAATTCCCTGCAATCTTGTGTTGAGAAACGTTCCTTTTGAACTGACTAACAATTCTGTCATGAGTTTAGACACAAAGGGGTGAGCCACGACCCATGCTTGCTGACGAGACCCAAACCCCTTGATGGATATAAAAGCGCCTGCTATTATACCCAGTCATGGTAGCTCACCTGCTACCAGTTAGCCTGCTCAATGTGGGGTATTCCAAACTGGTGTTACCTGGGCATTCTGTGCACTTCCCAGTCTTATTTCAACTCGGTCCCAACTCTTGTTGAGTGTGCTGCAGCCATCAAATTCTAAACACGTGTACATTTACAAGACACAAGTAAGTTGGCCAGTAAAACTACTGAAGATCTTTGTCAGTTAAAGAAGGGTTCACATGAATGAACGTATCACAGTTGTTTTTTTTTATTGCATTTTGGAAAATATCCCAACTTTTACAGAAATGGGGTTTGAATAAAAGACCAATAATATTTAGGAAAATGCATGATAAATATCTCTGTCCGGAGCTCCTCTGGTCACCTGCTGCCTGAGAGGGTCCATGCCTGATGATAATCTGTCTGCCTGAAGGCCCCATCAGCTCTTCTGTTTCACAAAGATCGTTCAGGGCCTTTGCCACAATGGAGGCTTCCAAACGGAGTTGTTGGTTGCAGTTTGAACACAACGCACAGTTGTAATGGCCGACTCGCTCTCCCAAACCGGCAGCTACACCACCAAGTTGAAGACGTTACACCCGACAAGATTTACTTCTTTCAAATAAACTTCCCCCAATCAATGATCAAAAATGAGCCAAAAAAAAAAAGTATGTAAAATAATAAAGTGAGTGTGTATTGATTAAATAAAGAAATGAACAAACACCAAACAGTATATATATATATATATAGAGAGATATATAGAGATATATATATATCTCTATCATACCCCAACCAACCCCGACTTAACATTCAACCCCAAAAGTGTCTGGTAGAAAGTAATAATCAAAAGAAAAAGTGCAGCCCAAAGTTAATATCCAATACAAACCCTCCATCGACCCCACACTGAACACGAACTCACTAAGACACACAGAAAGTACAAAACACACATAAAGGTCTAGAAGATTGAACACAAATTGGATAATGTTTGTGATCCTGGGAAAAACAGTCCTACGGAAAGTACACGGAAGATAATGATGGCCTGCTCCTCTCCCCAGACAACAAGAAACAGTCTCACCGTGCTTATCCTCGGTATGTGGCGTGAAGCAGAACCCCGGGGTTTCGCGGTGCAAAGCTGTTGTTGTCGGGCGTTGAAAGAGGCAGGTAGACAAAGGTGCGAATGATTTGAATCTGTGTCTTCTCCTGTTTCTGTAGTGAGTTGGCGGTCTTTTATTTCTGTCCTTCTGTTTAAATAGCAAATGCTCAGATGCAGGGGATGGAATTGACAGGACCAATTATCATGAGGGGCCACGGTTCCACGGTGTTATCCTTCCCCGCCCTATTGTTTCCAGGGGAGCATATTTAAATAGACACACACAGACCACATAAACAGGACAACGCTACGAAAGACGGGACTCGGCACAGAATACATTTACGACAACATTAATCATGCAGTGCTGCTACACAGTAGCATCATCACCACCTGCACTGCTGTGACCAAAGCCGAGCAGGAATGTGACGTAACCCTCCAGATATGTTTTGATTGTCTAGGTGTGCACTGTCATTGTTTTATATTTTTGTATGCTTAACAAATTGTTATCAACAAAGAGTTCAGTTGAATCCTCGTGCTGGTTCAGAGCTTGTGCTCCCAGTTGAGGTCGGTAACAGCACACCCTCACCATTTGTGGCCGGTTTGTCTCGTTGAACTCCACTGAATGAGCCTATGATGCCACACCAAGATCCCGAGAGGTCCGAGACCAGGCATCCAGCAAGGGCACGTGCTACCTAGGAATGTGGTCTTTTAGAATTGCAGCTCCTACTTGAACCTGTACATGTCCTTGCTCACTAAGCACAATGGAGGTATTACGACAAAAGAAGTGCATATTTAGTGTAAGACTTATGTTAACAAGTCATTTTACCATCATGCCAATATGCCACACTGCACAGAGAGATGAAGAACCCGTCTACTGAGGTTTTAGAAGCATTATGAAGACCCAGAGACGCCACAGTTACAGTCCTGTTAATGAGTGGCAGCTGCGTTTTTGCAGTACCAACACTAAAGTGTCACCTCTTCTATTGTGGCGTAGTCGTCTTGTCTTACGCCTGCTGAGGACACTGGGAGGGATGTGTAAAGGTTCGAGTGTGAGCTGCAATTCCAAAAGAGCACCTTCCCAGTGAGCACTGCCTCGTGTTGGATGTTATGTGTATGTTGTGCTAGCTGAAGATTAGTACTCTTGACGTGTCACAATAAAGAACTTATTTTATTCTTCATGGCAGTGCGGTCTGCTCTTTTATTCTCGGCTCTCTCATCATGCCCATCCATTTTTTGTTTGCAGTCTTTTTGGAAGTCCACAAGCGATGTTCGTCTCTCCTTCATTTTCTGCCAGCTGTCAATTTTGCAGTCCACAGACAGAGACGCTGTCCCCTGGCCTTACTGTAAATTGATTAGATAATCACTTTGCAGGAGTTATAGAAAACAAATTGTGTGCATTTTTCCAGTTTTATGTTAAAGTTCTTACTGAGTGACACTGCATACGACGTTCATCCACCATTATTCTCAATGACGAGAGCAGCTGATCACTGCTCTCAGCAGCACTGAACTCTTTAAGGAAGTCCACTGGAACTCCATAATTATGTTTTGAAGGAAAAGTCAGATGCCAGACAGCTTCCATTTGGAGCAAAAACACAGATATATGAATCAGCGGAGATTTGAAAAAGAAATGCTAATGAGCTGCTGGAGTATTTACAGTTATGGCAGTCTGATAAACTTTGAAAAGTCAACATATGGCATACATTGGGGGCTGCCCATCCTTTTAGAATCGTGATTCACAGTCTAGAAGCTGTCCACCCCACGTCTCCACTTTAGAATTTGGGGATTGCTGCAGTCAAAGCTAATGTTTTTCCAAGTAAATACTTTGATTAGTCTTCTACCTGGATTTCACAGTTGTTTTGACATGTTTATAATGACCTCATAAAGCTTTAAGCTGTTTATTGAGTGGGGGGGAAATATGTGGTATAGCGGGTCCACGGCTTAATAAAAAAAAGGGGCCAGGTTTTAACCCATATAGCCGTGGGTGCGGACCGCGGGGAGTTAATGAGGTAGTTGGAGCGAGTTGCACCTGCACGTGTGGGTGCGATCGATCTCGATTGCCTCATTGTCTTCCTGTGGTGTGTGATTAAGGTGCTGCGCCCACGGAGGCATGCGAGGGTACATGTATATATACGGGGAGATATAGATAGATAGATGCATCGAGGTGGAGGTTAAAGAACGGGAAAGGCAGTCTAAGCAGGAGGATCTGGCCACCTAGAAAGAGGAGACAGAATGAGCTGGGGCCCCGCGAAGGAGCGTTTGATGGTGGCACTCTATGGGCTAGTCTACCCCACTGAATGTTCGAGTGAGTGGGTTGAGCAAGGCAGGTGTCCTCCCAAAGGATCCGAGGAGCGACTATGGGGGCGCAAAGGATGAAGGGAGGAGAGCTGACCTTGACGGTCCAGCAGTGAAGTCTGTAGGGAAGCCAAGACAGAGGATGGTTGAAGGAGCTCGTTGCTGTTGAGTCTCCACCTGCTGAGGGAGCAATGGGTGAGCCGGGGGAAATACTGTAGAGGCGGAGGTGAGCCAGAGAGTAACGAGAGAGACTGCATTTTTAGCCTCTGATTTTAAAGGATTTATTTATTGATGGTTTTTATCCACACTGGACACTTGTTTTTATGGATTTATTGAAACTGGTGACTTCTCAACACTGTTTTGGTTGGTTTTAATAAAAGCAATTGGGCACTTTTTGAAAATATCCCCTGGCTTCATGTGAGATTTGTCCTCATTTGTCAGCTCATCTCAGTGACATTACCGATTAGCTTGTAGAGAACCCGCATCGTCACAAAATAAATAAATATTTTTTTCCCAGCAGACCTTTCATGGTAATGTTTGAGAGCACCTTTAAAGAAGCTCTGGTCAAAAGACTGCTGATCCCATGAGTGATATGGCATAACAAGCTAAAATATGGTCAGCATCACAAAGGGGGCCCAAGACAGAGTGCCAGTCCATCGTAGGGCGAGCACACACACTCATGCCAAACATGCAATTTAGCGTCACCAATTCACCTGACTTACATGACTTTGAACACTGGGAGGAATCTGGAGCGCTTGGTGGGAATTCCTTGATGGTTCCACAGGGTGGCGCTGCATTCTAACTCCTCTTCCTCGTCCTGCAGACAGGATGATTGACAGCCTCAGCACCTCTGATGTCACTTCTTGTGTACCTCCACCTGGATTGGTCTCTTCCTGCCTGCCACACATAATTGTCATGACGTCCTGGGACTCTCTCTCATATTGTGAATCTTCATTGATCCTGCATACTATGCCAATGTAAAAGAGAACAGAGACCAAGATGAAGATTTGGGGAAACACCACAACCCCATATATTGTAAAAGCAAAGAAAAAAAAATCAATAAGGCTTTTCAGCAAAAGAATGTCTCTGAGGACGCAAGTTTATAATTAGACCATTCAAGATGGCGACACTTCCTGTTAAATACATGATTGACAACCTCACCACGTCTGACATCACTTCTGGTGTTCCAACTGTTTCTGCCAGGCCTGTACTTAACTGGGGTTGCAGTGTCTCCCCAAATCTTGTTCTTTGTCCTGTTTTATGGTGGCGTAGTCTGCAGGATCAACGGAGATTCACGAAAGAGCGAGTCCCAGGATGTCGCAACAATTATTCAGGCCAGGCAGCAAGAGGAGGGTCCAGGTGGACGAACGGCAGATGTGACATCAGAGGTGGTGAGGCTGTCAATCATCCAGTCTGCAGAGGGAGGAAGAGGAGAGGACTTGGAATGCAGCACCACCCGGTGGTTCAGAGAGGAATTACCACCACCAGAGTCTTTAAGCTAATATTATTAACATTGTTGTAGCTTTTACAAAGGACCGAGTCTGTTTAGGAGAAATGGGGTAAAGCACGATTTTCATGTAGTTCTTCACAATTAAGATTGAGATGATCAGTTCGTAACCTCGGGTACGTTACACCATTACTCTGAGTGAATGCGCTGTAGTGAAAGGATTTATGTGGTAATACACAGTTAAGGCCATCCAGCCATCCGTCTTTCTAACATGCTTCTTCACTTCAGGGTTATGATTAGCGGATTTCTCTTTAAGACACATTAGGTGCAATGTGGGAGCAAACCCTTGAGAAGTCTTATCATTACAGAAAAAAACAAAAATCTAATTCAAAGTAACAAGATAAAATGTTAGCTCACAGTGGGTGTGTTTTTTAAACTGAAAATCATTTTAGGAAATGCTAAGCATACCTGCATCTAGCCCTGTAATCAGCACACGCTCCCAATGTCCTCCTCCTGCTCCTCCACATTCCAAAAAACTAAAACACGCCACAGAAGTCCCATCTGGTTGTTTTTTTGTGGATACTTGAAGCCGTTCTTTGTGGCACAGGATAAACTTTCAGAAACGCTCATTTTGTACACAATTTGCAGCTAGACAGTGCTGACAGCAATGGCCTTAGGAATGACAAGCATTCTTAGAGTCTTAACTTCAAGGATTTCATGTTATTCACATTTATGGGAAAATTTCCCCATTTAATCAGTTCTAGTGGAGCTGATCCGATTGATGTGACAATAAAAGATATCATTCTTTGTTAGAAAAGAGAAATGCTACTCCTGCATTCATTACAAAAGGTACAATGGCCGCTGTAAAATACGGTCACCGTAACAGGAAAAGGCCTTTTGTGTGCTGAAGAGCTCTGCAGAATGTATAAGCACCTTATTTCACATTTTGTGGTCAGAGGTAATGTGGCTTGGAGTCGGCCAACATCAATACTCTCGAATGTTTAAAACAAAGAAAAGGAAATTGCAGGAAATTTCAAAAGCCAGCAGTGCATTACACGACTTCTTAGTCTGACGGGACGCTGCTGATCTTGACACCAGTGACAGTACACGACTGGAAGTTACAAACTTCACAACTCCATACAGACTTTTCAAGCCGGGCTCACATTTTCAAAATACCACAAGCTCGCCCTTTTTTCTGACAGCCAGTAACGGGCTGCCATGACTGTGCTGGTGCCACTGTTTCAAACGCATTCCAGGTATGGCGAGTTCAGAGGCAAATGCAGCCCTTTTTAGCCCATCTGTTAGAATGACAAGTGCGTTGTGTGTGTCTCTGTTATGCCATTTGGTATGGGGTTCATAAAAAGATAAGTAAATAACAATGTTAATGTTTGTGATTCACCATCTGTTGGAAGGACAAATAAAATGCATTTTATTACGACCAATGTTTGTGATGCGCCATCTGCTGGAGTGACAAGTGAGATGGACAGTATCTGTTATACACCATTTAGCAAGGGATTTGTAAAAGCAGTGTTAATGTTTGTGACTCGCCATGTGTTGGAATGATAAATACAATGCATTTTATTACAACAAATTTTTGTGATGTGTCATTTGCTGGAATAACAAATACAATGCATTTCATCCATCCATTATCCAGCCAGCTATATCCTAACTACAAGGTCACGGAGGTCTGCCAGAGCCAATCCCAGCCAACACAGAGCGCAAGGCAGGGAACAAACTCCGGGCAGGGTGCCAGCCCACCGCAGGACACACACACACTAGGGACAATTTTAGGATCACCAATGCACCTAACCTGCATGTCTTTGGACTGTGGGAGGAAACCCACGTAGACGCATTGAGAATCCGGAAAGCGAACCCAAGTCTCCTTACTGCGAGGCAGCAGCGCTACCCACCGTGCCACCCTACAATGCATTTTATTACTGAAAATGTTTGTGAGGCACCGTCTATTGGGAGGACAAATGCATTGTGTATGTCTCATGTTATATGCCATTTGGTATGAGGTTCATAAAAACGGTCATCATTTTGTTGTAAAAATATGTAATTAGAAAAAATAACACTTTAGAAATCAGTTGTTGTACTTCCTACAGGTTAGAACTGGTATACAGTAGATAAGATCTGAGGAAAGACCTGTGAGCTCGCAAGTGCTGGTTATCTGGCCTGAGGGAATACAGGGGGTTGACATGAAAGGGCCTAGTGGTGACCAGCAGCTACACTGGAATGGGGACGGAGTCGTGCTCAAGAGCTGATGTCACTTTTTAAAGCGCTACTCCCCATTGGTTCAAGTGGTGTGCCCTTTAAATTAGTGCCAATACACAGCTCTAGTCTCTCCATCTCCATCTGCGTCTCTCTGCTGCTCCATTCATGCAGACGCTGTTACGATTGGAGTCTTCTTTCATTGTTCTAAAGTGATTGTGCTCTCCTATGTATCTTTTCGTAGGTTTTCGGTACCCCAGGAATCCATTTCTGCAGTTTGTTTTGTACCCAAAGGCTTTATTAAAAACTGGATTATTTTCTTAATGCCATTTTGTATGACCAACAGGCTCTGCTATTTTGTGCATTTCATGTTCCCTGTTACCCAGTGTGGTCATCCGAGTGAGAGGTGGTCGTGACAACTGGAGGATTTTGGGGTCCCCATTTACTTGCAGTCACACAAAGCAGCACTCAGTGGCATCAGCAAATCAACTAAAGTAATCTCCATGTTAAGGGGTGGCTTCTTATGAAATCGGCTCTGCCGTTGGGGTGTTAGATTTAGAGCTCCTTCCTTCAGGTTGTCTTCCGGGCAGTCGTCCTTTTGAAATTCTGGGACCCTAAAAGGGCAGAGTCAGTTGACCTCATTGGATAGTTACAGTACTTGAGACTGTGGAGGAAGAAAATGTTAGCGGTCTGGGTGATATGACAAACCTAGGAAGAGCTTGGGTGGTGATCCTCAGGCGTGACACTAGGCAATGTTTCCCATAATTCACCGAGATTGGAATAAAACCAGTGAAATCTTTGTTGATCGTTTTGTTTGAATTTTCTAGCTTAATATGACCTTTTTCTTTCTGACTTTTGACTGTGATTTCAGTTTTGCCCTTTTTGTTTTGATGAAAGACAGATTAACGTTCTGGTTCTTTGCACATCTCTGATTATGTTTTGTTCTTCTTGCCCTTTTCAAAAGCCTTTCTGCAAAGCTCAGGCAGTACTAATGCCATGCTGTCTATTTTGGCTGTTCCATCCAAGGGCCATGCCAGACCACGTTGAACGAAAAAACAATCAACATGCTGAGACAGAGAGCCGCCTGGTAGTCTGTTTTCCGGGTTGTGTAATTTTATCACACTTGTACTCTGCTTATGTTTTGGGCACATTTGTCCTGTCTGTGAACTGGCAGAAAAACATTTAAGCAAAAACCAGGAGAGGCACGTAAAAAGCAAAACGAAACAAAAAATAGGTCGAAAATTCAACAAACTGAAGCCCAATACGAGAGTCAATAGTCATGGTCGAGAGAATGAGAGGGTTAAAACTGAAAGTACACGCAAGAAAAGAGCACAAAGACGTGGTGTCCACAAATCAGATAAGGACTTGCACTCCTAGCGGTCATGTCGATGACTCATAGGTCCTGACATCACAGGCCACGCCCCTAGCAACACTCGAAGCCGACCTAACGACAGAAATAAATACCGACAGCCTGTGAGGACCCAAAGTCATGACATTATCATATAGAATACTAGGGGGCTCTGACCCCTGCTCGCCATCCCCCTCTACCCGGTGCTACCCGCTAGCCTCTTTACGGTTCTGTCGCTCGCGTGTGGGGATGCGGATGTACAATTTAAACTGATTGCTATTTTCATGGGAATTGTCACATATGCATAATAGAACTAACTATTTTACATTACAGCGAGCAATTATCCATCCATTATCCAACCCGCTATATCCTAACTACAGGGTCACGGGGGTCTGCAGGAGCCAATCCCAGCCAGCACAGGGCACAAGGCAGGAAAGAAACCCCTGGGCAGGGCACACACACACACCAAGCACACATTAGGGACAATTTAGGATCACCAATGCAGCTAACCGGCATGTCTTTGGACTGTAGGAGGAAACCCACGCAGACACGGGGAGAACATGCAAACTCCACGCCTAAGAAGTCAACTGGGTCCCCTAACTGTGAGGCAGAAGCACTACCCACTGCACCACCGTGCCACCCAGCAAGTAATTAACCATATTAAAAAATAGTAAACTGTAATAATTTGAAAGTAAATTCTGTTTCATGTTGCCTTACAGGTATTTGTTGCGTCATACGTTTTTGTTCTGTTTGGCTTTGAAATTAACATTCAAATACTTTTTAAACTTTTACACTTTTACAGTAAAACTTCAGTAAAAACAATTTTTTGAATTACATTTTCGTCAATATCGCACTGAATTTTGATTCCGTGTTTGGACTTTCATTGTGACAACGCCACATATATCTGCCCGTGAGTGAATTTCGTTTCTTTATCTGTAATAAATAAAATGACTTTTTTGAATGTTGTCAGAGATTTCTTAATTGTCTTTGCTATTCTAACAGGAAGCTGTTAACATTTAAATACGAATGGCATATCAAGATCTCCTTTGGTGTCTAATGTTATCCCCTGAAGATGGACTACATTACCTTTCTTGGACACATCCTTCTTTCTCCAGTAATTCGGCCGGTGGACAACCAGACGGTGTTAACGGTTGTAGATATTCTTTGTGATATTGTAAGTTGATGTTTTCCACACCAACACCACCAACTGTTTCAGCAGAGTCTGTTTTTAACTAATTTTCTGTGTAACCGATTGACATTTTTGTGGTAATTCGTTTGACTTCGTTTCTCGGTGCTAGGATTGCCCGTGTATTCATTTTTTCTGTTGATAACCCTTCGTGATGAAATTCTTCAATAACATTTGGACATAATGTGTCTTCATTAATTAGGAACTTAAAGTGAGGAAAACATTTAAAATGTATAAGAGCTGTGAGTGCAGGAACTGCGTCTGTCAAAAGCATTCACACCAATGAGAGGTGAGAGGGCCGTGGGCGTGGTTTGAGAGGAGGGTGGCACTTGAAAAAAGTCTCGTCTCGTCCCAGGATATTTTCTATAATAGAGAGGCGTGAATAATTGTGTAACTCTTTCTCATGCCTGATCTGATTCTCCGTCTGGGGTAGCCGATGTAAAAGACATATTTAGTTATGTCAGGTCAGTCCTGACAGTCCGGGACTATCGATGAGATTTGGGTCAATCTGTTTGAAAGGAACAGTAAAAGGGCACCCTAGGGACGGCACCACGACAAAACGTCTAACTACCTGACTCTCTTAAACTCGGAGAACTGAGCTGGTTGGTCTGCCAGACTGTTGTTTTCTAAATCAATCATTCAGAGCTTTCATGGGCAGATATCTAAATCATCAGTAGCAGACTTTCAGTCCACGCTCTGTGTTGCTGTGTTATTGAAGTGTCTGCTGTTTGCCGTCTAGTTAATTATTACTGGTTTTCATCTGCAGATTAGAGTTTTGCATAACGTTAAGCGCTTGGCGGACAATTTGGTTTAAGTACACTTGTTGGGTTCTTTATTCTCCTGCTCCATTGTACATGTGACATGCATTTATGGGATTGCACCGTGGATCACCTACCGCAGACGTCTTCCATAGTCTTCAACAGGCGTAATGAGAGGACGCTGAGGCCATTCTGGTGCCTAGTGGTGTGGCTTCAGGTTTTACAGATTTAAAGTCGCTAAGTGAGTCGGTCATTTGCTCCAGCCTCAATGGTCAAGCCAGATGCATCTTCTCAGAACGTTGTTCATGGTGGTTGATTTTGCACAGCCGTCATGAAGTCGCCGATAGGGAGAGGAATGTGTTTCACTTCTGCTTCGGCCTGGTGAGCTCAGGCCTTGTTGGGTGTTGTTCTCTGCATCTTCCAATCTATGGCAGTTGTAAAAGCAGCATTAATGTTTGTGATGTGCCATCTGTTGGAATGACAGAGACATAGAAAATGGATGAACTTACAGGCTGGTTAACAGACACGTATCCTTTTAAGGATGATAAATAACTTAAAATTAAATGATTTAAAGGTTCAAGAATGAGTGCTTACCCATTTAACACATCTATTCTGTCTTCATTCAGTTTGTATTTGCCAGATGACTGTCAGCGCTAGCCGATATTTACCAGTTACAAAGTGCGCCCCAGAGGGTCCGGAGTCCTCAGTTCAAATCCCGGTTCCGTCGTTGTTTTGTGTGAATTCCGTTCAATTCGTGAATCTCGCGGAAGTGCAAGTGAAGCTAACTACTGTATGAGTCACCCAGCCGACTGGCGACTCTACCCTTTGATTGAGCAATCGTGGTTGTCTGCCTGGCAGTGGTGCCCAGCCCAGGGCTGACTCCAACCTTTTGTCCGATTTGTCCCAGAATAGACTCGGTCCCCGCTAATGATGAGTCAAGGCTTGCTGCTGTGCTCACCTTTGAGGAGTTTGTTATCTGAGTGTTTTCAGGTAGCGGCCTCGTTTGCTTCACTTTAGTTCTATTCACGTGTTTTTGTGAGAGTGTCGCTCGTCTGTGCTGCTTTGGTTCAAGTACTGTTTTGCGCTTCATGTGTCCCTTGACGCCCTCTCTTGTGACCTTGCTTGTTTGTTTGTTTGTTTGGCCCTTTTGCTTAAAGCTTTTCTCTTCCCTGTTGTGTTAGCATTACTTAATTTATTTGAGCCCTTCATTCATGTAAAGACCCCCTTATCTTGAGCCATAAAATGCGCCTCAGCCTTATAAATATGTTGACATCCGTCATTAGCGGAGCGATTGTGAGTTCCAAGGAAGGCTTTTCATTTTCAAGTTGCTGACGGCCTTGTAATTGGATACTAAGCTTTTAAGCTGGAGAGCAGAGGTTCATCTCCAAGTAAATCCAGTGCCATCAGAAGTTTTTAATATAATTCTTCCTGCTTGTAGATGCTTAGTCAGATTCGTTCAGCTGGGCACTACCTGTGCTTTAGCAAATTGAATTAAATCTCACTCTGATTTTGAGCCTTTCCCATACTGTAACGTTTTGCTCCTCAGTTATACCAATTGGCCTATAAAGTGTGTGTTGTTTTTTATATATGTGATAGCGAGGTGATTCTGCCAGTGTTTGTCAGTGAGGTTGTTCGCTGAAACAGAACTGAATGAATTGAAATGGGGGTAAAAAACAACAAATGTTGTATGCCGCTCTCATGCTCGAGGGCCCAAATGCATCACCAGTAGACTGAAAATGAAGCCACGGCTGCTGAGCTAAGAGGGCCTCGCTCTGCTGGCAGGACTCAGCAGTTTAGCAGATGGTGAAGCATCAATAGACCTGCTATCGACTGGTCAGATTTCCCTTCGGGGTGCGAGAAAGTAAAGCTGCCTGTAAAATGAATTTGTTTTCTGCTGCTCTGTCTGGGCTTGTCGTTTACGATTCGCACGCGGAGCGTTTGCAGCTGTACTGTGATGCACAATTCAGGCCAGGTTAGCATATCTTGCATTCCGAATGAGGCTGTCATCCCATAGGAGTGGTCCTACCCTGACGCCAAAGCTAGACGCTACTGAGCCATGCCATTCTGTCACCTCGAGCTTTCCTGCAAAAGGCTTTACTTGGTAGGAACAACGTCTACCGCTCTTACGGGGTGACGATTCAAAGACTGGTAATGGCTGTCCAGGGATATCCTTACCATCCTAATAGCAGCAGGTCCCTGAGCCTTAAGTTCACTTGCCTCACCTAATCACCAGCAGACTTACAAAATATGTTATGACCACTCAGTAAGGTCCTGTGCTGATTGATGGCCGACCGAGTTGCAGCAATTCGATTTTGAAACACTAATTCATGCGTTTGTCTCTTCTCGGCTTGACTGTTACAACTCATTACACCCGGGAGTTAATCAGTCATCCCTTTCTCGTCTTTGGCTCGACCGCAGTGCCTCTGCCAGGCAGAATCCCGTGCCACCAGTCTTGGTGTCTCTGCACTGGCTTCCTGTTTGCCACTGGATTGAGTTCCAAGTTTCACTGTTTGGTTTTTAAGCCCCCTTTTATCTTTCCGACCTCTTGCACCCTTAATCTCCTTCACGATCGCCGAAGTCCTCCGACCAGAAGTTATTGGCTGTGCCAAATTCTGCACCTAAACTTTGGAATAGTCGACCTTCTCATACGAGGTCAGCACCAACTTTAAACTCCCACCTGCGAGCCTGTCATTCTGACTTGGCTTTCTAAACTTGTATGTGAGTGTTTATACAGTATATATATATATATATATATATATATATATATATATATATATATATATATATATATATATATACTGTGTTGTGTGTATCTGGCATATTTATGGATGCTGTACAGCACTTTGGTCGACTTCTGTTGTTTTTAAATGCACTCTATAAATTAAAATTTGTCCTCATGTGCCCAAATGCCAAGCTCTCTTTTACTTGTGATGCCTAATCATCGGTGCCACCTTGAGTAAGCAATGAGGCTAAATGCAGCTTTGAAAAGTGACTTAATACGTCTTTTGTAATGGGATTGGAAGAGAAAAGGATGTCAAAATGAAAGTACATTTTAATGTTTTCATGTGTGTGACGGTGACGCTGTCACTGCGTTGTGCTTTATTTGCAAGTGACATCTAGGCGGGCTACTTGGTAAGGACTGTTACTCTAACTCTCTCTCTCTCTCTCTCCTCTTTCTTCTTGTTTATCCCAGGGCCTCACAAAGTATAAATTTTGCATTCTGGACAGAGGCTTCTGTGCATTGACCATAGCGGGAGCTGTCTGTTAAGCAGCTCATCCATGATATGTAACATCAAGCTGAAATGTTGTGTTCTGTGGCACACTGAGAGAAACGTCAGACTTCAGAAGCTCGCAGAGTGAGCTTTGTATTTTTGAGAAGCAAAAAGCAGGACCATGTAACTATACCAGCTGAAGTGCAGACAAGAAAGTGGATTTTAGATCATTTAGTTTTACTTGGTATATTGAACATCAGCTAAGTGGCTGCGACCAGTGCAGCTGCACTTGTTGTAAAAATAAATAAAAATGTTTTTAGGTGCAAATATAATTCACACACTCTTTAGAATTATACTGGATGTTAGCTCCAAATATTTGCTGTCCTTTGGACAGATGACAGAAAACTGGAGCTTTTTGGAAAGTCACATCAGCTTTATGACCACAGATGGAAAAAAAAATGAAGCTTTGCTGCCCTGCTGCATGTGACACAGGCTGCCTCAAGTCTGAGCAGTGAACAATGAAAGCTCGAGACCACCAGGACATTCTGGAGCAAAACGCACTGTCCGGTGACAGAAGGCTTCTGTCTCAGTCGCAGGTCATGGATCCGACCAAAACATTGGACTGTTCTGAAGGGGCCGTCTAGGGGGCCTGATTTGAATCCCGTGGACTATCAATGGAAAGAACTGAACCACGCAGTCTGGAGAAGCCCTCCCTTCAGACCTGACCCTGCTGGAGCAGTCAGTTCTGGACGGGTGGGCCACACGACATCTCATGGAGAGCTCCAGGAATCGCTGGTGTGCAGGGATTACAAACTCTAGTGTTTGTGCAACCCCATCATTGTCGTTAAGGGTCCCATCATTGGTGTCCGTGCCATTTTCATTTGTGTTCTTACTGGAAATAAAGAATCGGCAATGATGGGGTGGCCAATGACTTTGGGCAGTTTCAGGGGTGTTCAGAGACAATTGTGGCTTCTTCTTTTGTCTCAGATAGATGCCAACAACCATGTCCACGTCTGTCATAGTCCAAACACACACAACAGCAACAATGTTTATTTCTATAGCACATTTTCATACAAATGATGAGTTCAAAGTGCTTTACATGATGAAGAGAAAAAAGACAAAATAAATAAGAATTAAAATTTGGCAATACTAATTAACATTGAATAAAAGTAAGGTCTAATGGCCAGGGAGGACAGAAAAAAACAATCTGCAGGGATTCCAAGGCCGCGAGACCACCCAGCCTCCTCTAGGCATTCTAACTAACATCAGTGAGCTCAATCAGTCCTCATGGTATTGAGGCTTCACAGAGAAGAACTTGATGATGACGGTCATATGGACTTGTGGCCTTCAATCCATCAACGGAGAGACATCACGGCGCTTTGATCAGGTGGTTGGGGCGCAGATCACCACCACAGAAAACTGGGAAAAAAGAACAGCAGAGAAAGCAGGGGTGAGTACGGATTGTGGAGCCACCATGAATGATAATGATAATTGAGTGCATATACAGAGCATCAGGATTAAACTAAAATGAAAGCCACGTTAAAGTACTGTGTGTTAGCAGTTGTTTAAAGTGCCCCACCGTATCAGCCTGGTGAATTTATATCCGTAAACTCGGATTCCAGATTTGAGGTGCATAACAGCACAAGGCCGCCCGCCACACCACTTCTGTTAAGTTTAGCTCTTGGAATTCTAAGTAGACCGTCATTTGAAGATCTAAGGTTGCGATTTGGAGTGTCAGGTGACAGACATTCAGAGATAGCGGACCGAGCAGATTATTGAAGGATTTGTAAATCATCAGCAGGATTTGAAAGTCAATTCTAAATGGCACCGGTCGCCAGTGTAGTGACGCTCAGACTGGTGTGATGTGCTTTTCCTAGTTCAGAGTCTAGCAGCCATTCTGTACTCGTTATAATCAATTGATGTCTTTTTTGGGATAGTCCTGAGAGGAGAGCGTTACAGTAATCTAGCCGACTGAAAACAAAAGCGTCAACTAATTTCTTAGCATCTTGCAGTGTTATAAGGGGTCTAACTTTTGCTGTGTTTCTTAAGTGAAAAAATGCTGTCCTAGTAATCTGATTAATATGTGGTTTAAACTTCAGGTCAGAGTCTGCGTCCCTCTGTGTAAAGAGTTGATTTTGCTGACACATCTTGCAGTGTCTTTGTGTATTATCTAGCTGCCATTTTTTTTTTTTTTTTTAAATAGACAGGCTGCCCTGTTGCGTGTGCGTCTGTGTCCTCGGCAGCAGGCTGCATGTCCTGCTGGGTTGTACTTTCAAGAGGTCTTTCCAGATGAACCAGGATATTCGGTATGTAGGGAGACCAAGCAATAAACACAGTTGCAGGGAATCTGAAAGGAAGGCTTTAAAACGACAATGAAAGCTAATCCCACTGGCTCAGATTGCTTATCATATTTTCGCTGCTCCTCTAAAGGTCAAGAACACAACAATCGGGCCAAGACTGTGCCGTAAAGTGCACTGAAGGATGTTTCTGCGGCAGTATTTGTGCTTTTGAAATGAAGTTGGGCAGAAATTCCGTGGGCACATTTTGCATGTATTGTGATGTTTGACTAAGAATTTGTGCGTCTCGACTTCTCGCCCACACCCGGAATAAGTCGAGTCCTGCTGGAGGACCTCCGCAATGCTCCACTGGCCATGGAGGTCTGAAAGCCGCTATTTATTTTATCACACACAAGACAAACCAGCCCTGGACCCCCACACACACACGCACACTTCATGCTGTACTTAATTAGTGTTGTGTCGAGCTGGCGTCACACATTAGTGAGTGTAAAATGTACCTCCACGTTCACCCAGTGGCCTGCAGTAATACTTTTAATTTGGATAATCCTATCGGCCAAAGCTGGTCAGGAGATGATTGTTTTAGGTGTTGCAAGTGTCATCTTGGATGGCCTGGCATCCTAAACAAGATGGAGGGTGGGTTCCTTGCCAGAAAAGGATGGACTGTCCGGGTTCGTTGTTAGTTCCTTTCCTGGAAAGAAGGCCTTATGTGAAGGACTGAGGGTGTCTGCTTCCGGAGTTCACGTATGGCAGCATCCCACTGATAATTGTAGTCCTGATGGGCAGCCTTGTTGGGGTACTTGGGGAGCAACAGGGGTGCACCTATCTTCTTTGGAGGACTTCCAACGTGATGTGTGCGTGGGTTTGGAGTAGAAGAAGCAATTTCTGCGGCGTCAGGGAGCCAAAGTCAGAAAGGCAGAGGATGAGGATGAGTGGAAGGAGATGGAGAGGAGGTTTGTACTATCTGGAGTGACAGGGAAAACCACGAAATGTCTTTATTTGAACCTTGGAATTGAGTCTCTGACAACCCCCTGGAGTCCAGAGTGTCGGTTTTGGGAGAATTGGCACCGTATCTTCAGAAATGCCAGCTCAAAGTCAACACTCGGCCCCCATTGGTTGGCTTTACATGAATTGGGTAGCTTATTCATTTTTGCAGCACCTGTGGAAAAGCTAGGATAGCACCAGCGTCACAGGTTTGCACCCTGATGCAGACATAAGCAAATTCATGATGGATTAATGGCAGTATTTCAATAAATTCTGTACACAACAAATTTGGGAAGCTACTGCAATGTTTCAGACTTGTGTGGCTTTCTACTGCCTTTGGAGAAGAACTTGTGACAGTAATTGTGAACCTTTGGACTTCACAGATATCCAAACATGTTAAAGGGCCCTCCATCTGGACCACATGGTGATCATGCTTAAAAATAATAAAAGGAAACCATTGTTAGGTGAAGCTGCAATGTTGGCCAAGACATCTGACAAAGTGAAGAGTTGTTTGGAGTTTGGAACCTATGCTGGCAGTTTATCATCATTGCTTCGTGTCCTCAATTCAGGTGGCACCCAGCTGCCAGGGGTTAACACATGCCATCTTCAGCCTGTCCCTGTGCTTGTGCCAAAGAAAGTGGCCATGTCCTGCCTGAATGACCATCGTGTTAAACTCCCATGCTGATGAGGTGTTTGGAGAAACTGCCGATGATCCACATTGACCACAGTGTCTATTCCTACTACCCTGCGTCTGATTCAGTTTACATACGAGTCTTTGAGATCCGTGCGAAGCTCCAAGGCCATCTGTGGCTGCCTGTTTTGACTGCCTTACCAACAAGAACTCCTCCATGCTGTTCACCAACATCGGGGCCCTACAAGGCCGCTGCTGTTCAGTCAGTCCATTGTCCAGTTCTCTTCAGCGACAATGGTGAGACAGCCTACAGGACGAAGGCCACATCAACAATGTTGACTTCAGTAAGAACAAAGGTGGTCCTGCTCCACTCCACATCAGCAGCCCTCCTCTCCAGACACTTCAGGTTCCTGCATGCAGATTCACCAAAGCTTTTCACGTTGTAAAAAGAATGACCAAGAGACATTGGGAAGGTTTTTGGGCAGCCATCCATATAATATTTTGCAGCTGCAAATCTATCAAAAAGAATAGACATGTTCACGCAACAGAGTCCAAAACAGAACTGACTATTGTCTTAAGATGGCAGCTTTTAAATGCTCGCAGAGGATGTGATGTCATCAGGACCGGAAGTGATGTCATTGGTTGCCCCAGAACTGGGTGGGATTTCCTGAGAATGATCTGCAAGGAATTGAGAGAGAGAATTAGTGCACTTCGCCACCCCCTGGTCCAGCGTGAAATTACATCTATTCAGGCCCTTTAGTTGTCCCCTAATCACGCGTGTGTGGCAACATCATCTTCTCTGAGTGAGGGTCCAGATTCACGTTTTATGCCATTTTTGAGTCTTCAATGTATTGCATTATTCTTTGTTTTTGATTTTGTTTATGGATATAAGCCGCCCGTGTTTTCTGGGTTGACCCCCAAGAGGCGGGCATTGCCACTTGCCAATCACCACCAGGAACTGCCCTTCCGCCCTATAAATCTGGAAGGTTCTTCCACAGCCCCTGGTGGTTCATTTCAAACGCGCCTAGGAGTTTACTTGTGGTGATTTCATTCAGCGGATTTCTAGATTTTCAAGCCCCGTTGCGTATTTTGACAATTCTTTGATTGTCTGCAGTGGGACTTGTTTGCTGTTACAGGCACCTTCTTTTTTGCTCTTTGGCCTCCTACTAGTCTTGTGATGAATAATCGATCTTTTTATTTCTAAAGACTCCATATTTGCCCTGTTACTAGCCGGGGTTTGGCGGTGATTTCCCCTTCTAAGTCTTTGAGAGTGTTTTTGGGTTTACATGCGCTGGCACTCCTAGTTCACAACATTTCATTAGAAGATTTTGAAATTGCAAAGATTTGCTCAGCCCGCTGTTGTCGAAACGGGACTGTCCCAGCACTTTTCCTTAAAGAATAACCGTGCAAAGTTTCAAAAAAATGGGACCACCGGGAGCTGAGCTGTTTCATCCAGATAGACCGCCAACACCAGGTATATATTATACTAGCAAAATACCCGCGCTTCGCAGCGGAGAAGTAGTGTGTTAAAGAAGTAATGAAAAAGAATAGGAAACATTTTAAAAATAACGTAACATGATTGACAATGTTATTGTTTTGTCACTGTTATGAGTGTTGCTGTCATATATATATACAATATATACATATATACATATACACACACACACACACACATAGATAAAGTTACGTTAAAACCAAGCACACCATTGTTTTTCTTTTGAAATTCCCAATAAGTCTGATGTGTCAAATAACCCTCTTCCTATTGAAAAAACAAAAGTTGGATCCAAAATGGCCGACTTCAAAATGGCCACCATGGTCACCACCCATCTTGAAAAGTTTCCCCCCTCACATATACTAATGTGCCACAAACAGGAAGTTAATATCACCAACCATTCCCGTTTTATTAAGGTGTATCCATATAAATGGCCCACCCTTGTGTGTGTATATATATATATAATCACTGTTATGAGTGTGGCTGTCATCAAGGATTTGATTCTCATTATTTCTTTCAATCAGGTTCGTATTTGGAGGATGTGTTGTGTTCAAGTTATATTCTGTGTTTGTAAACCGTTGTAAAGATAACAGGTTTCATTCATCGAAGTTTTCACTACCCAAATCGGTCCTCGTGAATCTAAGATGTTTAACAGCCATTCCCAGTATTAAGTTGTGCATTTGCCTGCGAATATTTAGCGGTAGCGTGTCTATGAACTTAATTTAACCTTTCCGAGTCCTGCGAAGTCCGTTCACGTGAGCCGCTCGGTGTACATGCATCGAAGCTTGTCCATGGCTTTATTTAATGTTAGCTCAGAACTGGCATACCAGCAATTTAAACTCCGTTACAGCAATTTTAACTCTGTTACAAAGTGATCAAAAGTCTCGTTTAAACCCTGCGTCTTCTCATTAAACTTGTATCTCGCGAATATCGTATTCGTCATAGGCATGACAAACACCAGTGGCAGCCTGTCTATGAACTTAATTTAAACTTTAGGTTTACACGGTGCTTTGTTTCCGCAGTAGCTGCACTCATGAATATGCTTATATGCGTCACTCGCTTCATATTCTTTTGCTGCCTTCTCATTTGTGTAATGTGTTTTTTGTTCAGCGCTCTTTCTTGTTCTCTACATAGTGCGTTCACAGTCAGTTCACGTCAGCCGCTAGTCCTTCACCCACGAATATTTACCTTATATGGGCAGGCACTCAATTACAATGTACATGGGAGGCGTGATGATGCGGGACGCAGCTCCGCCTCACACGGCGACCAAGCTGCAGGCTATGACTATGGCCGTATATATGGACGAAAGTAGGTTCCAGTTATGACCGTTGCACATAGAATTTCGAAATGAAACCTGCCCAACTTTTGTAAGTAAGCTGTAAGGAATGAGCCTGCCAAATTTCAGCCTTCCACCTACACGGGAAGTTGGAGAATTAGTGAGTGAGTGAGGGCTTTGCCTTTTATTAGTATAGATTATACATCATAGTAATATAACACACCCAGTCAGAGTGCTGGGTCACCTTTGGGCAAACGGCATATACCTGAAAATATTATGTGTCCAAAATAAATCTCATGAAAATACAAAAATCATGACTGCACAAGATGGCCGATCTTCCGGTCCTGTGGCAGCCGGGCGGGAAGAAGAGGGTCCCAGTGGATGGACCCCAGAAGTGACATTGATAGAAGAAAGCTGTGTGGTCTACAGAGGGAGGAAGAGTGCCACCCCCTGGATTGGAGGAGAATTACCATCCTCACCTGAGCCCTTAAATGAATTATTGGAATTATTTAAGTTGTCTCCGGTGTGCGCACACACGTGTGACAATACGAACAGACCTAAAAATGCCAGCAGTGTAGCATGGAGTGTCGTTTGCCGTAATTTTCACAAATCTTTTCGAAACGAGCATTCCACTCCATGGGACTCGGCGTGCAGTTTGCACGTGGGCCTACACTAGTCTTATGGGTCTGGTGCACGGCTCTTCCTCCAGATTAATGCAATATAAAAAGTGGGCTCCCTCCAGGATCAGCGGTCTCGCTAATGCTACTTTTATTTTATATGAATGATTTCCATGAAATTGTAAGAAACAAATGAATGAATTTTACAGATGGCAGCAAATTAAGCAGATTAGGAGACAAGCTTGTGTCAGCAAAACCCAAACACATGGACCAGATCGGAATTCACACTCGGGCGGATGGCATAAACAAAGCTTTACACACATGAAGTGACACCCGTAGATGTGGTGAGACAAGGGACAATGTGTCTGAAGGTCAAAGGTGAGCTTCATGAAAAATACACGCAATTTCTAGTGACGAGGCGTGCAGACGGGAGTTCAGAAGTACAAATCAAGAGAGATTAGTAATAAGATTCTGTGACGTGAAGAACAGCAACACAAGAGGAGGGCTGGGGTCCCGGAAGGGCACCCCATCTAACTCTGTTGTCTGAAGAATGAGAAAAATTAGCAGCAGCATGATGAGCAAACATTTGGCAAGAAGCTCTATTCTCCTCAGGTGCTGGTCCAATAGTGAATGCCTACTTCCAGTGAGGGCTCAGACTGGGAGGATGTGGTTTCATGCACAAGGCCTTCCAGTGGCCTTCTCCTCGTCCTCCTCCTCCTCCATTTTAAAGAGTGTAAATGGAGCTGAAGGTCAGTGACTTTTTCCTTCCCAATATCGACAAGCGCAAACCCATTAAAAGCTCCCCTTGCTCACATGTCTAAATATGCATGTCAGGTGACAAATGGAATTCTCTGTCCAGTTTGGAGGACCCTTTATAGAACCTTTCAAACTGCAATTAGGGATCAGAGTAAGGTGTCATTTTAAAAGAAGTCGATCATAAAGGACATAGGTGCAAAGACGGAAGCAAGTTAATGATAAAATATCATAAAAATTTTAGAAAGCCACACAGGATTCATGGAAACGTGGTTAGGGCAGCCCTTCCTGGACTTCTGAACTTGGATTTGTCATTTTCCTGGATAATTAATTAATAGGAATGAAGACAATTTTGGATAAGAGTGGCCTGCTTTGTAACATTTCTACTATCTGTCCTGGCCGTCTACGACGAGTTGATACCTCAGTAATCATGCACAACATGTATGCCTCTGTTAATATGCCTTTTGGTATGGGATTTGTATGTTAATGTTTGTGATGTGTCATCTGTTGGAATGACAAATGCAATGAATTTTATTTCTACAAACTAGCTGTGCTACCCATCTTAGACAAGCTTAAATCTCAGTAATCAACGCAGACTTCAGCGTTAACGTTTGTAGTGCACCATTTACAGGAATATATTTTATAATACATGTAGTAATAAAATGCATTGCATTTTTCATTCCAACAGATGGCGCAAATGCATTATTTAAGTTGTTTCTGTTGAGCCATCTGTTGGAATGAAAAATGCAACGCATATGTCTGTTATTTGCCATTTGGTATGGGAATCATCAAAACAGCATTAAAAGTTTGTGATGCAACATCTGTGGAAATGATCACCTGCAGTGCATGTTATTACTGCAGGTGTTTGTGATGAATGTCTGTGTTGTATGCTATTTGGTATGGGATTTGTAACAGTAGCATTGTTTGCGATGTGCCTCCTGTTGGAATGATAGACATTGCAACCAGACAGACACGTATCCTTTTGTTAAGGTAGATGTTTGTCTTTTGATTATGTTGTTACAGCTTCAGGTAAAAGGCCAAAAGCAAGGCTAAAAGTGGCCAAAGACACATTCTCTTCCCCTTCTGAAGTGACATTGTTTTTGTTCCAGACATGGACACTGACTCGTCATACGAATTTTGGGTAGAGGGGGTCAATAATAATAATAATAATAAAATAAATGTAATAATGATAATAATAATGCATTTGATTTATTTGTAGTGCCTTCCCCATGCTCAAATGTACAATTATTAAAATACATACTGTGGCATTTAAAGATGAAGTCCTGCAACTGTAAAACTAGAAGTGCCAAATTTCATGAAAATAAACATGCAAAAGTGAAACAACAGGTCAGCACAATTAGGTCCCATCTGCTATTGATTTTGCAGACTCAGGCCTAGACGTCGCTACGCTGCCATGTCAGGTTTGAAGATGAGCTTGAACAGTCAAGCCAGAATGAGTCACGTCTGGTTGTGACCTGAGTGTGGCCTTAGCAGCAAAGCCAAGCAGGTTTATTCTGCATACTGCTGCGCTCTTCTTGGCAGTGGGGGTCATTGACACTGCAGTTCTAGACCTGGGAGGTAGTTGCCCCTACACCCCTGCCAATGGTTCCAGACCACTTGTGGAGTCTGTACACGCCCTGTTGGAATTCTAGAATTCATGGAAATGCAATGCAGGGGGGCCTGGGTGACGGGCACACCTCGTTTGAGTATTGGCATTGGCCTTCAGCACCATTTCAATGTTTCTTAACTGCTATTCCTCTTTATGAGATGTGCAGAGCTCATTTATTTCTTATATATGATACATTGCACCTGCCATTTTTGATTGCACTTTGGCTACAGCACCAGGCGATGAACAAACCAGTCTAATGACCTTCTTTCTTAAGTCATTTTTAACGTCTACGCACTGCAGAGTTTCTGAATTCAGGGTCTTGTGCATATTTAGTTACTGTATGTGCTCCAGAGCCAGAATGTTTTAGAAGGTGGGAAAGCAAAACAAACGACTTGATGAGCCACCAAGAGTGCAACAACTCCATCTGGTACCTTGTGGAGCAGACTGGGAAAAACCAGCAGTAGCTTCTGGTACTGGGACCACACCACAGCAAATGGCACCTAGAGAGCTGTTCACGTCAAAGGGAGCTACAGCAGAAATCTGCAGGGGGCAACTGGCAAAATGTGATGGAACCAACTGTGGTGTCGGTGTAGGCGGCAAAATAATAGAAGTGCCCGCCTCGCCACTTCCACCTTCCCGGACCCGGTGTGACCACCCGCAGCGGAGTAATTGACATTAGCTGCAACGTGCTTCATGGTAGTTCACCATAACTGTGGTGCTTCCTTCATTGACTGCCCTGAGAGCTTCATGCCAACCTATAAGGAGTCTTCTGAGGCTCTTCTGTGTAGTCAAGATAGATGTGAAAGGCACTATATAATAGATAAAAAGATCAGGAGATAGGGAAGGCATTATATAATAATAAGCAGAATGGGATAAACCGCTTAAATGACGTGTGCAAAGCTTGTAGAGACTTACCAAGGAAGACATGAAGCTGCCAAAGGGGCTTGAACAAGGTCTGAACACTTGCAGGAAGGAGAGATTTCACTTTTTGATTTGAGTACATTTGAAAACCTTTCTGAAAGCCCACTTTATTATTATGGGCTGTTGAATGTAGATTGAGAGTTAAATTGCATTTTAAATGAAGTCTACCACACAAAGCGCAGGGGTCTGAAGACGTTGTAAGTGCACTGTACTTGAAGATGGTGGATGATGGAGCAGTGAGCACAGCGTTTGGGATCTTTAGTCTCTTTAGCCCTTTGTAATTATTTCCTTTTTTTTTTTTGCGATGGTAAAGCGTTATATCTCCAGAGCACAGCTGAAGGTCAGCACCACCTTGTGACTTAACACAGCCTGCTATAACACGTTTGTGGTAAATCAACACCTTCCTACTTGAACTTTCAGGTGGTCCCTAAGAGGCCGGCAGTGAGAGAGTGTAGGAAGCAGGTGTTTAGTGCAGCCTGCCCACCTTGTGGTGGCACAGAGAACTGTAAGCGGCAGAGTGAGTGAGCGAGCGAGAGAGAGAGAGATGGTGTTGGTGGGGGGGGCCGCGATTGGGTTGGAGGAGGGAGTTTAAACTAAGCGCTATGTTTTGGGACAGGCTAATCTGCCAGAGAGCTGTGTAAGAAGCGGAGCACATTGTGTTTTGCCAGCGTGCAGGCGACAGATAAGGGAGCAATCCTGCAAGTGCGGCTGCCTGTTATAATGCGCTGACTCTGGGGAGATAAAATATTGACTCTCCAGTTCTGCACTGAGAGACCCTGGGCAGAATCTCCTGAGCCGACAGAGGTGAACGACAAGCAAGGGGGGGGGGCAAATTGATTAAACGGATTTGTGGGTTTTTTTTTTCTTTTTAATTTTTCAATTTTTGTTTTCTTTTTTTTTTTTTATTAGTTCCTTTTATCCTTTTTTTTTTTTTTCTTCTTCTTCTTCCAATTTCGTTTCTGGAACTTTCCACCACCAACCACCACCCCCACCCCCCCTCACCACCAACCCAACACCAAGTCTTCTTCAAGAAAAATTCAAGGAACGCCTGCCTTTCCTCACTCAGCAAGATGTTTGATATCAGCCGAACGCTAAATGCTGCTTTGTTGGGCACTGAGGTAAAAAAATCCTGCTTGTTCTTCATCTCTCACAGTTTGGCACTTTGATTTCTCGCTTCTCTCTCTTTTTAAATGCCTGGTCAGTAGAGGCGGGCGTGCGTGCGTCACTCGGTGTGGCTGTGGAGGTTAGCAAGTTTCATGTGGGAGAGGAGTTTGTGTCTGCAGGTCAGGCTCTGGTGTGCTGCCTCGGCCGCCCGGTGGGTCTTCTCTGGGGCTGCAAGTGTGTGACGAGTGCTTGTTTGTGTGTCTTCTCCATGCTCTCTGTGCCTTGCAGTTCAATCCATTCACGTGTTTGGCCCTCGGGATGACACTTAGGTGCCCAGAGTATGACATTTGGGGATGCCCGCCAGGTATGTCCTCTGACCATACGGTCTGCAGTCTGGGATATGCGTTTCTGCAGTGCTCGGCAGGAGTGATCTGAGAGAGCTTCTCTTTTTCTTTGAAGGATTTCTACGATTCTTTTAGCTACTGAGCCCAGATAATGAGCTGAAGCCATTCAAAAGTTGTCCCTGACTCATTTATGACTCGATTTTGATGGATGGACCCTCGTTCTGCCTCAGTCTGTGAATCACTGCAGTGACCTTGGCAGAGTCATCTGACCTCCTCCACCTCGGCCGTAAATCTGGAAGGCCTCCACTGCTTGACAACTTGATGCTCAGGAACTTCCATGGCTTGTTATTTCAAAATGTAAATATGTGAAGTGGTCCGCTAACCCACCTCGTGACATTTGGGGTACTGGAGCCCTCATCTGTTCAATAGTCCTTAAGGTTACTTTTAAGATAATTTCCGCCATTTGCAACACTACAGGAAAAATCAGAAAAGGAGGATGTCCCACTGGCTGTTCATTCTCCATGGCTGCTAGTTATGTGGAGAAGCTGCAGTAGCGGGGAAGCCCTCTCGGAAAATATTCAGGCAGAGTAAATCCCCTTCATGCCGTATTAAATAAACATGAAAAAGTGTGGGCGTTTAATCTTTAACAGCTTCTCCTTCTAGTGGCAGCACTGCTTCTGTTTAAAAACTTGGACCTCTTTGTGAATTCATCACACTGGCGATAATTTCAGAGCTCTGCTAGCTGAGCTTTCATGGCTTCCAGCTGCAGTGGTTAAAGCTGACAGGTCCTCAGTACGGAGTAGCCACTGTGTTTGGTATGTCGCCCAGGTATTAATGAATGGGCCGCGCTGGTCGCTCCAAGACACAGAGGTCCACAGAGTCTTTGGAAGAAAGCCGTCACGGCCACGGGCCGGAGCAGCTCCACACACTGTAGCCCACACCTGAGCAGACGTGGTTTTGTATGGAAAAACTGCAACACTCGGCAAAGAAAAGGGAACAGCAGTCAATAGTGTCACTTGCCAACCCACTTAATCCATAGCAGGGGTGCTGGCTGGGCTGTGGTGGGACAATATTCAGAGACTTGATCAATTCTTTACTTTACAGAAATCAAATCGAGCTCAGCTTCTTATACTGTGCCTTTCACAGCTGTCTGTGTGATAAACAGCGTGCTGCCATCTATTATCACTGCCTTTATCCGAGGTGACGATTTACAGCATCTCACACACCATTGCTGCAGTTTCTTTTACTTTATTCCATTTGGAGCACAGGCACGTGAAGTGACAAGATCAGGGTCACACAGTGGTGTCAGTAGTGGGATTAGAACATGCAAACAGGCTTTGAGGCCCAGAGCCTTGACCACTACGCCACACTGCCCCCTATCTGTTATGCCCCGATTATCTGTTATAATGTGACTGTCACATCTGCCTGTCTGTGTAATCCTGCCAACTATACCAAATCTGTTACAGTATCTATCTATGGATTTAATCCTGCCGGCTTTATCTATCTATCCTATCTATCTATCTATCTATTATATAGTGTCCGCCTGTCTATCTATTATATAGTGTCTATCTATTTTAGAGTATCTATCTGTATATTATATAGTTATATGTCTATTATATGGTTATCTATCTATTATCTAATGTCTGTCTATTATATATTGTCTATCTATTATATAGTGTCTATATATTATATAGTGTGTGTCTGTCTGTGTCTGTCTTCTATCTATCTATCTATCTATCTATCTAATAGTATCTATTGTGGATTAAGCCCCGGACACAGACAGGCGGATATGTTGTTAAGCACCACCACACATTTATTAACAGACTATATTTACAATTAAAGTGCCACACGACCCACTTCACCCCAAGGTCCAGGCCTCACACTGCCTCTTTCTCTCTTCAGACCACCTCCAAGACCTCGTCCTTTCTTCTCTCCCGACTCCAGCCTTCGAATGGAGGGTGGCGGCCCCTTTTATAGCCACCCGGATGTGCTCCAGGTGTCCTCCAGTAACCTTCCGCCGACACGCCCCAGTGTACCCGGAAGCATTCTGGGTGTCCTTGATCCTCTTGCACCACCACCCTCCCCCCAGCACTCCCGGGTGTGGCGGAAGTGTTGAGGTCCTGGGCTCTCTAGGCATTGGGGCGCTCCTTGGCAGCAACCACAGGCCCCTACAGGGTTCAGCTTCCAAGCTGTCTACCCCCGGTCCCCAAAGCAACCAGGACGGTCGCCCCCTCTGGTCTGGAGGAGGTCCTCCTGGGTGTTCCAGCTGGGTAGCGGCCACTCGCCACACTATCTATCTATCTATCTGTCTATTATATAGTTATCTATTTATTATACAGTATCTATGTGTCTCTCTAATATATATAGTCTATCTGTCTATTATATAGTGTGTAGTAAGGCACTATATAGGCGTCTGAACCGGTACAGACTACACACAGGCACGTGTAAAGGCACACAGACTTTTTATTTTGCTCTTCAGCCGTGGGGCATGCCTTCCCCATGTCCCACCGACCCAACACAGTCCCAAAGCACTTCAGTACAACACAAACAACACTTCTTCTTGCACCACCACTCCTACCAGGCAACCTCGTCCTCTTCCTCCCGATTCTGGCTGTCGAGTGGTGGAGGCTGGCCTATTTTATAGCCCACCCAGAAGTGTTCCAGGTGCTTGACCACCTGGTCCCAATTGCACCTCCGGGTGGGGCTGAAGAGTCGTCCAGGCAGCACCCCCTATCGGTCACTGCAGATGCCAACCAGGCTGTGGAGTACTCCATTTCCCATGGAGCCATGCAGGAGGCTAGGGAATCGCCATCGGCCAGGGAGGCTGCCACCAAGCGTCCCAGGGGAGGTATTGAGCTGCCTATGGTGGCTCCCCCGGAACATATGCAGCAGGGGCGTCCCAGCCAGGCATGGGCCCCGGCCGCCCCACACAAGTGTCTATCTATTATATATTGTGTATATCTATCTGTCTGTCTATTATATAGTTATCGATCTATCATATAGTGCCTTTACATCTATCTATTATGTAGTATTTATTATATAGCGTTTATCTATCTATCTATCTATTATATAGTGCCTTGCACATCTCTCTGTCTGATTAAATGCTCGTCGTATTCTATGTTTATTTCAGGACGAGTGTCTTTGTCATCTGTAGTGAGTTGTTGTGTATTTTATAAGTCGGACCCTGGAGTTGCCCAACCTTGACAGGCTCCCCTCCTTTGTCTTCCGTTTCTATTGGTCAGAAGTTCTCTGAACTGCTGAGATTTGTTTTATGTTTTGCTCATTGACTCATTTTGGCATTTTTGATGTATTTAATGGTCAGCTCTGTTATTGGTTAAATGTTTATTTGATTTTTCCAGTCTTTATGCCTAAACGTATCTTGAAGTTCCGGGAATTGAACCTAAGAAACTGAAGATGAAACTGTACCAGTTAGCGCTGGGATCTTCTGGATCATAACGCGCAGTAAATAAAAGTTGACAACTTGCTTTTGCAAATGCTGAAGATCTCAGTAACTGAGGGCTGGTATTCCCTGCGGACTCCCAGTAATAAGTGATAGGCAGGCAGTGTGGCGCAGTGGGTGGGCTTTGGACTTCAAACCCCAGCACTGTGTGACCCTGATCAGGTCAGCTCACCATTCTGTGCAGCAATTGGAAAAAGAAAAGAAAAAAAAATCTTAAATGTTGTAAGTTGCTTTGGATGAAAGCGTTGACCAAATAAGTAAATGTAGCTGAAACTACTGTTTTTCTCAAGGGATACAAAATGTGTAGTGATTTTAACGATTCGGCGTTGCCTTTTTTATGACCGTCTAAACAGTGGGTGCTAATGAGTAAAGTAGGGCGTACATTCATAAATGTGGCCATAGAATTACAGCACCGTCCTACACCGTACCATTCGTGAGAGAGCCACTGTTATCAATTTTAACCAAACTCCGGACTAGGCTATAAAGTAGGTGGTAGTAAATCAGAAGAGGTCATGATTTAATTAAACATGTAAACCAGATGAAAAGCCAAGGTGAGCAAATCTGATAAAAAGGCACATGTGTTTGGATTCCCTGGGCTCCCCAACTGGATGGCAAGCCCACAAGATGTGTTGTCCTTTCTCCTTTGTCTGCTTTGTTGCTCATATGATTGATTGAAATGAGAAGTCAAGGGAATCTGATGTCTGAAATGCTTTTCTTTTTTTTCTTCTTCGAGGGTGCTGCATGTTGTGGCGCGGCTTTAAAAGTGCGGCCCACGTTCTGTTTCAACTAGCAACGGCAACAAAACGGTTCAATTTTGTTTTTGCACATCGCAGACGGTGCTTAATTTACATTGTCAAAGATGCGGAAGAGGGAAGGGAAAACAGAAAGGCATGAAGGAGAAAGCCTCTGGATTTGCATATGGCAGCCACGGTGGTGCATCTTGCAGAGGTCAGCTTCATTTCAGAGCACTGATTAGCTCGATCCATCTGGCTCCCTCCTCGGCATCCCACATTCCTGATTGCACCATTTCGGTGTTTAGCTTACCCTGGAAATTGTTCCAATTACACTGCTGAACTCTGCCTGCCTAGCTGGTGTGCAGCTGCTGGTGTGCTGCTCGCTCGCTCGCTCGCTCGGTAGCAGAGAATCAGTGCGATAATAAAGAAAGCAGGAAAGGGAGGCTTAATGACGTTCATTTATACCTCTGTGTGCGCGTGTGTGTCTGTGTGTGCGCGTGCACCCGTCAGTGGGGCCTTTTAATAATAGCTTAAGGTTTAAACTTTAACTAACGTTTTTCTTGACAAGCGGGAATTTACAGACTGTGCTTTTATACACTCAGCTGCCCCTTTATTAGGTACACCCTGCTGGGACCCCCTCTGGCCTTCTGAACTGCCGTAATTCTTCATGGCATGCTGCAGATTCAACAAGGTGCTGGAAACATTCCTCAGGTCCATATTGACATGACAGCGTCACACAGTTGCTGCAGATCTGCTGGCTGCACATCCACGATGTGAGTCTCCCCTCCCACCACATCCCAGAAGTGCTCTACTGGATTGAGATCTGCTGACGGTGGAGGCCATTTGAGTCCAGTGAGCTCATCGTCACGTTCAAGAAGCCAGTCTGAGATCATCTGAGCTTTGTGACATGGCGTGTTATCCTGCTGGAAGTGGCCGTCAGGAACACCGCAGTCATAAAGTGATGTGACGGGCCCAAAGTGTGCCAAGATAATATAAAAACATTACTACACCACCAGCCTGAACCAATGATACAAGGCAGGATGGATTCCTGCTTTCATGTTGTTGACCTCACCATCTGAATGTCACAGCAGAAATCGAGACTCATTATACCAGGTGACATTTTTCAGTCTTATGTTGCCCAATTTTGGTGAGCCCTGTGCCAATTGCAGCCTCAGTTGGCTATTCTGTTGTGGTCTCCTGCTGCTGTAGCCCACCTGCCTCAAGGGTTGACATGTTGTGTATTCAGAGATGATCTTCTGTACACCTCGGTCGTAACGAGTGGTTATTTGAGTTCCTGTTGCGTTTCTATCAGCTCAGACCAGTCTGCCAATCTCCTCTCACCTCTGCCATCCTCTTCGCCCAGCAGAGACCTGGTACTCACTGGACGTTTTCCCTTTTCGGACCACGCTCTGTAAAGCCCAGAGATGGCTGTGCGTGTAAACCCCAGCAGTTTGTGAAATACTCCGTGCAGCCCGTCTGCCACATTCTGAGGCTCGGTTTGAACTGCAGCAGGTGGTCCTGACAAAGTCTACAGGTCAGCTGTGTTGCTGTCACCTGATTGGCTGATTCGATATTTGTGTTAACGAGCAGTTGGACAGGTGTACCTAATAAAGTGGCCAGCGAGTTTCTTACCATAAGTCGAAAAGTACGACGGCTTCTCTTTTGAAAAGACAAATGATTGGCGTGCACATCAGGGGCTGCCTGGGCACCCTTGATGGAGTGCGATTCACATTTGTGTATGCAAATAAAAGTACATTCCCATTCAGATATCAGAAATATTGGTAAAGGCGAGCAAACGGACCCATGTGTCAGATATAAGGATTGATATGGTGGACCTGCTGGAGCGAACTGACATGCAAGGCCTCAAACCTGCAGCGGTGAAGAAGATGATGATGATCTCCTGCCGGCCTCTTCCTCTTGTAACGTAGCTGAGGGATTTGAAATGGGAGCCGACACGTCTGAGTTGGCTGAAGATGATGCCGCAGTCTTCGTAATTTAGACATTGTCATCTCAATTCTGTTTCTTTGTGACAACGCTGCCAGCGTATTGCGTTTATGAATCATCGCATTAAGAGAGCAGAGTAAGTAATTAGTAAGCGTACTTCAGTGAGCCTTTGTGTTCCCTCAGACTCCTAATGAAAAAGACAAACCGGCCAGAAAGATCTCATAAATGTTGTGACAGCCACGTTTGATCACTAGAAGGCATTTGAGACGAGCGCCGTAAAAAAATAAATGAAAAACCAAACCTAACAAAGTAGCTAAACGGAAGAACGTCGATGTCTGGGCGGCCCATTTCGTTGTAACGATGGATGACAAAAGGTTTATTTTTCGCCACGCATCATCCATCCGTACAGAATTATTCTCAGATCCTCGGCACAGAATGGACAGAATGTGCATGGACGTCGTTTACCTTTGCACTGAACATCACCGCACACACTTGGTGGTCCTGGGAGACCTCCTTATTCTGCTTAGTTAAAAGTCGATGGCTCTTAAGATGACGAAAAATGAGTTTGGTTTGTTTGTTTGTTTTTTAGCAGATTCTGTTAATCTGAAAATACAAGATCCCTCTTGTGTGATTTCTTTGAAGGACCCCGCAGGCCAGCCAGCTTATTAGTTACAACACCTAAAATAGTCAATTCCGCGAGGCTCTTGCCATTCTAAAGGTAGGATTTTTTTTTGACCTTGTGAAATGTCACCACAGAAATATTCCGGGAAGAATGGCACTTGTGCGGCTCAGCTTGGTGCCGTTTTCTTTTAAAAGACGTCTTTAAGCCTGCGTTGACATTTGCGACGGACATTTCAGGACTGGGCTCGCTGTGCACGAGAGGCGACATTTATACATTTTAATTGTGTCCTAACTCCTCTTTCAACATGTAAACGTTGTCAAAGATCGATTTTTCTTCTGTGGTTTTTTTAGAGGCGTATAGTCAGAAATGCTGTACGGTTCATAAACTTCATTGTGAGCAAACGGAGCTTACAAGATGGTGGCTTGACCACATTACCACTTGACAAGTGCAAAAGTGGTGGCTGCTCCTGAGCTGCTGCCCTCTTATAAATGAAAGTGCCAGAGCGGCCCCTCAGGGTGAAGCCATAGACCAAAAGACCCTTCCATGTGACAGTTCCAGAAGAGCCTTTCATTTATTTAGATTCCTAACAGAATCCATGCAGTAAATAACCATAAATAGATGGTGTGAGTCCCATAATATTGGACAGCATGACCTTGGGACAAAATGGAAGGTGCCAAAGGGTGCACATGCAGTAGCAGTTCCATCCTCCATATATTAGGTGGCAGTGGTCTACTGGAGGCATCCCAGCTTGAGTCCTGTCGGGGTGCCACAAGGGGATGTTGTTGGGGGAGGACTTACCGTGGCTCTCAAGCAAGTACTCCCCACAGGTCCGGCTGGGTCACTGGGAGCCATTATGGGTCCAACATAAAAAAGGAGCAGAGGCAGAAGAAGGGGACTTGAGGTTCATTGTTTGTGTGGTTTTGGCTGGGTTTTATTGTATTTAGTGCTTCTTTGAACCCATGACTGTGACGGACTGGGTTTTGGGGCTTGGTGGTGCCCCCTACTGGTTACAGAGCTAACAGATTTGTGAAATACCAACAAGTCCTGTTTTTAAAAAGACTCCTGCTTACAAAAACACAAGCCAGATTCAGGTTTTCTTAACCTGTTGATGTGCTGCTAGGTAGCCCACTGTATGTTAAAGGCTTCAGGTTTTGTTCTACATATTCAGAAGTTTTTCAGAGCAACTTCATATGCAGATACCGCCATCCGAGTATGAAGTGGTTCTTAGTCAAGCCATGGAACCCCAGTAAAGAATCATATACAGTGCCATAGGGACTGATCAGGAAATAGATAACTCGGGAGATACGTGCAAAAAGGCAGAAATACAATTATAAACAAAGCAACCAAAACCCAGACGAGAGGCAAGAATCGCAGGCAAGACCCGAAAAATCAATCCACGTCTATAAGAGGTTTTTAAAGGATTCACATTTGTATAAAGAATGATTTCAACAGAGTACAGTTCTAGTTAGCAGGATGGGTGAGCATTGTAAGGAGTGAACAGATTGGCAGGAGTGTTAAAAATGTCCAGTAAATCCCACAGGTTTAAACTGTGCAGTGGAGATCAGTGCTAAGGGAACACGCCACCCAGACGGGACGTATTCACCGTTCAGCCCTTTGCTCACAACATAGAAAATATTATTAAATAGACACATCCGGAAAACACGGCACATACTATAAACAGGAAGTGTATTCGCATGATGCTACGCTTTGGAGTCGAAGACCAATGAATGAAGGGCGGAGGCGGACCTAGCGTCATGGCAGTGTACTTCAGCTGCTTATCGTGTGTGCGGATTTTTCCGGAAGTATCCATTTAACAAAGCTGTATGTTGTGAGCAAACGCCTGGATGGCTGACCGCACAAGTAATGTGACACTTTGCTATTTTTTTTGCCGTTGTACAGCATCAGTCACCATTGGCTTGTATTCTATCGTAAATTTTTTATCTTTGCTCTCCGTGAAAACATGAGATTAAAAAATTAAGTTCTTGATGGATTCCTTCATGGGCTGTATTTTCTGTCTTATGAGTCTGTATTCATGATTTTTATGTTTCTGTTTCTGTATTCATCTGAATTTCCCATAGGGAATGATAAAGTTTACCTTATCTAATCTAATATAGTAATCTAATGTAATAAAATGTAATCACTACAAAACACATGGGGTACGTAAAATATTAAAAAATGAGATATATATATATAAAATAATTTTCTGGGTTGAGTTGAGCTCAAATTTAATTAAAAGGCCACTTTATGAGATGGAGTCCTAGTCGACGTGTCATCATCAACTGGCAGACAGTGTTGAGATGCCATTAAGAAGGCTCACAGAATGTTCAGTTATATAGCGCCTTGACATGTGCAGTACAAGTCCCAGGAGGGTCTGCTCAAGCCTCATCTGGAGTCCTGTGTGCAGTTCTGGGCTCCATAAAGACATGGAAGCACTTGAGAAAGTCCAGAGGAGATCGACCAGGCCGATTCTAGGACTGCAGGGGATGAGTTAGGAGGAAAGATGAGAAGAGCTGAGCCTCTGCAGAGATTAAGAGGAGACCTGACTGAAGTGTGATGAAGGGAATGAGTCCAGTGGATCAGGACGGTGACTTTAATACGAGTTCATCAAGAACACGGGGACACTGATTGAAACCTTTAAAGGGTAAATTTCACACAAACATTAGGAGGTTTTTCTATACACAGAGAGCTATGGAATGTGTGACCAAGCAGTGTGGGGTAGACAGTAGGATTTTAGGGACCTTCAGAATCAGACTTGATGTTACTGTGGAAGAATTCAATGCATAGGACTGCTGAGCTTTGTTGGTTTGAATGGCCTCTTCTCATCCTGATTGTTCTAAACAAATTCTGTTTCAGAAAATTGAAATATAAATCCATGCAAAACAGTTGCAGTGAAGGTCCCATAGTTAAGTGAAGTGCTTATACAGGATAGCAGGCCACGTTGGAACACAAAAGAGATCGAGGCTCACCTAGAAGCCAGAAAAGTGAAATGCTTCATTGTTTCTCTTAGACTTTCCACATCTTTTTACGTCATATAGTTTAGTTTAGCGTAAAGTGAGAGGTGGAAGAAATTCAACTCACTTGCTGTTGTTTCCTGTGGGTGAAGAGCAAACACTTGAGTAGAAATCAGTAGCCTCACTTGATGGAAACCAAACTCCGTAAGAGGCCAAAGCTGAGCTTCACCTTCTTTTGGTGGGCAGGATACCGAAAGCCAGTTTTACAGAAAATGTGATAATCGATGTAAGAGATTAGACAGACCACAGTGAAGAGATGGGGCAGCACCCGGTGACCCCATATAGTCGGAATGCAGCAGGGCAAAGAAAACGTGCAGTAACTGCAAATGACATCTCTTCAGACAGGAGTTCTAAGAAGACAACTGATCTCAAAATGGCCGAACTTCCGGTCGTATGTCCTTCTGGTAGGAAGAGGTGGGGCCAGGTGGGCGGCCGGACACCAGAAGTGATGTCAGAGATGTTGCAGATGTCAATCATCTGGTGTACAGAGGGAGGAAGAGAAAAGGCATTAGAACACAGCGCCACCCCCTGGAGTGACGGTCCTTCAGCTGCCCCCAATACACATGTGTGTGACAAGAGAATCTGGTAAAACTGGTGCATTCTGCTTTGTCCTTCTATGTTCTTCACTTTTTCTTTACTTCAGTGAAAGGATGAAAGAATTCACTTCAAGAATAGAGAATACAACGTACAGGGCAGGCTGCACAAGATGGAGACGTTGTGTTAAAGTAGGGTGCGGCACCAGCATGTCCGCTCAGGGCAGCCTCCTCGGTAAATGCATCTTACAGTCAGCGCCTCAAGTGTGTTTGTGTTGACAGCTCGACTTCACTTCCTCAAAGACGCATCACGTCCTCCCTTAACACCCTACGTTATCATCTGAGGTCACAGACTGGAGCTTCTGCCCAAAGAGTCAGAGCACCAATAGCCTGCGTCCAAACACACACACGGCGTCAAGAATTATAACGGCTAAGGGAGTTTTAAGTTGTCCACTGTGAAGTCATTTATCGTTTTGATTAGACCGAGACCGATAATGGCAGGTGACCTTGTGATGTTTAATGTTGTGCTGTAACTTTGAGGCTGAGGTTGTGTTCAAGTTCGTCTCTGTCCCCGATCTCCGTTGACAAGCTAACAATGTGGACCCCATAGACTTTGTGACATGTGACGTACTCTTTCCCTCCCACAGTCATTTTTCTGCTATAATACCAAAGCCTCATTTTCTTAGGCATAGTGTGAGTCTAACTTGCTTATCTCAAGAGCCGCAGCCTTTACTGGCACCACTGGGTGCAGGATGGTAAAATGGCACCCACTGGAAAGTGGGCCTGTCCTACAACAAATGCCTATTTATTTATTTTTCTTTTCTCTTCAGCTTTTACTTTTAAGTCTAACGGGACTTTAAGCCTGCCTTGGTCAATTTCGAGAAATGTGCGTCTCTCCCCACTAGGAGCCAGAGAGGTGGTCTTCACATTGTCTTTATTACAAAGCTGAGCCCTTGTGTTCTTTATTCTTCAAAAGGAATCCCATGGCATTTAGGGAAGAGTGATTTTGATTTTTGTTAAAAGCACGTCCTTTATCTTTTTTTTTTTTTGCTTTTTTGTTTAAGGCTTTGACAAATAGGATCATCAACAAGCGCTAATATAACTGCTTGGAGATTGGATATCGACTGGGCATGGCCACCCCAGGCAGACGAGGCCTGACCCTCAGATTAGTGCATTTCTAAAACAGACACATCTGTAAGTGCCTGGGTGGGAGGATTTCGAAGTCAATACCCCTGTACTGTGCCTCATCGCAGTGGCACCGGTGGGGTCTGCATGGTGTATTTTGGAAGTGTGTTTAACACAGCATAAAACGAGCATTCTCCAGATATCGCGCCACTTTTACCGGCTAACACTACGTCAAAGTATCTCCTTCTTGAAGCCGCGTGTTTAAGTGTGTGGAGCCATCAATTGTCTAAATGACCAACTTGTGCATCGGTCTTGGGGCCAGCAGCATTCCAAAGCCTTGTCCGACAGCATTGGGGTGAAGGCAGGAACTCTGTGTCAACAGCGATTACCATTGTCCTCTTCATCAGTGTGATGATGTTTATTTGTGAGGTGGGCCCCCTCAGTCGGGTGGATTGTTAAAGCCCAGGAACAAGCGTCATCCCCCTATTGTAAATCATCATGATTTAATGATGTTTGCTTGCACTAAATGGTGTTACATTAGAAAAATCGGCACTTAATGTACGGCCATGTCTCCTCTCGTTGAGGTCAAGTCGAGCACACTTAGTACGCCATTGTGTGTTGAAGTTCTTATTTGCCTCTCCTCTCTGTGTGATTGACAATAATACAATAAATGAATAACTAAATAAATAAATATTAAGTAAATATACGTGTGTATACAATTCCCTGGCACATATATTTTGAAAATCTCTCCATGCTGGGGGAATTCCTAAAGACTGGGGACTAGCAAATATTATCCTGTTCTATAAAAAGGTAAGTTGGGCTGATGCCAGCAAGGTTAATGTCCGTAGCAGATCAATTAGTGGAAGCAGTTATCAAGAAGAACATCCAGCAGGTCATGTCTAGAGCAGGAGAGTCCCCAGGTCCTGATGGAGATGGTCGTATTTTCAGGACTTCGATATGTGTGTAACAAAAGGCAGATTATAAGAGAGGTGTGTGTGGAATTTCAGATGGCTTGTCCTGAGGGACCACATGAAAGGTTGCTCAGTGGAGTTTTCTTCTTGTCTTCGTAGAATATCATTGCTGTCAAAAAACAGGGCCTGTTAGAGCCCTTTGACCAAAATCACACAAGGAATAACGTTGATGTTGTTGTTGAAACTTAAACAAGCAGGAAGTCAAGGCACAGTCCAAAAATTGGTTCCAACACAGGAAACAAAGGGTAAGCAGTGAAGAGAACATTTTCAGGATTAGGTGATGTTAAAGGTGGTGTCCATCAGGGGTCCGTGCTGGGGCCGCTGCTCTGTTTAATACACACAAACAGTCTGGAGAAGGATATAATCAGAATGTGGGTTAGTTGTGCAGATGACACCAAACTTGATGGAGGGGCAGATCATCGAGAATAGCATCAATTTCACGTTGGATGTTTTCCTTCAAATCTTCCACAGTACCAGGCTTGTTCTGACAGACTTTACCTTTGAGCAGACCCCAAAGAAAGAAGTCTGGTGATGTCAGATCTGGTGACCGTGGTGGCCCCTTTGAAATGACTCTATTGCCTAAGAAGGCCTCCATTTCTGCCACGCGCTCCTTGCCGATGTGTGACATGTTGCTCCATCTTGCTAGAAGTAACCTTCCATTAACTCTCCTCACGGGAGCTTCGTCCTGCTCCCGCTCCCGACTCTAGCTCCCCGACTGTAGGAAGGCAGCCCCTTTTATTTCTACCCGGATGTGCTCCAGGTGCTGCTTGACGTTCTTCTGGAAGCACTTCCTGGTGTGGCGGAAGTGCAGCCCTTGCACCTGTAAGTACTCCAGGCGTCCCTGGAAGGTCCTTCCTCCACCTTTCGAGGAGTGGCAGAAGTGTCGATCTCCCGGGCTCCACGACGCTCGGGGCACCCCCTGGCGGTGGCCACTGGCCCCAGTGGTTTTGAGCTTTCTTGCTCCTTCCCCGTGGTCCCCTCCTCATTCAGGGCAGACGCCCCCTCGTGGCCCGGGGGATGAACAGACCACCTCCCAGTCCTTCCCGGCGTCCTGGCTGGGTCTGACCCCCAGCCTCCTGTGACAATATATACAATACATATATACTATATATATATATAAATATATATATATATATATAGAGAGAGAGAGAGAGAGAGAGAGAGATTACAGAAGCAGGCTTTATGGTGTGATGGACGGACAGCCCTGGACTAGAAGGATGGGGGAAGGCAGCTGCTTCCCCCAAAACACTAGATGGCAGCCTCCCTGGAGTGCAGTGGTACCCCAGATTCCTGCAGGGCACTATGGGACATGGAGTTCGGACACACAGCCCTGCTGGGTGCCATGGGTGCTGGCAGGAGGAGCTGCCAAAGGACCTGGGCACATATATTTTCATTGTGGCCCGGAAGTACAAGGTAGTCACGAGGACGGAAGCCCCAGAGTACTTCCGGGTTGAAGAAAGTCCCTGTTTTTCATTAGACCCAGAAGTGCCTGCCAGTCACATGGTCAAAAGGACAGAAGCACTTCCAGGTCAAAGACTATTTAAAGGATTGATGGGGACCCAGCAGGAGAGCCGGAGTTGGGTGGGAGTGTGGAGGAGAATTGTATTGTTAAGTTTGGTTTTGTGTTATTGTGGTGGTTGTGGCACTGTCAAAGAAGTAAAATATTCGTAGTGCTTTTAACCTGTGTCCATATGTTTGTATGTTGGGGAAAAGGTGAGCAATAGCGTCACCAAGCGTCGACACATTCACAACGGGAACACAACTGAGAGAGGAAGAACATCAATGAGCATAGCGAACAATCGCTGGCGATACACATAAGGCAAGAGATAACCAAATATAAAATATTTTTTCATTTATTCTATTATGGGTAACATAGTTATATACAGTATATGTGTATGTATGTAGTGAATAAAGAGAAGAAAAACAAGGGTTTGGGCAGCAGGGGTAGGTAAGGCCATTTAATGTGTGGGCTGCAAGGCTGCAATGAACGGTGCCGAGAGAAGGTTCAACGTCGACATTGACATTGTGCTGACCACTTAGTCTGTAGGTAGCTCTGTTACCATCACCCATTCTGGTTAGATGCTAGGTCCTGGCTGTGTCATGTGACTTGTATGGTGGAGGGGGTGGAGCTCTTGATGGTTGGACAGCAAGTGATGTCAGTAGCCCCCTGCATCGTTGTGCTCCATTGTGTCAGTGGCTGCGTCACATCCTACTCCTTCCTGATATTTTTATTTGACCCCAGACCTGTGAGGCTCGCTCATGTGACGTTATATGTGCTGTCTGTTATGTTTCCATTTTGTTTAAATGACCGACTGTTCATCAGCGTTACATCGTGTAACTGCCCCCGAGTCTGTGGGTGTGAGTGCCAGTGGTCCAGGCGGCTATGCGGGAGGCTGAGCTCCTTAATATTCCTTTTCCCCTCCCTAAGGCAGCAAGTGTGGTATGCGTCCTGAAGAGAAGTCAGTTGGGTGCTGGTCATAGTCTGTGCCACCTGAGCCATTACAGGATGCAGTAGAGCTGGTGATGTGCCATTACTGGGAGTTGTTGCTGTCTTTTTTTCTTGGTCTTTTACTCATCCATGCTTTTACGGAGAAACTCTTTATTTATGGTCCTGCGCTGGGAGGCTTCATCATCGCCGTATAGTCGAGCCGGCAACTTCTACCATTAAAGACACAGATAACTGGCAGCCTCTTCGTCTCCTCTTCTGCTTAACCTCAGCTGGCCCTTGACATGCTTGGTGTAGCTCCTCATATTGAGATGTTCCAAAATGCCCTTGGCATGAATTGTGTGTGTGTGGGTGGGTGTTTCGTTTTTTGTTTTGTTTTTTTTTTAAATGACTGAATATTGTATACATAAAGGCATTTTTCTAAACGTTTTTTCCCAGCCGCAAATAACTCCAGTCCAGCGATGTGTAAATAGGCGTATAATTAATCGGTAATTGCGGCACGTGTACCTCCACAAAGCCCCTATTCTGCTAGAGATGTTTAGCCTGCGTACACTCAGCTGGGTCGATGACCACTCATTTTTGACTTAGAGGTTTAGAGGAAGTGCCTCTTACAGTAGATGAGGGTCTCCAGCTCTGGTTCTGCAGGACCCTTTTCTTAATTAGTGTCCTGCTCGTGTTGCTATTCCACTTCTTTTCCCTTAATTTTAATGGACTTGTTTTTTTAAAGAGTCGTTCCTCAGCATTGCTTCATTTTTCCATAAACAGAAGTGAGAGGTGAAGTCCATGTGCCAACAGATGACCACCTAATTGGGGGGCTTTAAAGTTTGTTGTTCTAAGGCCCGAGACCACCCGCCCAGCCCCCACTGGGTATCCTAGCTGACATCAATGATCTCAATCAGTCCTCGTGGTTTTCAGACTTCACGTGGAAGAATCAGATGATGCTGGTCATGTGGACCTCTGGCCTTCAGTCCATCAATGGAGGGACATCATGGTGCCCTGATCAGGTGGTGGGGGCGCAGAAAACCGGTAAGAGAACAACAGAGAAAGTAGGGGTTAGTGTGGATTGTGAAGCCATGATGGGCACAATAATTCAATGCACGTACAGAATATCAGGGTTACACTTAAATGAAGCTCTGAGAGTGCCATGTTACAGTAACTGGTTTTAGCAGTTTGTTAAAGCGCTCCACCATATTAGCCTGGCGACTTTCTATCGGTGAACTTGTATTCCAGATTGGAGGTGCATAACCGCACAAGGCCGCCCGCCACACCACTTCTGTTAAGTTTAGCTCTTGGAATTCTAAGTAGACCGTCATTTGAAGATCTAAGGTTACGATTTGGAGTGTCAGGTGACAGACGTTCAGAGATATCGGACCGAGCAGATTATTGAAGGCTTTGTAAATCATCAGCAGGATTTGAAAGTCAATTCTAAATGGCACCGGTCGCCAGTGTAGTGACGCTCAGACTGGTGTGATGTGCTTTTCCTAGTTAAGAGTCTAGCGGCTCCATTCTGCACTTGTTGTAACCGACTGAGGTCTTTCTTGGGTGGTCCTGTTAGGAGTGTGTTACAGTAATCTGATCTCATTTTTCAGCATCTTGCAGTCTTATAAGGGGTCTAACTTTTGCTGTATTTCCTAAGTGGAAAAAATGCTGTCCTAATCTAATCTGATTAACATGTGGTTTAAAATTCAGGTCCGAGTCAATGATGACCCCCAAATTCTTTACCTCCGTCTTGACTGTTAAGCCCTAATGGATCAAGTTTATTTCTAATACCCTCATTATATCCATTTCTGTTTTCTCCTTATTTAGTTTGACAACATTACTACTCATCCACTCAGAAACACAAGTAAGACATTGGGGGTCAGTGAACCGAGAGAGTCGGGGTCATCGGGCGCTGTTGATAAATACAGCGGTCTGTGGTCGCTCACATTAGGCCTTGCGATATTCTGACCTCGTGGAGGCATGGAGATGGGAAAGCGTGGCGCACCCAGGAGAGACCCTTGTGGACCACCACATAGAATATCAGGGGTCTTTGAAGTATAATCACGACAATGTTTTACCTGTTAAGTAAGACTCAAACCAGTTTTACTAAACAAACAAACTGGATGGGCTTAATGGTCTCCCCTTGTTGGTCTTGTGCTCTTGTGTAGTAGCAGTGTGGGTGGGGCTACAAACTTGAGTCTCGGCCTACTGGGTGGGACTAGACGCTAGAAGGACAGCGGGTTGGGTGTGGCTGCTGATTGGGCGGGGCTGGATGTGCAGTATGGAGTTGAAGCTGAGAAGCCTTGACAACCTTTAAGAAGGATCTGGATGGGCTACTGGATCAGCTGAGCGATTAGCTTGATGGACTGAGTGGTCTCCTCTCGTTTGTCAAATCTCTTTTGTTCTTATTCATGTACTCCCTTTTTAAAGGACTTTTTTTAGCCATTTCATTTTTTTTTTTTTTTTTAACTCTATAACCAGAACACCCTGTGGTCCCAGCATTATCCAAGTGATCAGAAAATTGTTGTTGCCCGTCAGTGTGGGTTTAAGTGGCAATTTCCAAAATAAGCAGACTTAAACCAAGATCCGATTGAAGCGGCCTGCCGCTCAGCCCCTCTCACACAGCTCAATCTTCTTCGCGGCCGACACATTCCACCTTTCACTAGTGCCCAACTCCCGCTGCCAAGCTTGATAAATATGAAATATGCTCCTGCTGACACCAGTTAAACCTCCCTGTAGGACACCAAGCATTAAGCCACTGCTGCTGCTCCATGGCCGCCTAACGGGCTCCAGAGTGAGCTCAGAAGGGCCGTGCACCCCACTGCAGGGTTCGTCGTTTGCGTTTGGCTCTCACACTTGCAGTGTGAGATTTCCGGGGGCTTATTTTAGTTCAGCAGGATGTCGTTGCACCTCCGCCGCGGGTCTTCAGAGACAAAAAGGTAAAATTAGGGCATTGTTTCCTTTATATGCTGCGTTCTATGCTAGCAGCCTTCATTTAAGAAGACATGATGCGAGCCGCCATGTTACTTTTGCATTGTTTGGGTCATTTGCAATGTGTTAGTAGTACTAGGGTGTTGTACCGTGTTAGCCATTATGAATGTAGTGAAAAGTCAAGCAAAGTGACACCTTTTATTGGCTAGAAATCTGTAAATAGAATAAGAAGTCGAGGCCCCGATCCGGCCAATGTGTCATTTTCGGCCTGTGCCCACTCTGCACTCCTAAAGCTCGTAACTGGACCAGCAGTGTCTTCGTGTTTGGGTCTCTTTTTAATTGGCTCTTTGGTCATACGAATAGTTTTTAATGTATGGGACATACTAGACTTACAGCCGTTTAGCATTGGTGGGGTGCAGCTCAATTATTTCCTAGCCATTTCTTCATACCGGAGGCTAACATGCTTGTAAATGTTGCATATTCGCTGCAGCTTTAGACAATACCTTTATTTTGTTATATTTGCAGCCCTTTGCCGTAGCTCTTGGGTTCAATTAAAAAGAAGTACGTATTGCAGTGGTTTGTATTTTTTTTTTTTATTCTTTCAGCATCAGCTTTCTTAGGCCTTCTGGGATCCATTTAGATTTTCTCAATTAGCGGCCCAACGTAGCACACGACCATCAAAATCGTTTCAGATCCGGGTTGCTAGACGTAAAGGTAGACACTGCTGTGTGCGGTGCGTCTCCTTGCTTGACGGCAAAACGCAAATAAAAATCGGCAAACACAAAACTCCCCGATAATCCTGGATTACCACCGCCATGATTTTACTTGGCATTTCCTTCCTGAGCTGTTTCTCTAACGATGTCTTACTGGAGGACTAGCTCTTCATCACGCCATCACCAAGGGCACAAGGTTTGCCCTCTTTATAGCACATATCTTTGGGTTCAGGCTGTCTGGGAAGGGGGGGCCCAAATTTTATGTTTAAAACTTTAAGAGGATTAGCCCTCTTCCTTTATTTTATTTTTTTTAAGATTGTTTTCCCCGCGTGTAGTCCCTCACACCTCAAGGGGGTGCTCTTGGGAAATTCCTGCAGATTAAGTGTTACGTTGGGTGGTTTTTTGTGCTTTCATTTGTGAGGATTGAGATGGGTTGTGCCCAGACTAGGGGGCACTGAACATCACGATACGAGGGAGAGTCAAAGAGTAAAGGCGACTTACCTTTGATTGATTGCCTGTATTACTTGTCCTGTGAGTCTCGATTCTTCTTTTTTATGTTTCTGCTGCTGTATGCACTTGAATTTAATAAAGTTTGTCTACTCTAATCTAATCTAACACCGGTAACTGTGGGCTGATGAACATCACAGTTCTGTCACGTCTCCACTTGGTCTCCCTGCAGGTCCGTGCAGCAGGTGGTAGCGACACTCACAAAATGGCAGCTCCTGTTAATAAAACAAAATGGCACTAAAATCCAATATGTTTATTTCTACCAGAACTGACCAACCCGAAATGTTCTCTGATATCAAAACAACAACACAAATGATGAACTCAAAGTGCTTTACAGGATGAAGAAAGAGAAAAAAGACAAAATAAATTAGAAAATAGAACTAGGGAACATTAATTAACACTATTTTAATAAAAGTAAAGTGCCATGGCCAAGGAGGACAGAAATAACAAAAGAAACTCCAGACGGCTGGAGAAAAAAATAAAATCTGCAGGGGGTCCTAAGCCCCGGGATGCGTGTACATGCAATCTGTTCTCGTTATTAAGGGGGTTGCATTCCTGATAAAGCCAGCGGGTATTTGGAAAATGCAGATAGTGAAACATTGAACCTGTGGAGAAAAATGGGGTTAGGTTCCAGTTGGACATGGGCATGGGGTAGGACCACCAGGGGGTGCTGCGCTAACCCTCTGCGGTTGCCCCTTGAGGCTCAGTAATGATCCTTGTTACAGTTTTTACTTACGGTCATTTTTTAGACGCTCCACCATGGGGCTGATCTGATGCCCTCACTAAACCATCCAGGCGGTGTGTTCAAAGGGCAGGGCAGGCTGGTGACCCGCACCATTCAGTGCAGTGTGCCTGCATATCTAAGGGCATCACTGGCCTGTTCTTGGTCAGGCTCGCATTTCGCTGCTTTGCCTATCAGAAAGGATTTTTTTCTGCTGCACATTTGAACGAGCACAGCACCCTGATGTCCACAAATAGGTGTGATGAGGGTGCAGGTGTCGCACGATGCGTTACGCGTTTTCACAACAGCTGATAAACAAATCCGCAGACAGCGAGGGCCCATAACAACCTTCAGCAGCCTATGAAAGTCTCTCAGGATCAATCAGGACCAATAAGGCAGCTTGACGGTTTACTGCTGCTCCCGAGTCCAGGTCTGCACCTCTTCCTTAACCTCATCATCATCATCAGAGGTAGAGCCAAAGCTTCTCATGGAGCTTCTCACCAAGACTGTTCTTGACAGCATTGCACTTGCAGGTTTCACTTTCTCCTTATGCACAGCACCGTGCATTGCACCGGTCACTAATTGTCCATGTTCCTGAAAGGGCACCATAATGGGACCCTTCACATCCGTAATGGAGGTTGTCGTTTGATTGTCTTCTTTACTGTCTGGGTGTTTCCCCAGCATGCCTTGTCTCTTCCTTTCTGGCTCACAGTGATGGACTCAATGTCTCCTCTCCGGTGACAATCCACTGCAACATGTTTCAATAATTGGGTCACAATATCCATACGCTGTTGGCTCATGCAGGTCAGTAAGCTGTTTGAGTAGCCATCTTGTGCGAACTTGCGGGGACCCCAAGTCATCATGCACTGTGTTGTGACGTGTCATCCAAACGTGCAGCTACAGCAGACGGTGTAATCCGTCAGTCTCCTCTGATGAAGGCTTTCGCCATGTCGATGTGGGCTTGTGTGTGCCAGGCTGATGGTCAACCAGATTGAACTTCTTCAGTTACACTCGGCTTTCCTGCCTCAATATCTGTTGTGGTCGTCTGTGGGAATAACGGGCTCGAGAGAAAAGGAATTTTTGGGGCGCCAACCTGTCTTGTCCAAACAAAAACGAAACACTCGATGGTGTAAAAGGAAACAAAACTGTCGCCATGGGAATGAAGGCTTCCATGTCTGCCTTCTGCATGTCATGCAGCCTCTTAGCTCTCGTCACTGTGGACATAAGTGACGCCTCCTTCCAGGTGGTCGAGTTCTTCTAGCCCAGGGACCAGAAAGTACATCTGTACTGTGGAGGAAGAACACGACCAGACAGTTAGCGGCAGCGCCCCCTGTCAGCCTGGGGTGGTGTCACATACCTGTGAGGGTGACCCTGCTGACGCGTGTGCATGACGCCATTCATGAACTTTTCGTTGAGTCACACGCCAACATCCTTCGGTCTGTTTCAGCAGGTTTAACTCCTTCTGCCCTAAGAAATGTCACTACGGCGCTTTGTTCACCAATGTTGCGAACAACCCACAGCAGAGCATCCATGTTCACTTGACCTTGGCTTCATCGAGACTAATGGCCGAATGCTGCACCGAGCGTCTCCAAACTACCCATAAGCCACTGCTAATGCGTTTGTATTGCAATTTCCACGTAATCTTCAAATTGCCTTTACTTTGTGATTTATTATCGTCTGATGTCTGTAACTAGTCGGGCTGGGCAGATGCTGTGGAGTTTGTTTAAGCAAACAGATGATCTGGTGAAGAGGACCGTGACGGGGACATATTTGGGCATTTCTTTAAATCAAGGACTGTGACGATGGAAGTTACGAGAGGTAGAAAGCAAACAAACCAATCTGTCTGCATGTCTGCCTGTTCCTCTCAAGGCGTCCATTGTGCCCACACTGCATTCAGGGCTCCTCTTCCCAGTCATTTGCTTCAGGTCTGCCCAGATTCGTGGCCCAGGTTTTCTCCAAAGCCCTTAAACGCGGGCACACTGGAGAGATGATGTTTGAACTCTGAAGCGAGAACTGCTTAAAGAACGTACCGCTACCTATTTTCATAGATCTTATGATTCTGGTAATCAAGCCGTTTTTCAACACCGTGCCAGTCGCGGGTGGCTTTGGCACAATTGTTTTTGGTTTGTGAGTTTCATTTTGTTTGAAGTGGGCAGAAATGAAGTGATCTCTAAGACAATGGAGTTGCTCTCTTTTCAAGTTCAGTTCAAGTTCAGCAGTTAAAGACGAGTCGTTTGTGACTCATTAATGGTGGAGTGCCGGGGTCCTAACTCTGGACATCCAGCGGGGTGTTGTGAACCTTTTTATAGAATGTTCAGGATCCTCGCCCACTTTTCACTGCCCTCACCTTGGCAGTCTTTAGAAAGGAGTTTACGAAAGGATCCCGCTAAGTGCCTGGGATGTTGAAATGGGGAAGGTCTTGTTTATTGTGCGTCACCAAGGCTCCAGTAGAGAACTGTGAACGTAATTAATTTGGTCAATCAGGGCCCAGTTAGGGAAACTGGGAAATGGAGAAGTGTGTGGGAATAACGAGGCCAATGGTTACGGGCCAAAGTCCCAGAGACTGGAGAAGGCAAGTACACCAAAAACATACATTGGGTTTACTGCCAGGTGCCAGCAAAGATGCCAGACAGAGTGAGACACATATATGGGACACGTGAATAAACCAGGAAGGTGACGACGAGAAATGACAAATTTGCTTTTCTGGAATCTTGTCATTTTATAGTCACATACCTGTCAATGTATGTTAGTCACAATGGCGGGTGTTAAATTCCAAGTCTTCAACTTCTTCTCCTGACATCTGCTGTGGCGTCTGCCGGCGTTTTATTCAATGGTGCCCAACCCGCTGCTGTGAGTGACAGACGGCTTGTGCCTCTCTCCGACCACAGTTCATCACACCTGCGTGTTTTCAAATTCTCAGTCATTCTCATCGGTTATTAACCACCTGATACGGGCGTTTTGTCACCCAGTTGTTCCTCATTCTTTTCAAGTGAAAATCACGTCGAGACCGAGGTTCAAAGGCACAAAGTCCCAGGGAAAATGGGAGCTCGTCTCAGTTCTGTTTTGTTGTTTTCTAGGTATTTATATGTAGCAAAGCAGAAATTTTATTAGCCTGCATTCTTAGTTAGACAATAGCAGAAGTAACGGCAAAGCTTTGTAGAAACAGCTGGACAGTGGCTACTATATGATAGAACGCTGCGCTGTGTGTGTGTGTGTGTTTGATTCCACTGAGCAATCTGATTGGCCAGTTTTGCTCAATCAAAAACGATCGAGACAGGAAGCACCAGGCAAGACAGGGACATGCAAAAGGACGGGGAGAAGAGCTGTGTGGTGCAGTTCCCGATTGTGCCAGCTTGTGTGTTCAAAAAGAGCATTTCAACCACGACGAAGCAAATAACGTACTGAGTGACGGTGGGTCTCTGTGGCACATCCTGGCACAACGCTGTATTGTATTGTTTTGACACCCACTGCATGCCCAACCTACCTGGTAAGGGGTCTCTCTTTGAACTGCCTTTCCCGAGGTTTCTTCCATTTTTTCCCTACTAGGGTTTTTTTGGGAGTTTTTCCTTGTCTTCTCAGAGAGTCGAGGCTGGGGGGCTGTCAAGAGGCAGGGCCTGTTAAAGCCCATTGCGACACTTCCTGTGTGATTTTGGGCTACACAACAAATAAATTGTATTGTATTGTATTGTAACGCACCTCAAAAGAAGGCTTTATGAGAACGCGACCGAGAGGAAGCACCAAGCTGAGACACAAAAGGATACCAAATGAACGCCGAAGATACGCATGAGGCAAGAGAGACCAAATATCAGATAGTTAACTTCTATTAAAAGAACAACGTGCACTCTAAATAAACAAGCATTATGAAGTGAAATGAGGTACACTACTGACCTGTTGCTGCCGATAATGGCTAATTGTACTGCGGTTATCTCAGTGAAATTATAAATACTGTAGAATACTAGGGGGCTTTGCTCACCAACCCTTCTGCCGGGCACTACCCGCTAGTCTGTTTGCGGTTCAGCCGCTCGCAGACGTGCAGTTTAAACAGATTGTTATTTTCATGGGAATTGTTACATATGCATGACAGAACAAACTGTGTTACGTTACAGTGAGTGATTAACTACATTAAAAATAGTAAAATGTAATCATTTGAAAATAAATTCTGTTTCACGTTGTGTTTGAGTTTTTTCGTTGCGTTTATATGGTTTTGTTCTGTTTGGCTTTGACATCAATACGCAAATACTTTCCAAACTTACACTTCTACAGTAAACCTTCAGTAAAATCTATTTTTGGAATTAACATTTTGTCAATATTGCATTGAATTTTGATTCCGTGTTTGAACTTTCATTGTGATAACGCAACGTATAACTGGCTGTGAGTGAATTTCGTTTCTTTCTCTCTAATAAATAAAATTACTTTTTCGAATGTTTGTCCCTTTGATTTGTTAATTGTCATAGCAAAAGCTCTTCTAACGGGGAAACTGTAAACGTTTTAATATGAACGGCAAATCGAGATCTCCTTTGGAGTCTTATGTTAGATGGACTACATGACCTTTTCTTGTTGCCTGTTAATTTTACGTCAGAATTGTTGGACCAATTTTGAATACAACTAATCTGGTCACATTGCATAGCCCATCACTCAGACATTACAACACATCCTTCTGTCAACAGGAATTCGGCCGGTGGAAGACCAGATGGTGTTAACAGTTGTCGATATTCATCTTCCAAACCATCACCACCAACTGTTTCAGTAGAGTCTCTTGATACGCATTTAACCAATTTGTCGTGTAACCAATCGACATTGTTTGCATTAATCGTTTGACTCCATCGTTTGTCTGTGCTAGGATTGCCGTGAATTCATTTCTTCTGTTGATAACACTTCGTGATGAAATTCTTCAATAACATTTGGACATAATACGTCTTCTTTAATTGGGAACTTAAAGTGAGGAAAACGTTAAAATTTATAAGAGCTGAGAGAGCAAGAACTGTGTCTGTCAAAAGCATTGACACCAATGAGAGGTGAGAGGACCGTGAGAGGGCGTGGTCTGAGAGGTGGGCAGGACTTGAGAGGTGAGTGTGTGTGTGTGTGTGTGTGTGTATAAATATATATAAATAAAATCTAAAAGCTTAGCCTATTGTGACAGATAGGGGGTGCTATCGCTCCCTTGAACCCTTGTCCAAGTCACCAGATAAATGTCCAAACGTTGACTTATAAACAACAGTGCACAAAGCACCCTCCTCTCCACTATACTCATTAAACAACACAATAATCACTACAATAAACAATAGTCCTCCACTCCCAGACACGTTGCCACCCTTCCACCCAGCTCAGCTCACCGTCTAGGAGCTCCCACAGTCCTTTTATATTCCCTGACCCGGAAGTGTTCCAATCCCCAGTCCATGTGATCTCCTATCACTTCCGGGTCAGATAAAAAGTCAGCACTTCATTCCCCTTGTCCATATGACTCGGATGTACTTCAAATAACCATCGTTCCTCCGTGTAGCGTCTCCTAGTGACCCCCATGGTATCCAGCAGGGCTGTGTATAATAACTCCAATGTCCAGGATGCCCTGCTGCTCTTCGGGGCACCTCCATACTGCAGGGAGGGCTCCACCTGGCGGCTTGGGGGTATTGGCCGGGATGAACAGCCGGCCATACACCAAACTTTGTTGGAATTAAGACTATACAGGACATGACTGCCAAGTTCTATTTGTAGTAATAGGTGTGGTGGATTTCATACGGTGCTCTAACAGACAAGCAGATCAACATTCGGTTGTGTGTCTACACACAGACATGTAGATACAGTTTATATAAAGCACCTGCAGTAGCTGAGCCTGTTGGCCGTTTGATTACTAAACCATGGGGTCCCCCTTTTCCACCTCGAACAGCCTCCACTCTTCACTTTCCACAACAGTGTGGAGTCTGTCTGCGGGAATAGACAGACAGGCAGATGTGAAAGGCACTATATAATGGACAGATAGATTGAACAACATTTTTTTGCCCCTAGTAGGAATTTGTATCCATTTAGCCAAAAGAGCAATTGTGAGGTCAAATGGTCAAGTTGGACAAGAAGATGTGGCTCCCAGTTGGCCGTCCCATTCATCTCAAAGTTGTTCAGTAGAGCTGAGGTCCAAGCTCCATGTAGGTCACTCAAGTTCCTCCATGTCTTTGTGGACCTGGCCTTGGGCACAGAGGCACAGTCATGCTGGAACAAAAAATATCCTCCTCCAAACTGAACCACACAACTGTCAAAAATGTATCATTAACACTAACTAACTAACTCAGCGCTCTTCACTGGTACCAAGGAGCCGAGCCCAGACTGTGCCATTTGCCCTCGCAACCCACCAGACTTAACAGTCTATAAGGTCCACCAAACCCAGACTTGTCCATCAGGCTACCAGGTAGTGAGGTGTGAACACGTTTCCACTTCTCCAGAGTCCAATGGTGATGCACCTCACGCCACCCCAGGGGATACTTAGCAATGTGCACTGTCTTCTTATTCTTACATGCAGCTGGGAAGCCCATTTTGTGAAGCTTCTTGACGCGCGTATTTCTCCTGCTGATTTTGCTTCCAGAGGCAGCTTGTGATTCTGCTGCGAGTGATGCAACTCGGGACGAGCCATTTGTGTGTGTGTGTGTGTGTGTGTGTGTGTGTGTGTTGCATGCTGTGAGCTTCAGTCCTTGGCAGCTCCGCTGTGTTGGTGTGTTTGGCCTGCCAACTTCACAGCCGAGCTCTCGTTGCTCCTCAGTGCTTCCGTTTTCACCATAATGGCACTTAGAGCTGACTGAGGCCTATAGAGCAGAAACGTCCTCTACTGACTTGTGGCAAAGATGGATGGCATCCTATGAGGTGGCATCACATTTAAAGGCACTGACCCAGCCTGTTTGTCAGGGGAGATTATGTGGCTGTGAGTTTGATTTGATGTACCTGTTAACATTTGGAGGGGGTCCACCAAGCTTTGGCCATGTAGTGTGTGTGTGTGTGTGTGTGTGTGTAGTTTGTGCTTTGTGTAGACCCCCGTCCCTTTTTTTTCTCCTGGTCGGCGCGTGTTCTTTGAATTATCCATCACATCGTTTAAATGTCTGTTTTCTTGTGATACGTGAGCAATGGAAGTGTTTTGTGGACTCTGCTGAAAAGAGAACACGTTTGAATTCTTTCTGTTTCTCGGCCATTGATATGGAAATGTGGTAACTAGAGGAAACAATTCAGAAATGCCCGGGCACCCAGAGCTCCCCATATTTCTAATTACCAGTAAAGATAATTTGCAGCCGTCTGGTGTTTGTGGCCAAATATTACACCTTCTTGTTTTGAATTATTTCTCTTGTTGATGTACTTCATCCAGTAGAAACGGTGTGTCCTATTGAAACAATACCCCGTCTGTAGGGCTGATAAGAACAGCGAAATGAAAGGCGCTCGGCCCGCATCGGCTTTTGATTTCCTTTCCACATTTCAATGTAACGGCGGAGTTGTATGTTTGAAGAAGGCGTTTTTATGCAAATCAGTCGTCATGAAAACGCTCTGAAGTAAGTGATGGCGGCCTTCTGCTCAGAGACGGGCCTGCTCGCTCTCTTATTTTTTTTTAATGTCTTTTTGTGTTCCTTTATTTTTATCCCAGTCATTGTGTTACTTATAAAGACAATACTTCAGCTCTCTCTAGTCCTGCAATGCTTTGTGCTCAACAGTAAGTATGCACGGTCATTTTAGGATTTCCATCGATCTAAACTAATGCCGTATTACCAGTAAGTTCCCCATTGAGAGTCACCCAGTTTGATTGTATTCAAAAGTCCAGACTGGCGTGAGTAGAAAGGTAAGCAGATCTGCCGTTACAAACCTCGTTTACTTCTTCATTTGTTGAGCGTTTTGTCCCTAAGAACGTCATCCATGATTCCTTCACTCGCCAGGGTGTCGCGCTGAGCCAAAGCCCATCTCAGCGGGCCCAGAGCTCAAGGCAGTGCTGACGGGCGGACAGAACGTCTGCCTCTCACTGGGTAATTAATGACCCCGGGGACGACTTAATGTCCCCAATTAGCCCAGTTGGCGTGTGTTTGGACAGTAGGAGTCAATCCAGACTGGAAACGGGGCCAAGAAGGAGGTGACACTCAAAGTGAACTGATCTGAAATACTCGGAAAACCAAAAGCCCTTCCATGTGTGAGCTCGTCAGATACGCCGACATGCTGTTTCGTGGTCAGACGTGTCTGATCAACAGTAAATTCTTCAATGGTGGCAATTTGCTTGTTATAAAAATGAAAAAGAAGTATAGCTTTGGAGAGTAGGAGAACTTCACGCACTACTCCAAGAAAATTAAATTGCTTCCATAAATATTCATATACACAAAATATGGAGGCTTTGCTCTTAGTGGCTACGATATCATTCTGCCGCCGCGTGAAATAAATTACCTGCTTGTAATTGTAATTTTAACATCAGGCCTGGCAAAGATGAAAACAGCGTGGGATGGACGGTTCTTAAGCGAAATATGCAGCCACTAATCTCTGATTTAAAATGGCTGAAGGCCCGAGGTCAGAACGATTAGCAGGATTTTCTGCGCCGTCCCATCTCCTTCATCGGGGTGAAGTGCATTGTATTGGACTAACGGGGGGCCGATGGTAGTGCCCGTGCCCTGCTGCATCTGGGTGTTTAGTGAAGTGAGGGACCGGGCCGACACGATCCAAGCGTGACCTCAGCGTTCATCTGAAATGTTGTACTCAACCTCTGTAAGTTCATTATTAAAATAAGAAGGGGGGGCTCAGTGGTTTTTAATTGAATGGGACCACTTGGATTTGCCACTCTTGAAACCTGTCCCTGTCAGTCTTGAGGCGCCGCATTCTGCTTGGCAGCTCGACAGATTAAATTAGGTTTGAGTGCCACGTTCAATTTTCACAACATGTTTATTTTTGTGCCCAGTTTAACCAGTTCCATTCCAGGTATAATGTGAGTCTCGTTTTAGGCGGGACAGGACGCGCTCTGGCTGGGAGACGTTTTTGCTGACAGCAGGGCCGTCTTCTCAGCATTATAGACCCCCGGGAAGAGCAGAGCAGAGCAGTGGCCCCCTACCTACACACCCACGGGGCGAGTCACAACATACAGAGACTAGCGTGGGTAACTGCCCAGCATGCCCATCATGCCTTAAGACGGCTACTCATTTTGCAGGCACATTGGGTGCCGTTCAGGTGAATTGGCTCGGTTTGTTTTTGTGATGAATGCCCGACCTCTAAGATCTTTGCTTTGTTGCTTTGTAAGGAGATGTGAGGACAAGCAGAACTTCTGAACTGCAGTCCTCCTCCATCTGTATCGATGTCAGCTGCTTCTCTTGTCTCGACACGAACATAATCAGGAATTACCTGAGCTAAGCAGCCATTTCTTTACTGTTCCTAATGATATTAAATGTTCTGCTGTTTGTAAGATGACATGTGTTGCTTGTTTTTACTTAATTGCCTATTTTTGACTTCCTTTTCGTTCAGTCTCTGAGTCGGAGCGGTGAGGTCACAGTGGCGCGCAGACTTAAGTAGCTGAGCTTCATTATTGATGTGCACCTATGCCTGGCAAGACAAGGAGGAAGGCTGATTAAGACGTGCGCTAACAGCAGCTGACAAATGAAGATGAATTGTTTTATAATTTCCATAGACACCTCTTAAACTTGAGGTAACTGAACATCAGTTAAGGTCAAAAATGTTTAGCACGATGTTTTTAGTAACCAAAGTGTTTTCCTGTGTGGCTGACAAGGAAAAGCAACTCGCCAGTCGGGAGCGCCAACACAAGAAGCAAGGAGACAGGCCTGCGTTCTCTGCCACGTTTCCGGTTTCTCTTTACAGTACTTTTAGGAAAAAACGTGTAACACCTCGCGGTGTTCAAATATTAAACACAAGAAACAAAAAGAGAACAAACAAATCAACATGCAGCGTTTTAATCTTCCCATTGAAACATGGCAGCAAAAAAACAAAATCTGTAGTTGGGCACTGAGAGCTCAAGGCAAAGAACTGCATGCCAAGTCTGCCACTCTGCCTATTGATTTACAAAAGTGCTGAGCCCTGGCGTGGCACACGGTCCGAAATCATATTTATTACCTTCCAGCCTTTGAGCTTCTGACGCAGGCCTTTCTGTTCTGGCGACGACGCAACGCTTCTGGTCCGTCTGTCACAGGAGAGACTGGGGGCCATTCCTGTCTGTGACTTGGCAAGCTGGGATTCAGCAGCCCACCATCAACTCGATCGAGTAGATAGATTATCTATCTGTCATATAGCATGTATTGCCTTTTACATCTACCAACTATATCGTGCCTGTCTATCGATCTGACAGACATGTAAAGGCAGGCGCTATATGATAGACAGGCACTATATAGTTAGTAGATGTAAAAGGCAATACATGATGGATACTAAAGGCGCTATATGATAGATCTGGATATCTCTGTGTGTGTATACATTTGACACAACATTATCTACTCTCCAGTGTCTTAAGATGGAACCACAGCACCAAATATCCAGTCCAGAAGGTTCAAACATTTGACACAAGTCTGTGTGTGAGTGTTTATACAGTACATTTTATATATACAGTATATTTTAAGAGACAAGACAAAGATAAAGTGCCATATAATTGATGGACAAACAACAACAACAAAATATCCAATGGGTCTTTTCAGACTGCAGTCAAACAGAGCGACTCAAAAGGGCAGCGGAGTCACTTAAGAAGAGGCCAAGCAGGAAGGGTGTGGCCACAAAACTGTGACCCGGAAGTGATGTCACCGGGACTGCCAGTGTCTGAAGTGTAGGGGAGAGAAGAGTAGAAGCATTAGGCAGCAGCGCCATCCTTCAACTCGGGGTGGAATTACCATCAGATAATGCCTTTAAGTCGTGTCCCAAGCGCACAGACGTGACAATACGCTGTGTGTGTGGTTATATATAAATGTATTCGTAGTTTATGCAGTAGACATCCTCGTACTCGTGCCCAGTCGCTGGTGGTCTTGATGCGTTTGTTTTTTTTTTTAGAGGCACCTCGGTTTGTCTGCCGCCTTGAACAGTCACCTGGATGCCAAACCTTTACCCACTGAATGATGTTTTTCTTGGACTTCCTAAAACATTTTGGCCACTTAACCAAAGTGCCACTTCATTTATAAAGCTTTATGAAGATCACAAATAAATTGAGACTGGCGTAAAGAGACTAGTGAGGTTTTTTGTTGAAATGTTTTCTTTCTTTCCCATTGAGCAGCTTCAGTAGAGATGGCAGAGAGCGGGTTTTGTCGCTTGTGGGAGCCCAGAGGCTCTGTTTTAATTATTAATGTTCCTCGAATGCAGCCATCAAGAATGATAAGGTGTTCAAAGCTCTTGGATCAGACAGGAGGCCTCACCTTGGGGTTTTGGAGATCGCTAGTAAAATAAATCAGGGAGGCAGACATGACACATATTCATGTTGCAAACCAGTAAAGGGCATTTTCAGGCGTTTGTTGTTCTGGGGCTCTTTGCTTAGGAGTGGCAGGAACAGAAGAAGTGATGTTGATGTGATCTTTCTGATGTTTAAAGTAAATGATTGCAGGCCACTTGGAGTAACCCAAACCATCTACACTAAAGTTCAGAACATCTGCTTTAAGGAAAATGAAGAAATGACACCAGCACGGGATGCCTAAGGAGGAGTACTGATCATCCTATCCTCCCTTCCTTCAAATACTAACAAACACATTTTTGTGACGTCACTTTTTCATAACATCACAGTCTCCGACCCCCTTAATCCAATTGACGGTCAATTGCTGCGGCCCATCCTGACTGCTTTGTGTGCAAAACGGGAGGCAACCCTGAACACGGCGACTGTCTTTGGGAATGTGGGAGGAAAACTAAAGTGCAACAACAACAACAACATGGACTGTGAGTGTGAATAATAAATGTGTCGTGAAATATGTAATTGGGAGGCTCACTTCTTTCTTTCTTTCTGAAGTAATTTCTTAATTCGTTTGTCACAACATGAAATCTGCCCACAAATAAGAACTTTCACTGTCACTTGTCAGACCTGAGAGGGCGGACACTAGCTAGTGCTTGCTATTTTTTGATTGGTGAGTCGTAAACCTCCAGCCAATGAGTGGCTCATTTTCAGCTGCCACTCCTACCGATGGGTTTAGAGTTTGCAGAATTGAAGTAGCCACGTCACACAGGAATTGTGGGAAACTTCTTCTTTCAGTCGTATCTGACAGGTTACCTGCTCCTGTAAATCTGCCAGCCCAGTGACAACTGAAAAGCCACCTAATGGTGCTGTGGACCAGCATCAGATGTGTTGGGGGTCTTAGAGCTGTCGAAGTCTGAGGGGTTGTGCCCACTTAGAGTAATGCCATTGCCAACGTCTTTAGGGAGAGAGGGTTTGGGCCTCTAGGCAGCCACATGGGTTTTTATAAAATAGCAGGAAAAAAATAACACCAACCACTAAAACAATATTTTTCCCTCCACAACAATTTCACAGATAGCCCACATTGGTATGAAAGCCACACGTCTGGCAACCCTGACCACTGGCACCTCAAGTTAAGCAAAGCACATATGTCCACAGTTGCCAGGTTCAGACTTAAAACCTGCCTAATGGCGCTAGAAATCAGCCCAATGAATGACCTAATAATATGTGATTATGGCATGTGTTTGTAGTGCAGTGTATATGTACAGTATAGGCCATTGAAGAGCAGTAGGTTCGCCTTGGTGTTTTGAGCACCGACTGTTGGAGTAACCAATAGAGAGCATAGGCCTCTGTTATATGCCATTTGTAAAAGCAGTGTTAATGTTTGTGATGCGCCATTTGTTGGAATGACAAATGCAGTTCACAGGTCTCTGTTATGTGCTCTTTAGTATGAGATACCTAAAAACAGTGTTAATGGTTGTGATGTACCATCTGTTGGAAAGACGCATGCAGTGTATAGGTCTCTGTTATATGCCATTTTCGATGGGATTTGTAAAAGCAGTGTTAACGTTTGTTGTGCGCCATCCGGTGGAGTGACAGAGACATAGCAAGTGGATGGACACACAGACACTTATCTTTTTATTAAGGTGGATTTAATTTTCACCCAGATTTCTTTCCGTTTGTGAACAACGACCGAGACTGAAGTCGGGATACTGGATCTGTGAAGCAACAGTGCCTACCAATGTGCCGCGATTACTTTCAGAATAATCCAAATACTTAATAGTAAATGAAGTTTATTAAGCAGTCCCCATATCCAAAAATCCTAACAGTCGTTGGCACAAATGTAATCAGTTGGCTGCTTTGTATTTGTGCGCACATAATCGGATTATAATGTACTTTATATGAGCGGGCATCCGCATTTTGTTTCGCGTTTCCTCCCATTTGACTTTGCTTTTGAAATCTTACATTAACAGCTAGAAAGACAAAGCGAATGGCGTTAACGTTTTCTTAAATAGATACTCTGTTGTCTGTGGAGAGGGGAAAAAAAAACAAACGTGCCTTTCGAGGAATCGTTTCGAAAACCTGGAGACCTTCGTGATTTGTGAAGGATGTTCGGGTGATTAGGGATTGAAGAAGCGCTCCGGTTTCCAGCGCACGTTTGCGTTTCGGTGGCAGTTCGAAAGGCGGGCGTCTCCTCCCGGGCGAGTTTCAAGAAGCCGCTGGTGCCTCACTTCATTACTCTAAAGATTGCTGACCTGTCCGGCCAAACGATGTCTACTATAAGGTGAAAGATTCGCAACGTAATTGTGGGAAAAGAATAGAAACGGATAAAAAAGACAAGATTGCGGCAGCAGGCCAGAAGTGTGCCGTTTGCAGGCTTCCTCGCAGCGCTCCGGCGTCTGTGGGCGCTCGCGACTTCAAATGCGAAGCTTAATCTCGTTAAAAAGGGCAGAAGCGGTGCATGTGCGGGTGATTGGAGGAAAGGTCACCGTATTATTATCAGTGTCAGGTCGGCACCAGCTAATTGTGGCGCCACCTGATGTTGAGAAGCCGCGTCCACCCCCATGTAACCCCCCCTTAGCACCGCCAGCAGCCCGGGACGCTCACACCCACCCTGGTCCAGACAGCCAATGGCGCTCCGCACCAACCTGACAGATGGTGTCTTAAATGTGTGTTAAAAAAATAAATGAGATGCTGCCTGGCAGGCAGTCTTAAGTGGCTCGGGCACCTTTCCTCCTGTCTTGCTGTGGCTGTCTGCACCACCTCTCCTTGTCGGCGCTCCTGAAGACCGAACGGAAGGCTTTTGCTACCACCCACTGACTGGCCTTTGCAGCGAGCGCTCCGTGCACGCGCGCTGCTCCTCCTCCTCCTCCTCCTCCTCCTCCCTCCCGGCCGGTCCTCCTGCCTCACCGCACGACTCGCACATCCCGAGCGCGTGGTGCTCGCTTTGCGGGGTCTGAGACGTTCACAAAGGACTCGAAAGCGTCTCCTCTAGCAGTTACCTCGTGATTTGCTGCCTTTCATCTTGTGCTTTAAGTATGGTCATGGTGAGTTCAGAGATGGCTTTGCTTTTACTTTTCGCCGTTAGCTGCCCCGTTCTTTTGTTATTTGGGACTGTAGATGTCGTGTGCTGTGGGTGCCCACCTCTCCGTGTAAAGTGCACTTTTAAATATGGCCTGTACATTGTAAGCATCTCTCTCTCTCTCGCTCTCTCTCTCTTTTGTAATTTAGAAGTCGCAGAGCATTCCCAGCACCCTTGGTACTCAGTGTACACACCCCAGTGCGCAAGCACACGCATTGTGAATGCAAGTTAGTTGAGAAGGTTTAAAAATCCAATAAAAAGTCAATTCTGCTACATTGACAAGCATACATTATGACCCGCCCCTTGCATTTCATAGTAGCTATCCCTAACGCATTAACCCCATTGTCTTTCGAGGTCCACGCTAATCGAAATTCAAGCGAGGATGGGTGCGCGTGAACTTCCAAAGGAATCCCGCCGGTGGCTTGGCGAGGACCAGCCTCAGGTGTTCAGCCGGCACGAATGCCGCGCTTCCATGAGCGGTGGTACCGGTGCGTGCCCATGGGTGTGGTCGGACGAGCTTTCTGATGAAGGATGCTGGCATATTCGTGGAGAGGCGACATCGCGCCCCGCGCCCTCCTAGTTTGCTTCGCACGGGCCACCGATTTCGTTTCGGTAGAGAAAAGTTTTCGGTGGTCAATAATCTCACGTGAGACAAGACGGAAGACATTTGAGGATTAATATTATTTTGCGCACTTGGGGAGCGAGCGAGCGAGCTGGCTAGCAAATGTGTTCTCCTCAGTTTTTAAGACAGCGGCGCGACTGATTGGTTTCTTATTTTTCAAGAGGTGCGCGTGCCACTCGGTAGACACAACAATAGATGATGGACTTTTCCTTCATGACACAACAGCGCCGGTTTCCGTCAGTGCACCTCAAATCCAAGCTCCTGTTTTCCTAAATGGCAATCGAGCATCCTATTGCGCTTCCAAGTGCCGTGCCTGGAGTGTGTGACACTCGGGAGAGGGCCTGCCAGAGAAGGGGCGGCTGTCACGCTGCTCCAGGGAGAAAGATGGGCGCAGCGGCCAATGGCGTTGCTGAACGCCATGTGAGCTGTGCTGGCGTCATGAGCGAGGGGCGGAGCTTGTGGCGGGTGCAGCGCGGCGCTCACGCTTCAGCCTTGCATTGTCGTCCAGCATCTCTCAGCAAAGGAGGAGGAGGAGGAGGAGGAGGAATGCTTGCTTTTATAAACCATCTTTCCTCTCACTTTCACTGAGGGGCACCGGGGGCGGGAGGGGGGAATCCACTCGGGGGTGGGAAAAGAAAAGAACAAAATTTTCGCCCACGGCTCACAAATGGAGTGGAATGGCTTTAAAATGGTAAGGTTCTGTTTCGTTTTCCTCTGCGCTTTTTCCTGCTGCCTTTTCCTCTTTGAAGTGCATGGATGTGATATGTTCGTAAGTCTGCGGGGAGGAGGAGGAGGTGGATAAAGAGAGTAGGCAATTAAGAACTCTTCGGTGAGACCTTCTCCTTTCCTCCCTATCCCTTTCTTGATTACTAGTGTTTACAAACAGATGGGTTATGTAATATTGAAATATTTTTTTATTTTACTGCACTTTTCTCTGCCTCAGATTTGAAAGAAAGGGTTTGACTTGCATGCTTGAAAGAAAGAAAGACTTGAAGCATCAATGTGTTTATTCACAGAGGAAACCCATGTCTGCAGGATGCATGTCGGAAAATGAATCCCATTGGTAGGCTGTCGCCTGATTGCATTTGTGCCAGGGTGTGTTTGATGGCATTCTTAAAGGTCGAAAGACAGCCAGATTGGGGGGGCAGGGGGGGAAATATACTGCCTTTATAAACGGCTGGAAGGAAATCGTCTATTACAATGGTACCTACCATCACTGCATATGTGCGTGTGTGCGTGCCTGCGGCGTTCCCCGAGAAGGTGGATTTAAATACCAGCATCGACCAGTAGGCTCTGCAGACCCCTTCCATGGCCCAACTAAACCTGAAGGAAGAGCCTCATCTGCCTCGCGTCTTTCCTTTCCTTTCCCTGTCACGTTCATTTTGTGGACGTTTTGCAGTATTGCAGTGTCAATGACAAAAGTCACATCTGAGATTTCAGTTGCTGTACTTTGATAAAGTCGGTGACATCTACTTAAACTTAAAAGCTTTGCATGCGAGCCAGCAGTCTGGTTCATTTCAAATCCCCCAAGAATGTGCATTATTGAATAATTATGTTAAAAAAAAAGGCAATACGTATGTTTAAGGCTACCTAATAAGTCATTGAACCAAAATGAGTGATTGTAAGAAGGCACTCCAGATATAAAGGAGCTGTCATTGCAGGCGCCTAATTGTGAAGACCTCATGGGTGGCACTTGGGTAATTGCAGTCTCATCGTGAGACCTGATGGGCGACTGGTGCTGCTTGCTGAAAGTTGGCTTAAGCTTCGTGTTTCATCGGGACGTTCCGTTTCGTTTGAATGAGTGCTCAGTACAGCAGGTAACTGGGTGGGTTTGCTCAGTCTGGCTGCTGTTCTTGTTTTTATTTCCATAAATCTATAAATGATTAGATTTACAATATTCTAGTGTCCATTTTGCTTTTATATTCCATACATGATATTGTAGGATTTGTAGCCGGGATTGCAAGCACAATCGAGGATTATTATGTGGTGAAACGATACCAGGTTCCACTTTGGATTGTGGTACAGCAATAGTAGAAGAATATCTACGTCTGTTTACGCTGCTGTTGCTCGATCCTGATGAACTGTAGCCCTCTGGATTACATGTATGGTAGACTGCCATGCCAGTTCGAGGTAAACTTTACTGAATGCGTCTTGTTCGTCCATATGGCTATCCCACCCTAGCACATTCAACCCCCCCCCCATCAGCGTCCTTGAACTGGACTGAGGTGGGTTTGTCAGCCTTTGTAACGTGGACCTCGAAATGTCGTGCTTTGTGGTGGTTTGTGGTTTCTTCGTTTGTAGCTGGACGCCGACTATAAAAAGCGTTCTCTGTTTTGAAGACGCCACTGGGAGTGAAATAAGGAAAGACAGTGAGAGAGTCTGCCAGCAGTCTTGACACTGGGTCAGTGTCTGTTCATCTTATTGCCAGGAGCTGGAAAGGCATTAGCCGCCAACAGCTTTCTCTTAGTTTTGCATTCTCGGAAAAACACTTGGCCTAGGAAGGCAGTCCAGTCTCATTCCTCGCAACATGGATGACAGGTGGATAAATGGATTGAGACAGCTAGACGGTGCATTGAAGGAACTTTACCATCGCCGAGTTGTAAGTCTGCTGCTTATTAACACGCCGTACGGTTTGCGGTGGCTCTCCGTTCATTTCCATAAAGTTTCATGATTTATTTTGTTTTCCAAATCGACAAGAACAGAGCAAACAAGGAAAGGCCGAATCAAAAATTCATGCCACGTATGTCATGCTTCCTCATCCAAAGCCGTGTTTGATTTATTTATCCACACCAGTCCCTCTAATCTGGCGTCAGTTGTTGGAATGAGCCGTCCACTTGTAAAGAGTAAAAGCACCGAAATACACGAATATCCCCACGTAACGTGATGTTTCCTTTATGAATCTACCGTTGCTTTTGTGTTTTCATATTCGGGGCTTATGCTGTGACAGTTAGACGTTGATATGCAAGCCAGGAAAGGAAAATAATTGATGTGTGCGTCGATGTATTGAGACATGGAGAATGAGGTGCATTAGGACTGTGACGGGCACATCCCGGGCATCGTCTGATTTAAAACCGAATCCGCACCCTCCCAAGTCGAGGCGCCAGAGCGGCTCTTCAGAGCGATGCCATAAGGGAACCGTTTATGGCTCCCAAAAGACCCCCCATCCACGTGAAGGTTCCAGAAAGAGCCTTAATGTAATCAGGCTGCGTGTGGTGAATAACCACAAAGAGATTTGTCCTGATTTTCAAAGGGACTCTCGCTGCCCACGATAGCACAGGCCAGGTTGAGGGCTTCTGGATCTGTTCGGGTCCTGCCAGGTCGCCTGCCACACTTTAGAGACTCCACTTTCTAAATGTTAGCAAGTTGTTCAACCAACTTCATATGCCGAGAACCCGTCCCAGAATGGACTGGACCATTAGAGAAGTCGGCCACTCCTAAATGGGGCGCCGCGTGTGACCGAATCGGGCCGCGTCATTAGTATGGCTGAATTCTGAGCCTTGGCTGATTGCTGAAGAATGTGGGGGTGCGTACGCAATTTAGTGTTTTCAAAGTTCATCACATTACGACGTGAAAGTAAAGTTAGCTGGGAGTGTCGGTGCCCCCTGTGGTCGGCGGCGGTGGTCCGGTGAACTGCTGCCCAGTAAGCCAGTCCTCGTATTTGGCTCTTAATGGCCGCACACGTTAAGCTCTTTGGTGCTGCTGCTCCTTATGCTAGTTAGTGGTGTTTCATTTTATTTTATTTTTTTCCTCCTAGAGGTTCTGCTGGTGTGGAGTATCCCGCCGAGTTAAAACATTATTGTGAGTGTTTCCTGAGATTCGTGCTGTGACATCCGTTAAAGATGACAGGCTCTCTGTGCTTCATTAACAAAGACGTGCGGGCCTGGAGTGGCGGCGTTTTGTAACGGAGACTCTGCCGACGTTTCGGTTCAGCCGTCACGTTTCTTGGTAACCGCTTTGGGGGGTTCGGGGGGCACAGTTGTCTGTAAATCGGCTGTCCAACAAATATGCAGATTGATGTTGCACCACTTTGAGCAGCTGGCTGAAAATGAAGTCTTTGAGATGGATTATCAGTCCAAAGGGAGAAAGCCGAGAGTCACCGTGTGATTAGAAAATCCGAAAAATTAAAAGCAAATGTGCCGTCCGTCCGCCTGCCTGTCTGTCCGTTTGTCCGCCGTCCGTCGCTCGCCTCCGTGTTGCGCCTCGCGCCTCGCCTGCCCGTTTGCAGGACCGACCTGCAGATTCTCACCAGTGCACGTCCAGCACATCGGTGGCCGCTGCTGCTGCTTCTCCTCCTTTCTTCTTTTTTAAAACAATACAAAGCGACGCCTCTGAGTTCCTCAAAATGACACGTCGGAGGGAGCAAAAAACAAAAAAAACTCAAGGTCATTTCCTTGAAGGTCATTCCTTTTTATTTCATTAATTTATTTTTTTGGTAACCTCCTGCAGAAAAGCGTCAGCGTGGCGTGGGCATCTTCAGAATTGGCATCTGCTTGCCGGTCAGAGATGGTGACCCCCTTTCTTTCTTTCTTTCTTTCTTTCTTTCTTTCTTTCTTTCTTTCCTGTTTTGTTTGTTTTTTCCATTCGAGACGAGTGAGCCCGGCCATCCAGACCTTTGCATCTCTGTTGGAATTTTAATGACATCCCTCAGCGCTGAGGCAGAACGGCAGCGCGGCTCCGACTAGTTGACATTCCTGGCACTTTGAGTGAAGGCGCACCTTGGTGTTTGCGAGGACTTGTTGTGGTTCATCAAGGGGATGAGAGTCCGGTGTGGAGGACGCAGACGCACACACACCGTCGTATCCGTCGTCAGTCCAAGGCGGATGGAGGTGACACCGATAGCGGCGAGTGGTGGGTCTGTGCTCTGATTTATGAGGTGCCTGAGCTCGTCCTGGTGGTCCTCATGTGGTCATTCAGATGGTCCGTTTACAGCCTACGTCTTAATGAAGCCGGTCAAGGAGAATTCTGAAATTCGGTCCAAAGAAAGTCGCGTCGTCTCCTGCTTTTGAAATTTATTCCCCTGCACGTCTGATCCATCGCACTCTTCCTCCCGATGCGAGCCGTTCGGTTAGTCAGTACTGTGGAGTCAGTAGGATGTTAAGGTTTTTGTACGTGGAAGTGGAAGAAGGCCTGACCTGAAATGTTGGAAGTGGAAGTTAGCGAGTGGGCGACTTTGCTTTATTTTCATTTCTGATTTGCGTCCGTTCTCAACGTTAAATCTGCGTAGATCTGCAGTAAGCGGCGGCGGGCGCACGGAAACTCGTCACTGACCCTACTGCTTTGTCAGATTTCTCTTTTAGGGTGAAAACTTGTCATCCAAGCTGCTACCCCTGCCACTTAAACGCCGTGATGGGGGCAGTTTGAGGGAGAGCCCCTCCTAAGTCCGTCACCTTTAGTTCTTCTCTCATTTATTTGATCTGCCCTGACGCTCCGCTCCAGTGACTGCGCCTTTACAAAGAGACGGTAAGGGAGTGGCGGCTCGGAGGCTACGGATCTGCTCTGTTGGGCCTTAACCTGCAAGTGCTGAGCGCTTTGAGTAGTGGGAGTGAGAAAAGCGCTGTGGAAATGCAAAGAATTCTTATTATTCAGCCGTCCATGTTAACGACAGGGCATCGTGCCATTCTCGACGCCGTGCTCCTTATTTACGGTGGACTGCTGTCAGAAGGCCCTCCTCAGGCTCTCTCAGCCATTTTGATTTGAAGTCTGGGGAGGCGGACAGACAGTAGGTTGTGTACGCGTGTTTTTTATTTCATCAAATACTTGTGTAACCGTGCAGGAGGGCCAACCGGCGGCAAACACCTTGACACTCCAAGAGACCATCAGAGTCGAAGGCGCCGTTCAGATGCTCAGCGTGGTCGGGAGTTGAGGCCTATGAAGGCACTAAAGATGAAGGACGTGCAGCTCTGCATGTTCTGACACCCAGCAGTGTTTAATGGCCACTCCTCGGACGATAAACGAGTTGTTTGATTGAGTGGTAAACTTGGCAGACCTGGAAGGAACAACAGTGTGGCCCAGCAGAGCTCGCCAGTCCTGTCCAAAGTCGAGTTGTGAAGGTCCCTAAAGGCCTGCTGTGTCCACCACACTACTTGGTCACTTAGTCTCCGTGATAATCGGATTCAGATGGCCGAGTGGTAGAAGATGACCATGAGGAGTCCATGCTGTTGGACTCCGGCGTCTCAGTGTTTGAGGGGGGTCGCCTGGTGGGAGGCGTTCTTCATGTGCCGGAGACTTGGTCCACAAGGTCAAGTATCTTAAAGATAACGAAACGCGGCATCAGGTGTGAAAGTAAAACGTCCGATTTATTTGCGCTCGGTCCACCCTGGAAGACATGAGAACGAGACTTGGAGGAGCAGCGCTGATGCTTCAGGATAAATGAGATAGTAAAAAAACGGGGGGTCTCGAAGGGCTCCCAGACTCGGAGACACAAGTGGCAGTTGTGTCACAGCGGCAGGTGACGGTGGTGTGACACCTGACAGAGCAGGCCACGGTAGGGATGACTGCCGTCTCCCATTAGTTTCTCCGCCCTGGTCTGACGTCACTCGATGTTTGTGAGTTCACACCCAGCTGACCAGACACCTCTTTGCAGATTCTTGACGTTTCCCGAGCAGATGGAGGTCCTTAATGGTGGATGGACAGAAGTTCTTTAGTATCTGGGAGGGCAGGCTGAGGTGGCATCGATGTGCTTGGAGCAGGTCAGGTCCTCCACCTCGGAGGCTGGCAGTGCCCCTGATGCTTTGGTTTTGCCCCGTTGATGGACTGGCATCACTGCACGTGCCTTGTACCCGGTGCTTTCTGCTGCTCAGGAGTCACGGGCTTGTACAATGGATGGACAGTTAGGATCTTCACTCTTGTGCAGCGGTTCACAGCTGCTTCTACACCATTTTATTTATTTGTTATTTTTATTTCACGCTGGTCAGCAGTCAAGATCCGCATGTCCCGTCGTCTCTAAAGACTTCAAGCCAAAGCAATTAAAAAGGGGGACAAGAACCCCACCATGAAAGAGGGAAGCGGCCATCTTGTAGTTAACAGCTCCCAGGCTAGGGTTCTCTTACACACAACACGAGTTAATTTGCGTTCATTTAACGCTGGCCATTTTGTGCTGTATGTAAAATATGACCTGTAGATGAGCAATTAAGGGTGTAATTAAATAAACGTCTTCTAATGCCAGCGCAGCACAAACACGTAGGCAGCAATCTGGCCAGTTCCTCAGATGAAGAGCAGCAAGACGGATCTGCTTTTACAGATAATGTGCTCGTCTCCGCTCTTTATTTACCAACACTGCCGAAAGAACAAGCAAATTTTACGAAATGAAAGGCACACACGACTGCGAAGTGTGCAAACATTGGCTGGCAGCGGCATTCTGGGAGATCTGACGCGGGCTTTCAGTGTGTGGAGACGTCTGCTGCCGTGAATTGTTGCGGTGCCTTTTGAGGCCTTGTTTTTAATTTACGAATTGTAAAATGTGGCGGGCAGAGGGCAAGCAGAGCAGCGAGGGGTAACAAAATCTGCAAAGAGAAGGTCCTTTGAGTGACGATGTGTGGCACCAGCAGCGGGCGCTCTGCGGGCACCGGACCAGGGTGGTGCCACCCATGTGAAGTCCAGACATGAGGTGCTCCGCGTGATGATTCTGTTTCATGAGCACAGAGTGAAGCGACTAAACCTTAGCAGATTTGATTTAAATGGAAACCAATTACAATTAAAATAAACGAGTGTCTGCAGAGAACAAGAGCGTCCGATATCGGTGGATGGAGAAGAAATGGTGGCAGCGTGCAGAAGAAAAGGACGCAAAGGCAGAAAGCTGCACAGCTGCGCGCAGGTTTATCTGGTAGCTTTACAGTCCGATGGACAGGCTTCCCCGAATGCCACATAATGGACGGATTGTGCCAACCAGGATGGTCTGTGTGCCCTTTTTGTGTAATGGAAGGACAAGGGGAGAGTGCCAGTCAGGCTGGTGTGCTGCCCCAAGCTGTTAGCTGGCAGGACCCCTTGCATGGCGACCTGGACCTTGTAGTCCCCTTGAGCAGACCTGCTGGGCGCCATTGGGCACTGCCAGGGGTTGAGGGGGCGTTACTGACAGTGAAAGAGAGGGAGTTTGGCTTGACCTGGCCGTGTCTCGTTGTCGTGACGGGGGGGCGCCTCGCTCAGGGAGTCGGAGTCCGGGGAGGAGAAGGAAATAAATAAGAGTTTATTATTGAAGACGAGTCTGCATGAGGCGTTTCTTTAAAATAAATTGTTGTTTGTACCCGGGACTTGTGTCTGGGGTTTGGGGCTCTGAGATGCCCCCTACAGGCCACCAAAGGTATAATGTGATTCCACCAGGAAGTGAACGTATTTAGTATGTCATTCTAATAATCACTGCTGCCACCACAAGGAGATCAAAAGGAGTCTGCCTGAGGACAGAAGATGGGTGCCACAGAACTCAAAACGCTACCCAGACCCGTAGTCGAAAACCGGAGAGAGAGCAGAAATCACGGCATCTGATCTGACGTTTGTTCCTCTTTGAGAAATCCACAAACTCGGATGTTCTGTCAGATAAACTGCCAGATAAACAAGCGTGGGAGATGAAAGTGAAATGAAAGCGAAGCTCAATACGAGAGTCGAGAACAAGAAGGTCAAACCCTGGAGCAAAGAGCACATCGGTAAAGTGTGAATACTTCAGAGATTTGGTGTCCGCAGATCAGATAAGGATTTGCACCCGTCCCGACCTCAGAGGCCACACCCCTAGCAACGGCGGAAAAATCACTTGGTGGCCTGGGAGGTCCCAAAATCGGACCAAATCACGACCTGGACAAGGAGGTGGCCTCGTGAGGCAAACTTTATACCGCTGGACCCTAATGACACTTTGTTCATGACCTCTAGTGCAGGCGCTCAGCATGTATGGTGGCAACAAGTAAACCCACCTGAAAACAAAATGGCGACGCGAGAAAACGAGAGTAAATAACAAATAGTTTGAAAGCACTCTAAACCAACGCAAGGGAAAGCTTCACTGCGTACAAATCATCAAAGCAGTCGTCGGCGCGCGCACACACACACACACACACACGAGACACGTGAACGGCAGCGAGTTGAGCGAGCCTCCAGTGCCAAAGACTCGATGAAAGGCGGGCGTCGGCTGATTTGGGGAGTGGAGGCTTCAGTTCAGCCTGAGCTGCTCCTGTGTTGATATCCAGTTTGTAAATGACATCGTAAGGAGCCTCAACTGGACTCGATAATGAATGATTTGTCTAGCTGTTGTCTATCGGTTATGAGAATGCGACTCATTGCCGTCATTTTAAGGTATCTTTTTCTGTCCACGTGCCGACGATTATTTCCATTTTCTGCTGCAGATTGTTTGAAGGCCTCGTATCTTGTGAGCTTTGCACTGTTTTGTTTTTTTTTTTTTTTCTTCCTGATTTTATTTACCTGAATTCTGCCTTTTTGTATTTCAAGTGAGCTCAAGCTAAGCCTCCGAGGGCTCGGGTGGTGGGATGTCCCATGGTAGACACAGTGCCATGTCACAAAAGGGGGACTCCTTACACTGAAGGTGGCAAAAATAAGAGCTGAACGCTTTCTGATCGTTGAGCCAGTTAGGGTGCAGTGAGGGCAGCTGATGTCAACGTATGCCCCCAGGAGTCGGACCCCCCTGCCTTGTTGAATGTTCGTGTGGCGTCCGATACGAATAATTCACATTCATTCAAGTAAACATGAAATGGACAGGATGGCACACAACGGCGTACGCTGTGACGAATCTAAAGTGAGCTTTGCCTCGCCGCCTGCTCTCAGTTAAAGGAACACTCCACCTCAAAATGGCCGTTTCATTAATTAGTTACGCGCCCCCCCACCCACCCATGTTGTTTGCAGTAACTGGCCGAGTGAATTTTCAGTCTTGGGTCTTTACGGCGAGCAGAGATAATGGAGTTCAAGACGCAGAACACATGGCAAACAAAGTCAAACGTCCATGAAAATAAATTTCCGTTTCATCGTGTGGCGTAATCCACGTGTCAGGTGTCTAGTTGTACGCTCGCTACGCCTCAAACGCACGTATTGTAACGAAAACACGTTAAACAAAACAAGAAAATGATTGGCTGGGGTGCAACTCAGACGAGAAGAGACCCGCCTCCCTCCCTCACTGATTGGTCCTGCCCAATAATCACTCATTCATTGGCTACCATAGTGATAGGCAGACAGTTTATATGTCCTCAGGAGGAAATTGGACTTTTTACAGAAGTTTGTTAAATAAATAAAGAGGTCGATAAGTGAGTGAGATAAAAAAATAAATGCAAAAGTAAATAAATACACACCCAGAATGACTATAAGATCAAGAAAATATAAAAGAGAAAGAAAGAAAAGTTGTGACTTGGCCGTCCCTGCACCAGTGAGGCGTCCTGCCGGTGGTATGAAGGACCCCCAGTCGCCTTTCTTCACACACGTCTGCTGAACGTCTCAGTGTTAACGTGTCATGGTGCTGTAAAGTAAATCACAAACTATAAATAACACAACTAATCACAAAATATTGTATGTCCATCCATCCATCCAGTATCCAGCCCGCTATATCCTAACCCAGGGTCACAGGGCGCCAGCCCACCACAGACAAAATATATTCATTTGTTCATTGCAGTGACACACACGTCACATGACATAAGCCCTGAAATTGCACTGTGCGATGGCACAAACTCCAAAACCTCCAAAAACAACACCATGCAAAATGGAGATTAACAAAGTAAATAAAAAAGCAACAAAATAAAACTAAAAAACGAAAATGAAACCTGTCACTTTCACTTGTCCTAGCGAGTCCTGTGTTTTGATTGGTTCATCATCCATCAAGTGCCACGTCTACGGCCGACATGCCTAATGACGAGTTTGGAGTGTCTTGCGTTAAAGTCGCCAATTCCCACCCTGACCCGCGGTAACCCATTGAGCCACGCCGTCCAAGTCGAGCAAACGGAGACGATTCTCCAATCAAAACACAGCTCTGGCGAGAGCCCGCCCTCTCAACTTTGACGAGTGGAAGTGACAGGCTTCTTGTCAGTTAATTTCATGAAGCTTGAAATGAAGAAGTCATTCAGTGAAGAACATACAGAAATAAACAACAAAAGTATCATTTATGACACATTTAATGATTTACTTGCACATGCTGCGCTGTTACTTTTTTATTTGATGTGATCTATTGTATTCATTCCTGAGAGGAAATTGTGTTTTGTGCATGACCTTTGGGGCTCAGAGTGTCACATTTTCAGTTCTTTTATTTATTTATTTAATTTTTGTCCTGAAATATTCCTCCTTACATAGAATGTAGTGTCTGGAAAAATAAAATAAATGGCTAATGGAGCATTTTATCTGGGAATAAAAGTGAATATGGGGGCTGTAAGTGAAGTGCTGTCATCTGTCTGACCGCCTTGCAGGAACTGAGTTTTAAGTGTGACAGCAGAAAAAAAAAAAAAACGTATCAAATAATTGTGACAGGCGGGGGGCTTCTGTCAATGGGCAGTAAGACTGACATGGCGGTGGGCAGCAGAGGCTGAGCGCGACCTGATCTGATGAAGGTGCACAGTACGCCAAGGCCATCTTGGTGGGTGTGGCCAGAGCAGAGGAGGCCGCCCAGAAGGTCGGGGACGGCGAATACAGACACATACACGCCAGGCATACAGGGACAGAAGGACAGACAGATATTCATAATTCATTATTGTTCATAGTAATAATATTTTGTGTTCATCAGAACTTCCGCTCAACTCTTTGAAGTCACTTCAGTGTTTTTTATTTTTTTATTCTGGCGCCTCCTGACTCGCCAATACAAGAAAAGTCCCCTCCAGTGATACGCCATTCAGCTCGTCTTGATGTTTAGTTACGTGAGACGTGGAGCTTTTTGCAGGCGCACACAGCCCTCATTTTAGGGTCTCCTCTGTATCTGCAGGAAATGTCACCCTTATGGTAAATTATGATGAAGAGTAAACCAGTCAGTGTCTCGAGCAGAAATGTTCAGGAAGACTTGAGCTTGTGCAGGCCACATCAAGGGGTCAAATGGGGTCAAAGTTACTGTCCTGTTCACAAGACTTTTGGAATAAAAATGGAGATGAGCAGCGCAGGCACGTGGAGTGTTGCAGGTTGCTCATCGTGTTTTTGGTATCTGATTCTTGACTGGTGGTCCTCCCCTCTAAGTGACAATCGTCGGTCATAAGCGTGTGACATATCGTTTTAGACTGTTTCGAGGGCAGTGATAGGACTACGATGTTGTTTTTTGTTTTTGGTGCTGCCAGCGATCTATGGGTGGTTATCAGAGGATGGCAAATGACACTTTTCTGTTACAATCAAGGATATGAAGACTTTGAACATGGAAATTGGATCACACACACATTTTCAGATTTCACATATCTGATGCTGCTATTCTTGTTTATTATGCACATCTTCCTCGTGAAGTAAATCATCAGACATTTATTATAAGTTAGGACAGTTTACGCTAATTCAGACTTTTTTGCTTTTTGAAATCTGTTATGGGTGGTAGATTAGGAATAAGTGCGTCATTTATTCCTATTTTTAATCAAGAAACGCTGTATCCGTCTCTGCTCTTTGTGTAACATGGCTGCGTTTTAAAAGTGGGTGTGATGAACACTCGGAGTGGAGCTGTGAATGAAGGTCTGGCAGACAAGTCCCTCCTGGCGCCCGCCGTGTGCCCATGCAGTAGTACGCCAGTGCAGGGCGCGGCTTGTTCATGGCAGTGCGTTCGACTGCTGCCCGATTTGAGGCCTCTTGGTCCGCCAGTGCGTTGCTGTTAAGGACGCGGCCTCAGACACGTAAAGGAGCTCATTTTGATTACGTTCAAGCACACATTGATGTCGTGTATCTCGCCCATCGCCATGTTGAACGTACGTCCTTTTTCATGTCAACATGTCTAACAAGCACAAGAGCCACTGCTCAGTCCCGGGTCAGGGTGACCAGCTAAGCAGACCACGCTAGACAAAGAGGAGTGACGCGTCCAAATGGCAGGAATGGCATATCACGTGAATGCACCAGTAGGTCTAAGGGAGCGTCACGAAGGTAAGTCCGCTCCTCAAATGTCCTGACACAGGTGACCCGACCCTGCCGAGTTCAAAACCCACAAAGCCACCTGCATTGTCACACAGTAAACTGAAGCCAACACACCACGGAGCTCAATGAAGGGGGACTAAGGGGACACGACTCAAGGGTTTAAAATGAGGAAGGGAATCTGCAGAACGATGACGACAACACACGCCAACAGCACACGTTACGAAGGCGGAGCGTGGCACCAAGAAGTGCGGTGGCCGTGAGGACTTTGGGGACCGTCGGATCTCGACCTGATGTTCTTTTGGTGATTAGGTTGGCCTGTCATCGTCACAGTTCTTGACGTAACGTTCTGCACCTGCGTGAAGACTCTTACGTTTACTTCTCACCGTTGGCTTAGATCTGCTCTACTAGCCGATTTGAAACCCCAGAGGACTAAACGCTGGACTGGCTGGAACTTCAAAGCAGTTCCAGGGTGGGTTTCCTGAAATCGATGAGTCTTGGAGAGTGCGGAGGAATTTGTTTACAACGTACGTGCTGTAGCAGGGTGAATGAAGGGGCAGAGCAGAAACCAAATGCTTGGGGTGCCAGCCGGGCGAAACCCCCTTTTAAATTCAAACAAAAATCTGAGAAAAACCAACGAAAACGAGAATCGCTTGGCAGAAAGCTCAGCTCTTGATCTGCACCGAAATGAGATGCCACCTTTTTATATGCCTGGCACACTGGAAGAGGCGGGGCTTTCTTAGCTTTGTTGCCTTTCTCAAGGCTGTTAGAGAAACAGGGAGACGAGACCGTGAGCGACAGCGCCCCTTACTTGAGGAAGGTGACCCTCTGGCGCGCACGTGTGAGAGTTACATACATGGCATACACGCTGCTCTGTCGTGGGCTTCCCGAGACGCCCTCTTAGTCGGCCACTTTACTAGCGAGTGCAGGGAGCCAACAAAAACGTCAGATCGAGTGAAAAATAATAACGATAATCGACGGACAGTCCTCGCATTGTGCGGTAACCGTTGTTGACCATCAGTCAGATAAATAACTAAAAGGAGCTCCTAAATTAACTAAATAAGCACAAATCAGACACGTACCGCGTAAAATAAAAGATGGCGTGATTTTGAATTTGCTTTTCGCCGACGGCAGAACGTCGTTCTTGATGACTAAGGGATGAGACTTTTCAGGCCCGTCCACTCTGCTGCTGCTTACGTTTGCGTTTAAAAGCCCGGACACACGGACCCCTGAAAACGGAGACTTTTGATGTCTCATAAATGTGGGTGGGTGAACACGGAGGGACTCGAATCGCGCTCTGATTGGTTTGTGCTGATGACGTGGCGCCCTCACTGATTGGCTCCCGCTCTCACTTCAACTTCCCAGCCGCTTTGCTCGCTTTTTACTTGTGCATCCGCCGAATGGCACCACTCGCTGTGCGTTTTCAGAGCCGCCATTGCTGGTGCGTGTGTGTAACTGTGTGTTCTGCCAGCGTAGCGTGAGGAGGGCCCAGCGTAGGGGACGACAACGTCATGCGTGTTTTTTGGAGTGGAGATAATTTTGTAAATGATATGAAAACTTTAGCTTTGTTTAAAAGTGTAAACGCTGCAGTGTGGACGTAGCATTGGACGCCACCTGGGCACCTGCTTGTGCGGATCTTTAATTTCATTTCAATAATTTGTCGTTTTTCCTCAGTCCTTAAGTGGGTACATTCCATTATGTAATAACAGTTCCTCCACTCCTTGGGATAGCGTGCACCGTGTTTATAGACAACATAACTGAATTAAAAACTAGAGACCCAAACAAAGGAACTGCATGAGGACAGCAGGATGGCACTGCCGATTGCCCACGTGGTGTCCACACTGGCATGTGGTCCTCCGTCTGCCCAAACGACAGGGAGTTTGGCATTTAATGCACCTGCTGAAACGGCAGCGTCACGCAGCGTCACACGCACGGCCATCGCAGAGCAGCAAGATGAAGATGAAGGTGAAGGTGAGTGTCGGTTGGCAGCTCTTTGGCCACACAGCTGTGCCGCTGGTTTCTGTCGTGTCGTCCTTTGAATGGCGCCGTTCCTGTGCTCGGAGTTCTGCCACACTTGTCCCATAGATGAAGACCACAGGCTGGCGTAGCTCATCAGGTAGTCAAGGGGCAAACATCGGGGGTCTCCTTTTATGTTTCAACTTTGTGTTTTAACGAATCGACGTCTTTATTTGTACTAATTCTGTATTTAGTGATTAGTATAATTTAGAGTCCGAATTTATCGGAGAATTTGCTTTACAAGAACGCGTTGTTTTATATTTTATTGTAATGAGGACATTATTGGTACACAGGACCGCTTTGTCACGATGTTTAAGAAAAGTGTCACCTGCACATGCATGGCTCCAGGAGGCTGGGGCTTCAGTTATGACTTAATGTGTGGGTCGGACATGGGGGTTTGGGGGTCTCAGATCCCCAAAGGAAAGGCTGGGCACAAGTCCCAGGCTCTAAGTGAGTCTTGCATCAGACAGGAGTGCAGTATGTTCCCTTCCTTCCCTTCCTTCTCTGCCTTATTTCCTTTTCTTTTCTTATCCTTCACCATTCCCAACTCCGATTCCCCCAGGTGGGACGGAGAACTCCCTATTCAGCCGGACCCGGGGGCACTTCTATGTGACCGGCATGCCTCCGTCCAGCAGCACCCCCTAGTGGCACCCCGGACCTCCAGTGGGGTCTCCTGCAGCTCTGTGGACGTCAACAGGAGAGCCGTGCCAGCGGGATGCTGCCACCCGGTGTACTGGGGGTACCTATGACCCCGTGAGGCAGGCCCCTGACGTCCTAACCAAGCCGTCCAGCCAGACGGGATGCCTTTACAGGATTCAGAATTTTATCGTAATTCCTTAATCTCAAACATACGCTTTACTATTCTAAATGTACAAACAACTGTTAGGACGTGAATTTAACGTGCTGTATCTGCAGCCCGCTCTCTGTTGCTATGGTTACCACACGAGGCAGCCGGTTTAAAAAGCACTTGGCAATTACGGAGTGGGTCAGAGACCCCGCAGTTTAGGTGGTCACGGTGAGTTTTGGGGAGCCCTCGTCCGTCACCGATCCGTTGTTGGATGCGTTTGCGAGTCTTTTGCCAAACTCCGGCCCAGTTTCCTCCCCACAGCCCAAACTCAAGGACTCCGTTTGATGGGTGGCAGACCGGCGCCCCACTTCTGCTTTGTGCCCGCTGCTCCTTGGGATCAAGCATTACGTAGGCCGTGTTGTCTCTGCTCGACGGGGGGTCCGCGTCTGTTCAAGATGTAGAAGTGAGGCCCTTAGCCGTGTCACACACAAGGACTGACAATGAGCGCGGGGTCCTTCTCACTGAACAGAGAGGCCGTGTCCCAGTGGAGTGGCAGCGTGGCAAACGTTTCTCTTCGCTGGCAGCACCAGAAAGCCCCCCGTGTGTGCGCGTGCGGTTATTGCCGGTTTCCCGGAGAGCCTCCTCTCGTCCCGTTCTATAAGGAGATGAGAAATAACCAGCGCATTCCGAGACATCCATTTACTTGGTGCCATCAGACTGCAGCGTCAGCAAGTGTTGGGCAGAGCGCTCGCCCTCTCTGCAGGATAAATAGACGCTTTAGCAAAAAAAATAAAACGCTTGTTTTCAGCAGAAAAACGTTTACCTTTCAATTGAAGTCGGGGCCAATTTGAAAGGAAAGCACAAGATGAACTCCGGACTTTGACGTTTGGTTTTCTCTCCTGTAAGTGGCCTTCACGGCAGAGGCTTCCACACTTTGTCTCCCTTTAATCCAAGTGAGCCTTGACGACTTTTGGCTACAGGTGACTTTATATTGTTAGCTGTGTGTTTGTTTGCTCTTGCGTCGATTCGTCGTCTCCCACCCTGGAGATTCTTCTGCGTTTTTTTGGAAGCGTTGTGCTCTCTTCTGCTGCTGGCCTCGGTGACGGCTGACCTGCAGGCCCACTCGTCTCCTCTTTGTCATGTCGGGTTTTTATGTGTTCACCGTACTGCGTGGGCCTGGCAAAAGGACGGAAACCCCTGTTCAGCACTCCGTTTTCATGGCTCGTATTACGAATGAACATCCAGTTCACCATGACTCGAGCTGCAGCCCCGTGTCCATCCACTCACAAGATGGCGATTTCAGCAACATTCAGACTCTTCACCAGCACACTTAAGTGACAGAGGGCCTTGTGCTCTACGGGCCAAAGGGACCATCCAAGCTATAATCTGTGTCAGGTCCCAAAGCTGATGCCCGTCGTGGTATGGCAGTGTGTCCGTGCCCATGGCACATTGATGAGGCCTGCATTAACACGTGCTGCCATCCAGATGCCATCATTTTCTAGCAGGCCAAAGCCCATTCTGCCCGGATTAGATGTGCATGGCTTTCGGATACGAGGTGGGCCTGCCTGCAGTCCTGACGTGTGTGGCACATTAAGAGGTGCAAAATACACCAACGAAGACCCTCCATAATGGATGAGTAGCCGCCTTCAAAGCTTAGCCAACCTCAGGGCCCGAATGTGTAGGGTGACCCAGTGGGAGACACTCAAGTGGGCCAGTCGTCAGGTTTGACTGGTGATCTGAACTGTGGCCACGAGATGGTGGGGTCGGCTAGTCGGTAAACTGGGCAAATGAAGAAAACAATTTCATTTTTCAAGAAAGGCTCCAAAGCGCATAAGAAACGCAGAAGGCAAGATATCAATGAAATATCAAATGTCAGATATCAAATATCAATGACAGTCTGAATCTGGAAAAAGCACAAAAAGAGAAATGATCAAAATAGCAAAAAATAAACTCACCATCCATTTAGCACATTCGTAATGAACCGCAAGGGACTGTGGGTAACCCTCAGCTCTTGATGGTGATGGACGGGTGGCTCCACCCCTTTGGGCGCCACTTACAAGACGCACAGTGCAGAGCGAAGTAAACCCGGACACCTCGACACAAACGAATCCACACGACTCACATACAAAAAGGGACAAAATCGACGTAACGACAACTTGAGTGATGTTAGGAAATAAAGGTTACATTCACAAACGTCAAATGAAATGTACATTTGTAACATGCAATTTAAACATTCAGTGAAATATTTAGTGAAAAGCCTCGAAATCCTGCAATCCTATGAGTGTCTGGCAATCAGAACTCATGAAACACAAAAAAAAAGAAGTAAATGTAATAATCCTTAACATAGGAACTCGGAGTGGGCACAGCGCCATCTTACACGAGCTAAAACGTCAAGTAATGCGGCGCCGTTGTGTTTTCAGCAGAGCTCTGAACGTAGAGAATGGACACGTTGCTCCGTTTTGTTAGTTTCGCCATTTCCCATGCTGCCTCCTTGCTAAGATGGCTGACACAAGTACCAGGCAGGCGGTGCAAACCCAGTAACTGCCGCGGGCTCGGCTTCTCTTTCTCGTAAAACCGGGCAGCAGTTTGCCACATTCAAGAAAGGCAGATATGACGAGAAGCGAAACGTTGCGCTCGGTGTGACGCTGATGGACACAATCAAAGCCCTCGGTCTTGCCAAAAGACTCCAGCGGCCGACCTCCAGAGCTCCGCACCGCTTTGTATGAGACGTCCGTGATAACCCCTCGCTATCGTTACTAAGGTCGAGATTCGGGTTGGGGGAGGAGTCCGCTGACTCAAGTCGAGTAAACCAGGTGACAGACACCTGCAATCCAATTGGCTGGACCCACCGGAGTCTCACAGTGCAAGTGCGATAGGCGGCCACTGGAGGCGCCCTGTGAAGATGATGGAGCGGGCAGACTAAGCTCTCATGTCAGGAGTGCCTTCAAGTTACCTTTAGTGCTGAGCCTGTGCAGTGCCCATATTGATGAGGTGACCTGCCAGTTGACACTTCCTTATGCAAATCAAAAAGCTGGAATTAAATTCAGCATCTGATTTTTATGCGATGAATAATATTGAATTTGTTTTAAAAGCAGCAAGTGGTCCCACTGTAAGAAGAACAATTCATTGAAGTACACGAGCGAAAAAATCAAAACGTATGGAGAACGGCTTTCTAATCTCATCGTGCAAATGGCAAGGTGCCCAGCGGTGCCCAGCCCGAATGCCCGCTTCACACATGGTACTACATTTTAGGGTTTTTTTTTTTCTTTCCTTTGCTGTCAATGACAGGAGCTCTCTGTCGATGTCACGTTCAGTACACGTTGAGACCGCGAATCCATACGAGTGAACTCAACAAATAGACAGATGTTTGTCTAGAAGCAGGAAATCTGCCATTTTATCATCCTGCGAGCCAAAGTGCCCAGCGTTGCCCACGTGTCATTCAGCGGTCCTTTTGAAGTTCAACATGGCGAAACACAAGACGCACTCACAGGCCAAAGCTGTCATTCAGCAATTGTTTTCCAAATTCTCATGGGTTCAAATGATGAGCTCCATTATGAAGAGGCCATTCAGCCCAACGAAGCTGGCCAGTCCTGTCTGCTTCATTACTACGCAGTAGTATCATGTAACTTGGACAAGTCGAGTGTGACAGAATGTAAATGTCATTGTCACAATGGTATAGAAGGGACAAGTTAGGGATGGCAGTCCACCAGTAAACAAAGGATAACAACGGCTGTTTGTCACATGGGTCATCACATAACCAATCCCAGTGTGCGTAGCCAACAGAGTGTAAGTGAGGCCGCCCATTGCATGCCCGGTTACACCATGGGTAAGGTTAGGGATGTGGGCAGGTTATCTGACTCCAAGGTCACGCCTGTTGTGGGCTGTAGGTAGACCGTCTCGTCTTAGTGCCTTACCACTTTAATCACCCTCCGCAAATCACCACAAACCAGCCGCAGGGTGAAATGCCCAACACCACCTAAAGAAAAGTCTGCAAGTCCTCCCGACTATCCAATAGACTCGGGCAGCTGACGAGGGGCCATAAAATAAAACGTCTACACCTGAATCTCACCTGGGCTGCTGGATTTCACATTTAGGAGGCCAGGCTGCTGTGGCTGGATCCGGACGTCTCATCACAGCGTGCAGCAAAGCCGTTTCAATTGTACAACAACGCCCTACACAGAGAGAGAATTGTAAGAGGAAGATAATCAGCCAACGATTATGTCAAAAATATAGAAATATATTAACAAAAGAAGCTCTCGTTTGCCTGCAGGTTAACCTCAGAGGGCACTCGCGCCCAGTCTGCATGTGTGACTTCCTGTGGCGATGGAACGGTGAGGCGCTAATGCACACTGGCATTGGTCATGTGATAAAGCACAAGTCAGACGGCATTGAAAAGTGTTTGATTTCCCGTATTTCTCCTTTATTTATTTGTGGTTTATCATCCCTTATCTAACCCTTCTGTACCATCGTGTCGATGATATTTGTCATCTGCTGTGTTTTTCCTTTGACTGTCCAAGCTGAGTCCTCCCATCAGCCCCAGTGCTCTCCTGTAGTCCGCATGCCAGCACTGGTTTTTGGGTTGCCCCCCTCTCTGATACCCCGTATAGCAGATATTTGAAGGTGGACCCCTGGCAACAGACATGCAAACATTTGTGAATATGACTTGAGGCGTTTTTGAGTGATTAGCAAACAAAACGACAGACAGACAGCCAGACGGCTCACCGTTGTAATCGGTAAACATTAGTGCAGGTGACTGGCAGCAGCGCGTGACACGTGTATTTTATCATTTCTGTATTTTGATATTTGAGGCACCCATTCTGAGTTGGCTTGCTGAGCGTTACACAAAAAAAAAAAAAACGAGAAACAAAGAACTTCCTGAAACAAAGTTTACGAAACATGAAATATCAGGAAAAGAGAGGAGACGCTCGGCTCAAATCTGAAGGTAGTTTGGAGTTTTAAAGATTGCTGACGATGAATCTCTGCCACTCCAGATTGACATTAAAATTGGAAGTCTGCACATCTGCAACTTCCCAGTCCCAGTGTTTATTAGTTATGAAAGAAAATGGCAGACGGGCTTGGCGAGTTCATCTCAGGTTAGGGTTTTGGAAAATTTATTTGGGCAAGTTTGAAAGAGATGGGCTTTTTGTTTTTAATTGTATTTCAAGATAGACAGAAGTGAAAGGGCACTATACTGTATAACAGACAGGTAGAGAGTCCGATATGAAAGGCACTATAGGATAGACAGATAGCGTAGTTGGCAGGATTAGATAGACAGACAGAAAGGCGCTGTATACTTACATATGAAATGCACTCAATGGATGTATGGATATGAAAGGCGCTATACGTAATCGGATAGATAGACAAAGGCGCTATATGTATGGACAGATATGAAATGCAATGGGTGGGTGGATAGAAATGAAAGGCGCTATATATGCAGTAAGATAAGAAATGCATTAGATATATATAGATAGACAGAAAGGCGCTATATACGTAGATATGAAATGCACTCGATGGATATGAAAGGCACTATATATGTAGTCAGACAAGATAGATATACAGAGACAGCATATAAGAGGTCGATGTCAAAGGCGCTATATACACAGATAGGCTCCTATGATTGATTATTAATAGCAGGGGTACTCAACTCTGGTCCTGGGGGGCCTACATTTTGTTTTAATTGTCTCCCGTTTTCCTCACCAGCCATCACGTACTGATGAGGTACAAATGACAGATCAGCCAGCGGCTCACAAAGCAGAATAGAATTAAACATCGCGTCTCATTACCTGCTAGGCCTGCATAGCTTCTAATTATGAAACTGGCTGGAATGGAAACCTGCGGCCACTGTGGACCTCCAGGACCCCAGTTGAGACCCCCCTGCTTTATAGGGTCATTAGTGTTCCTTTGATCCTTCAGTGAAAGCCCACTTAGCGCAGCAAACCCAAATACTTGATAACACGCTTCACTGTGTGTGTCATTTTATATCTTGGGTCCCTAAACAAATGTCATCGTCCCCCTGCCAAGGTTTGTTCCCAGACCAACGTCAACGGCAGAAGGCGCTGCATAGCCAAAGTGAACCCCCTAACACCAGGGGGCAGTGCAACGGGGGGGGGCTTGTTGGGACTCGAGGAACTCCTACAAAGCCAAAGCCCCTACATAGTCGTCCAAAGGAAGGCCGTAATCTAATGTGTGTGTTCACACTTTATGAGACGTAAAGTGTTGTAATTAGTTTAAGTATAAATATGTTTCACTTTGAATGAAGGGCAGCACGGTGGCGCAGTGGGTGGCGCTGCTACCTCGCAGTAAGGAGACCTGAGTTTGCTTCCTGGGTCCTAAATTTGTGGAGTTTGCATGTTCTCTCCATGGCTGCCTGGGTTTCCTCCCATGGTCCAAAGACATGCAGGTCAGGCGAATTGGTGATCCTGAATTATCCCTGGTGGGTGGGTGTGTGTGCCCTGTGGTGGGGCTGGCGCCCTGTCCGGGGTCTGATCCTGCCTTGTGCCCTGTGCTGGCTCCAGCAGACCCCTGTGACCCTGTAGTTAGGATATAGCGGGTTGGATGAAGACTAACCGACTTTGAATGACTTTTCACTTGTAGTGTGTCCTTCGTCATTCGTCCTCCGCCATTTTTATTTTTCCCCTCTGTCTCTCCTTCCTGGTGGGCCCCATGGTGGAGCGAGCCGGCTGCTGACAGATTGAGAAGGGGATGGCTGGGTTTAATCCCCTCATTTTGCTCTCCACTGTCAGTCTGTCGTGGCCTTCGTGATCAGTTTGTTCTCGGGTGTCCACAGGTTGCCGTGGCCGTCACGGGCTGTTTGTCGCGTCCCCTCCAACAGCAGAGCCTGCCCCGGGCCTTTATGTCAGATGGGACTTGTGGGGCCGCCCGCTGTCATCGGCCTTACAGTGACAGATTCAGAGAACGGCTGAACGATGGGATGAGTTGAGGGGACGCTGGAGGAGCCAGGAGAGACAGCTTCAGGGCTGGCGAGGTCTTAAAGCTGGGGGGCTTCTGTTCATTTGCAGCTGATTCGTATTTGTTTTTTCACATCCAAGAGGAAACATTCCCTTTTTTTACATTTATTTATTTAGCAGATACTTCTACCAAGGAAACGTGCAATCAAATTAATTAGCATTCTGAGCAGGAAGTACAACATGACGAGAAGACAATAGTCAGCCATTGTGATAATTACAAGGAGGAGCAATTAAACAGATACACGAAAATAAAGAGGCAGAAAAAGTCCGCTTTGTTGTCCCCACAGCCAAACAAGCAGAGTTAGGAGCCAACAGGAGGAAGGCGGCCATTGGCAGTGCTGCTCCGCCGGGTCCTGGAGAGTCAGGCTGCTGCCCTTTTTAATTTTTATTTTCATTTCATTTCAAAAACCGGAACCGCGGGGTTTGTTTTGTTAGTGTTTCCCTTCACTTGTGACTCGTCTAAAACGCACTTGGACAGCCTGCATATGGGGGGCTTCTGCAAAGTGCTGAATGAAGGGTCTGAAGACTTCGAGGGCGTCATTATGGGTTATCGAGTGCAGACCACAGAGTTAAAAAACGGCGGGCACGTGGGAGGGCTTGGCATGTTGGGGTGTTGGAAGATGTGTTTAGGTTTGATTGGCAGCGGTACATTGAATGATAATGTGAAAGGCGCTATAAGATAGTTAGAAAGGCGCTAGATGGACAGACAGATAAACTTGAAAGGCGCTATACTGCATATGCAGTCAGATTGATATGACGTCACATCGTGGGTTCACTTGGTCATTAGGGGGCTATCGCCTGCAGCCCCACAACACAGTAAAGTGGGCAGAAGGTGTAGGGGTCTGAAGACCTCCTGGGTCCAGCACACGTGGCGATGGCCGAGGCGCTGACTCTCTTTGAGGTGGTCTTTGTCTCAATCCCAATCAAGTCAACACTTACTTTGGGGTTTTTTTCTCCCATCTTTTTTCGCTCTTTCTAATGTCAGACGTGGAGGAGACTTGACTTCCTGCCACAGACGACGACTTTTTGATTTGTTTTTGGTTTTTTTTTACATGCGATTCACACAAGTCTGTCCTACGAGCAAAAGAAAGAAAACGGCCACCTTAACACAAACACAACCCCCTTGTCACATCGACGGTCGCAGTCGTGGAATAAAAACAACGACAACCTCCGCTCGAGACAAATGGGGGCCGCGCCTGCTAGCCGATGCCGTGTGTCGCTAGGGGTCTTTGAGGTAATTAATGCACTTTACTCTGTTTTAATTATTGTTTTAGCCTGCTCTCATTTAAGTGAAAGATTAATGAAGCATTGTTTATTGGTAATAATAATTAAGTACGTCTCTCCGGGCCTGGCAGGGGGTCATAGGGGTCCAGCTGCTGTGCTGTACACCAGAAAGAGGGTTTCACAGACTTTACAATGAGGCTGCTGGCAGAAATCCTGGGGCAGAAATCGTGCCAGTCTGATAAAGCACGACCAGTTAGGAGTCCTCACAGGCTTTAGTTGTACTGGAAGTAATGGAAAGGCCTTGGAGCCGATCAGTTCTGAACTTCGTAGGAATCTGCTTTGATGTTGGCCGAGGTGAACAGAAGGACGAGAATAAAAAAAGAGAAGAGTTAGGTAGAAAGGAAAGGACGATATGAGAAGTAGATAGAAGAGAGGAAGATATATGAATATACATAGCCTGGGCAGACAGAGAAGGCACTAGAAAACAGAGAGATGAGAAATACAGCGTCTGTCTGTCTGTCTGTCTATCAATTATATAATCCTGCCAGCTACGCTATCTATCATATAGTGCCTTATCTCTCTCTCTCTCTCTTATATAGTGCCTTATCTATCTATCTATCTATCTATCTATTATATAGTGCCTTTCTATATCTATCTATCACCTTTCCTATCTGTTATCACCCATGCATGCCAGAGTTTCTCCTTCCCCTCGATGAGAGAGGGCGCTGTTGCTGGCAGTCTGGTCTCCTTTTCCCCTCCCAGCAGATCTACAGATAGGAGAAGCCCCTCATAACAGGCAGAGTCCGTACATTATGAAGGGTCTATTTAATGGAGAGCTTTGTAAATTCCTGTAAATGTTCTAAGTCACTAATTATTCTCACTTTTGTGTTGGTTTTCTTTCTCTTGACTCTTCACTGTTCCCTGTGCACATGTTGAAACACGGCGTGTCTGAAGTCACAGTAGTAAAGTTTAAGCCTTTGTCAGTCGGTTCCTCTTGTTGTTTCCAGAAGTAAATGTGCCCACTTTGTTCTGCGTTGGCACCGAGAGGAGTGGCGAGCTGTGATCAGCTGAAGGTGTACCCAGGGGCCATCGGTTTGTCCCAGTCGTTGTCCGGACTTGCAGCCAGTGGCCAGTTAAACACGTCGTGCTGCTGCGCAGAGCTTCATCGTCACACTGCCATCACTGCGCCCTGTCATCGTCCCCCTGGCATTATCTGCCATTTGGGTGGCCGTCCATCACCACGTAGCACTCGATAGGAGTGCAGGTCGTCCTCATCAATAGGCCACTCGCGGTGTCCTCAGACCTGAAAGACTATTTTCTACAGGTAAACTGAAGCTCCGCTCTAATGGCAGACTGATGTGTTCTAACGCTGTGCCTCCAGCACTTGAACACGCCAGCAGTCACACAACAGGACCGATGTGAACATCAGGCGCCACTGATCAGGTGGAGGTGTCACCAAATGTGGCAGGGAAGGAGAGCCGAGCCTTCAGATGAACTGTAATAACTGGCCTCTTTTTGGGAATTTTTTTCCAATTCTTAGAGCTTACAGAAGTGACAGGAATTCCACCCTCTTCTGTTTGATGACGACTGCTGCATTCAGTCGAAATTGTAGATGTTGAAAAGCCGAGTGCAAATGGCTGAGCCCTGTAAGGGTGGCATTCAGTCCGCAGCCCCCCCAGTCTCGAGCCCACTTCATCCAAACAGAAGTTTGTGGCAGGCTGGTGGCTGTGAATGCGGTGAAGCATCCGTCAGACGATGCACTTTGTCTACACTCCCTCAAATTTAGGGTCTCCTGTCCTGCAGGTCTTTGGGATGGCGAAAGGAAACCGAAGGATCTGTGAGACAGACCCCTGGAGACGCGAAGGCGGCGTATATGTAGACAATATGGCGGTGATAACGGTAATGGTAAAACTAGTAAAGGAATTGTTAGTAAGCACTCCATTATAGCAAAAATGACCGACCCGCCTGCCCGCCGTACTTCGTGATCTCGTGTTACTCTGCTTTGACCCTTCAGCGCGTCTGTTCAATTAGCGTCTGTCTGAGCTCTGACGGTTTTCTTACTGGGTTTTCACTTTTGGCCTTAGTCTCAACTTCGGATCCCTAAAAACGTTTGACTATTCAGGTATTAAGGCAGTGCACCTCGTGGTTGGCCGAGTTTGTAGATACAAACAAAAGACCATTCAGGCTGATTGGCGCCGATGAATTCTTTTCTACTGTTAATCGACTACGAGTTTCGCCTCACATTTTGGTGATATGTGAAATTCCTCTCCTTTGTATTTTGATTTTGGTGTCACGTGTCGAGTTTTTTTCCCCCGTTATCGGCCTTGGCCTGTTAATAAAACCACAGCCGGTCTCCTTGTTCTGTTCTTATTTTAGTACCAGCGGAGTCGGTAAAATCGAAAGGCTGGCATCACAGGACCTCTCAAACTTCAAACCGTTCTGAGATGGCGACGGTGCGTATTTTTGCTTTGTATTTATATAAGGTTTTGAGTTTAGATCGGCATATTCCATTGGGCCCTTGAGCAAGGCACTTTATTTGAAAATGACTCCAGGGACTGCTGGCCCTGCACTCGGACCCCCAAAGGTCACGTGGAAAGACAGATTAACAAAGTGTATCAGCAGCCGCGCCACCTGTGCTTCAGATCAACAGGCCTGGCCATTACTTGGATGGGAGACCACTGAGATAAAGCCAGCCAGCAGGGGGCGCTTACTCTTTGATCCAAATGCCACCAGTGAAGTGACAGGGACACTATGCTGTAAAAAGGATGGCGTCCTTCAGATGAGGTCCTGACTCTCTCTGGTCATTAAAGAGTAGGGTGTACCCCGATGTCCAGGCTACCTTGCCCACCTTAGCCTTGTCATTATGGCCCCCAGTCTCTAATTTGGCTAACTATTTCTCACCCCTTCACCACCTAATGGCTCATGTGTTGTACTGGCCCTAAAATGGCTGCCGTCCCATCTTTCAGATAGGTGCTGCACGTTAGTGGCGGTGGAAGTGGCTCCCCTCTCACAGAAGCAGTAGGTAAATGTAAAGAATTATTAACGACAGTAATCCTTTGCTATATCGCGCTTCGACTTTCGCAGATTTTATATGTAAGCATATCTAAATATATATCACAGATTTTTCGCTGCTTCGCGGGTTTCTGCGGACAGTGGGTCTTTTTATTTCTGGTACATGATTCCTCAATTGGTTTGCCCAGTTGATTTCCTACAAGATGGCTGAGAAGCAACCCAATCAGAGCATGCGGTTAAGTTTCTGGGTGCTGATTGGCTCAGTGATGGAGCGCAGAATTCAATTCCACTTTACGTTAACCAGGAAATCTCGTCTCGCTCATTCAGCATCAACGTGTTTCACCGTGTGAAGAGTTTAGTTTCGCCAATGAGCTGCTCGATGCCCACTCTAGAGACGCTGAGCGACGAAGATTTGGCCGAGATGACCAAGTCAGCGAGCGAGGAAGATGAGGAACAAGAGGACCCAGAACAGGAAGAAGACGCCGGCCTAACTCTCAAGACCGAAGATCTCCAGACATCGGGACCTGTAAATGATTCGCTCTTTGCAATTTAGAAATGCTCTTGACGACGCCATGGAAGGGTATAAAACCTCCTTACACAAATGGAAAAGCAGCGCCAGCAACTGCCCATCACGAAGAAGGAACTCCAGACGACGACGGTGGTGCGACACGATCGGCTGAAGAGTCGTCAAGTACCCATAAGTCATTTTCTACGTAGTCTGTACGTTTAGTGTCACCGGACATACATATTTACTGTATACAATTTTTCTTGCATTGTACGTATTTACTGCTGGTGGCCTGTCTATCATAATGGCTGTAACATACGTGATATCGGAGACGCTCGATATCTTTAAAATAATATTTAGGTTTTACTGTCTATAAACATTACATAATTTCAACGAATCTTATCTAAGAGAATACAAAGGGTTTATGCTGTATAACTGTGCGGGAAACATTCATGAGACTGTGGGAGAGTTTATAAGGGCTTCAAATATACAACAATAAGCACATGAACATCCGGTTTTTACTTTGTGGATTTTCACCTTGAGGAGGGATCACTGTATTGTTCTTCTTATCGTCATCATTAAAGATGGTGGCTTAGCTGCGCGATTGTTGCTCCGACGTTCCCACCATACTGACGGCCTTAGAGTTGCAGGAGTCTGACCTGTGAGCCCCCATGATTCAGTGCAGTATGTGCAGCCTGCTCATCAGTCACGTCACACTGTCTTGATAAGTGGGCCTGGTCATGGCGCCGGGGGGCTCGTGTGCTTTGTTCTGCTATCACAACATGGCGAGGCGGCTCAGGAGGAGCGCGGCCTCAGTTCGTCCTCCGAAGGTGTTCACGTATTCATCTCTTGTGCTACTTCAGGCTTGATTTTTATACTCCAGGCTCACTGATTAGCAGTTGTTGAGGAACATCTGATTATCGATGCTGGATCAGCCATCAGAAACTGATTACGCACCAACTAGAACTGCAGCAGCGACTGCACGTAGAGGTGCCGTTATTTTGCTCCCAATGGCACTTAAATGAAGCATCGACTAAAGTATCAGCCATTTGCCTGTTGTATGTTAAATTCAGAATTAAGTGGAAGAGCTCACACCGGCAAATTATTCCGTGTGGGCGCGTGTGTCTGTCCTTGCTTTGCGATCCTGCTGTTCAGTTTCGACAGGCTGACACACACACGCACACACACACACGGCGTAGAGAAGAACAGATCACTTGAACTGGAACACATTCGCTGGAAACACACGCGTGCTGCACATTTCCGTTGCTCGCATTCAGACGACGTGTGCCTTTGGCTGCTTCAGCACAATCTCCTGTCGGCAGCCATTGAAGGCAAAGGTGACAAGCAGAGTCGAATGCACTGGTGAACCTGTGTGTGTGTGACGTCCCTCCTGGCACCTGTGTGTGCCAAGGCAGCCTCAGCCGAGTGAACGAACGTCCTCGTTGTGCTTGCAGGTGCAAATGCTTGCTGCCCAGATAGATGTGAATCTTAACAGTCAGCAGATTTCCACATCAGGTTCATCCGCGCCACCTGCTTTGCTTTGCTTTCCTTTCCTAAACTCGGGAGTCGGATTGGTTACTAATGCTGCATTGCAAGTTTTGAGAGTGTACTGCAGAAAAGCCACCCTATGATGTGCCCCCGGGGGTAGCCCCCTAGTGAGTAGGACGCTGAATTGAAGGCCTCACCCAGAGTCAGACGTGTTCAACGAGATTTTCCGATGTGTTCAGATGAAGTCACTAGGACGGCCATTTGGTGTGTGACTTGCGTGTCGCCTTTGGGACAGCTGAGGTGACTGTAGCCTTCCACTACCCAGGCTTGTTTGTCGGTTGGCTGACGTCCTTCCTGATTTTTGTACTGGTCTAATGTAGAGTTGCACGGTGAATTACCAAGAAACACAAAGTTTAACGGTGCAGTACCAGCATTTAAGGATTTTCGGGACCAGTAAGTAAACATCAGTCCACCCGCACTTGACACTTGCTGTAGCCATTTTTTCGACTTCACAAAACAAAAGCACACGTTTCAACACAAATGAGACTTCACGGGGGCCACCTCCCTACCACCATCGCTTCAACACGTTTGGGTGATCACAGCTATCTAAGGAAGCGGTGCCGAGTGCGGCACAATGACATGGCACACCAGGAAGGAGTTTCTTGGAGTCACTTAGTTCTGAGAGCTGATCTCGAAGTCAGAACTGGTGGACCGAGCCAGTACTCGTTTAATGGTGCTGTTCTGCTGAGCAGGTGAATTTCAACTGAGACTAGAAACTAATTTGTAAGAGTTGGCTCTTTCACCAAACCAAAAACAAACTTGTCGACGTTCGTGTCAATGATTCTTCATACCAGAACAATAAAAACAAAACACGCTCACTGCGGTCACGGCCTTGGGCCTAACCTCCAATATTCTGGATGACACTGACCTTTAATCTGCTGTCACTGTGACGTCCCGCACCGCGTGGCACTGGTCAAATCACGAGAAGTGTGACGGCAACCTCGCCACAGCAAAAGAACCTCCAGAGGCAAATAAAGTTTTACTACATGAGAATGAAGTCAAAATAAAAAAATAGCATCACGAGTAGAACCACAAAAACATAATAGCCATAAATTCCCACTTAGAACCTTTCTATTAACGGGGAATTAAATTAAACAAGGAGTACAGTCACAACAGCTGGATATGGCCGTGTCCTGACTCGAAAGGAGACGAGACGCAGTCAGGAAACCAAGCAAGGTCTGCAGCAAACTCTGTAAACCAATCAGACGTCGCGTTCCAAATGTCAGACACAATGGTCAAAGGTCGTGAAAACAAAAGCATGGCAGTATACCGGAAGAGAACTGAATAAAAACAGAACCGGAGAGCAACACTCTCAATGTCCTAGTCTTGGATACTAAGGATGTGTGTGCTGAACCGGCAAACGATTACCTCTCTCCTGGTGCCTTCTGGGAACTGTGACGCTAAGTGCAGTGCATAAAAATGGCATTGTGGGAGAGCGGTTAAAAAGAAATGACAACTTTTCCCAACAACCGTTTGTGAAAAAATGAATTCCCTGTGTAGGAAAATCCTGTACTGGATGCATAAGGGGCAAAACCTTTAAGGAAACTGAATCGCAGATGACAGCAGGTGGCATTAAGGGGCGATGTTCTCGCCTCCATTTAAGGTGTTGTCCTTAGGAGATGTCACTTTAGTTTGTGGACTGATGACTTGCAGGTGGCTTTAATGCATCTGGAGTTAACTGCGCCGAGAGGTTCAAACGGTGCATGAAGTAAAATGATTTGAGCGTAAATTTAGAAATGAGTTATTTTAAGTGTAATTGTACGTCACTTGTATGGCTCGAACTAATTTATGTTGTCGTTATCTTCGTTGATTTCGTCCTCATTTGTTTTCTTCAGAGTAGACGTTTAGCTGCATGAAGCGGTTTCCAGACATGCAGGCCATCCCGAGGAGAGTCGACTGTGCTCGTCCTTTAGTCTATTGCTGTGCAGTTAATTCAGGCAGCAGAAGTAGAACTAAAGCTGTTTGTTTTGCACCGGAGACCTTAAGAACGTTGGGGGGATCAAACATGGACTCCTGATGCTGGCTGTGAAGCAAGGCTAAGGTTAGAAAGCAGACCGATAACTAGAAGTGCACCTCGGGGCTCGGAGCTCCTGAGACGGTAAGGTGGAGGTCAGAGGTGGTCTCGCCGTCCCTCCTCTGGGTCCGCCGTCCTTGTGGCTGGCTAGACAGGTCGGTCCTCCAGCGTTGCAGTACTTTTTATTTCGGTGATCTTGTTGTCTTTTTTTTTCTGCCATCATTTTTAGAACAGTTTTGGAAATTGGCAAACTAAGGCAGGTGAATATGATGTGACGGTGAACTTGAACAATTGTCAATAGCACAATGCCGATTTCTAACATCGCATTTTAGTGTTATTAATATTAGTCAACAGCAGAAAGCTTTTGTTTCCGACAGGGTTGCCAGAGTTGGGTACCCCTCATGCGTCCTTCACAGATAATCAGGACAAGTTAGAAGCCGAGCTGAGCCCGTCATGGCAGCGACGTGCCTCTGCTGTGATGTGAGATTTTGCATACAAGTTGATAAATATTTAGTAAGTCTTTATTTGTAACTTAGACAACGTAACGTAATGTCAGTGTTACTTTAGTGAGAAGCACTCTTGTTTACGACGACGGCTTTGGGGGATGTGCCTGAAACCAGTTTGGCGAGTGTTTCTCTGAAGTCTTTCAGCCCCCATAGGAAAGCCAAGGCTGCCTGACTGGTTTTGGGGCGTGGCAGGTGTGAAGGTGTTCTGTGCCCCCATTGGTCTGACGTATGGCTGTTTGGGATTGGCTTGTATCAGAAGCCTTTAAGTACCACAACGTCCTATTGGCTCTGGGGGTTGGACAGAACATGTATGAATCTGCTTGGCTTACCTCACCCTCTGTCTCTTACCAAACTGCTGAATGACCAACTCACACATCATGAACTGAAAAGGACAACACGGTGGAGAGCACCGCTCACTCGGCAGCCATATTGAGACAGGCATGCGGCCTGCTCTGAAGAAAGCTGAGCACAAATGATGACTTAACTGGAGACGTGTGCCACCTGAACTACACATCACCATTTATCAGGTTGTATGGTGGCTAATATTCAAATGTACTTTGCATATTGGTATTATTTATAAATATTACCAATAATACATTATTCAAGTTGTAACTTAACGCCTGCTTGTCTTTTACTACACCTAATTGCCTGAGGTTATAGATGTAGAAGGGACGGTGGAGAGAAGTTCTATACTATAATACCTTAGAAACGGTGGTAAGTCTGTGAGATTTGAGCCGTTCTGACAAAGTCTACACATTAATAATACAAAAGGGGAAAGTAGAGCACAATATAAAACACGAGGACACTCGGCCCTCACTGACTTGGAGGTTTTGTCCCTTTTCTTCACCAGAAGTCCCTCATAACTTCAGTTATTTTTCTGCTTCTGCTGATCTGGATTCATCAGTAACCGTACAATTTGTAAGCCTTCTTCCTTTTATAGTCGTTCTACCACTGGGCAGTGTAGCGGTGTGAGTGATGAGGGTCATCAGCTTGTTGATTCGGTGGGCCGCTCCTGAAGTGATGTGACCTGACCAGCCCAGCAGATCACGCTGGCCGTCACAGAGCTGTAGGACATCACATCAAGGACGTCACTACCCACATTAAAGGAGTGGAGTCCCCTGAGTTAAGAGAGTCTGCTCTGCCCTCCCTGTGTTACTGGACCGGTCACTAATGTGGACCCCTCCAGTACGTGTAGCACCGCACCTTGCTGAACAGGACAGCGTCAGGTTTCAGTTTTAAAAGAGCAGATGATGGCGGTTGTGGCCTGCTGTCTTTGAACATCTCAGAAGCGCTAAGCTGTACGTTTGAGTCACCATCTTGATTCTTCCACGTCTGGGGTGTCTCCAGCGATATTAAAAAAAAAATAAATAAAATAACCGACCAAACAAAACAATGAGATTGTGGTAATCGTAATGCCGGTTATGCCGTGTCATACAGCGAGCGATGTTCTAGCCGCTGGCACTCGCAGACATTCAGGATCTGAAATGTCATCCATTACTGACATTACTGGGCTCTGATGTCAAGTGATCAGAGAAACCAGTTTTACCTTAAAATAACATTCTGATCTTGTTGAGCTAAAGTGCAGGAATAAAGCCAGTGGGGTTCATCTTTGTAACATGGTGAACTACAGACCAGAGACGGTAGTTAATAAAACGGCAGCCTGATATCATTTCATCTGAACAAAGATGACAGACCTGCTCTATAAAAGTCAATGAGTTTGGATCGCATTCTCCGAACTCCACAGATGAAGTGAAGAATTTTTAAATCCTATCAGTTTGTATAAAGAGCGATGATTATTTCCCTACGGTCTTTTTATTCTTTTGTATCCACAAATCCAGACGTGTTTTTACAAGGGGCGAGCACACGAGGCATCGCCGGACCCAACAGAAACGTCAAGTAGGCCAAAGACATTTAATTAAAGGGTGTCTCATTAACAAGGGAAACGCAGCAAACGCAGGTGGGAAAGGCCGTCCACTCTGTCAGCTGAGGTGCACTGAGCACTAAGGCTACATCTTCACCGCCAGGCGTCCATCTGAAGATCTCGTCCACACCACCTAAAATGAAGACCAAACGCTCTCCAGGGCCGTGTAGGCACCTCTGAAAACGTAGCCTTGAACTGCGCTCTGATTTGTTTGTGCTGATTACGTGGCCCTTCTGATTGGATCACGCTCGTGATGACATCAGCATGTTGCTTACCTGTGTGCCATCTGAATTGTAGTTTGTAAGTTGAAGTGCTGCACACGTGCAGAAGGTAAATCCTTGAGCAGTCGCCGCAGCTTTGCACTCGATCCCGTCTCTGCAAGGATTTTTCCACCGATGCTGGGCATGCGCACGTGTGTTTCCAGTCGGTCATTTTCTTTTCTTTTCTTTTTTTTTTGTTTCTACCTTTTCAGTCATTTTAGTGTTGGATTTTCAGAAGCAGGTGTGGACTGAGATTATTTCCATTTAAAAATACAATTTTTGAAATCGACGTAGCCTAACATTTTTGCCCGTTTTCAAATGGCTTCATACATTTCCTGGTCATTTTGTCTTTCACTCACACCCCCAGGGGGACGTTTTACTTTTGCTAAGTTCACAGTTGGCCCTTCAGAAAGGCTTTGCCAAGTGTTGCCGAAGTCCAGGGACCCCCGTGTAGCTGCAGGTTTTCGTCTTTACCAGTTCCTGGAGTCCTTAGCTTCAGTTAGCCAGCTGCCGTTTCCCGTTTACTGAATGAATCGGGAGTTTGTGCGTATGTTACAATTCAAGCGTTACCCTTCTTCTTATTTGATTTAATCTGTGATTTACCAACGAGCACACAAGTCGTCGTTGAGCGTTCGGTATCGGTTGCTTTGCTGTTAACCGGCGCATTTAATTAGTATTACGATACGATGCACAGCCTCGGTCACGTCTGAGCGCGCTCCAATTTCAATCACGAGTGAAACTTCCAGAAGCGATTGATTTAACAATATTTTATTAAAAATAAATGTGTTTGGAGTGTTAGGAACACGTGACTGGATGACTTGACGTGTGTGATGGGAGATTTTTTTTTTTCATGGATGTTGGTTGCTTTCGTCCAACATTGGTCATCGTAGGCTTTTCTATTGTATCAGACACCTTTTGTACGTCTGTTGAAGGATTCTTTGCCATCATTACAAACTACACGTGGTAAGTAAGATATAAAAACAAAAATGGCTGTTCCTTTAATCCACAGAGGGTCACCACCCAGTATTGGCCACCTTTGTGTCGTGTGGGTTTGCGAGTCACCGTTGTGTTAAATGAGAGTGGGAGGAGTGCCAGGCGGGTCGCCACGGGCTGTTATGTAGTCAGCCTTGATGCCCGTCACGGAGTGGGTCTCGAAGATGCTAAGGTGGGCTACGAGGAAATACAAAGTGTAAGAAGCCCTGCTTTAATCTTCGCACACTGGAGGAGAGAAAAACAAAAACTTAGAGGAAAATAAACCGGTGGGAGTCCGCGGTCAGAAAACTCCGAGGAATCACTTCAGGGTTTTACACAGCGGATTCGATGCTCTTGGTTTGAGCCCCCCAGCCATTGGGTTACGTCTTCATGTTTTCCCAGTGCCTATGTGGGTTTTTTCTCCTGGTATTCTGGTTTGCCTCCCACATCCTCAGTGGTGACTGGTTAGGTTAGCTGGCAAGTCCTTGAATTGGCCGTGTGTGTGGCACTCCGTCTAGGGGGCTACCTGCCTTGCACCCATAAATCGTGTGTTACAGAATTAAATGAATCAACCCTGTCTGAGGGTTTGTAGTATAAAAGGAGGAAGGAAGTGACGGGCAAGTCAAAGGTTGTGGGGTCGGAGCCCACGATGTTCGTCGTCTTTGGCATGCAGTGTAGTAAACGCTTCCTGATTCCTGTACACACACAGTACGGTGGACTTTTTCAAACGAGGTTCATGAAACTCCTGAATATTCATTCGCACCATAACGGCGCCCTGCCAGTCACCACAGACGATGAGATTGAAGTGTGAAATGACGACAGGCGTGAGTGAGCTGGCCTGGAGTCTTTACCTCCTCGTTCATATGAGGCCCGCGTCCCACTCGTCTCGATCGCGTCCCTTTTTATTTTTCTTTAATAATAATGGTTCATTTTGACACCCTTACATTTGCTGCCAACACAGCTGCTTTGTATTACAAAATTGTACACTTCATAAAAATCAAGAATAAGCGGCTTTGTAAATAATAATAATAATACAAATGCAAGCCACCCAAATGGATTAAAGTTTTACCCACAGGCGTCAAAATTAGAAAGACATTATGCTTTAGTGTTTGCTGGATAAAAGTCAAAAAAGCAAGAAATGCCAACATGGTGAAAACAAAGGCAGTACAAATGTTTGATTTTGACTGGCTAGTTAGTCATTGAAGAAGAAATAAGAGCTGAAGTCAGCCATGGCACTGAGAAAAATGAGAGTGCCTGGCCTGGCACAAGCCCCGAAAGGGCATCAGGCCTTTACTGCCACCCTGCGTTGGAGTGTCCAGTGAGTGACAAACAAATATTTAGTAAGTCTGCTGGTGAGGCTAAAGAGTCGGGAGGCTCGCCCCGAATTTCACTGATTAGCAGCCATCAGGGCCCGGGGTTTCTGGTTCAATTGTTTGTTATAACTCGGTGAAGGACATCCCATAAGCCACCCCTCACAGCAGGTATGAAGCTGGTCTGGGGGACCGAAATGTGCCTCCTTACATTTGGCCATTTTAGATCCCTCTGGTCCAGTCACGCTGAAACAGGATTGGATGAACCAAGGGAGTTGCCCGCACCCATTGGATCAAGATTTGTGATGGGAGTGGTCACTCCGCCTGTCCCTCCCTTTCATCATCCTGCCATGAAGCGGACCCCACCACTCTCTCCCGCCATTGCTCTCGGGGTAAAGACCGTAATGGCTAAGCACGTCCGGCCAGCTCCTTGCCCATTGGCCACGATGCCGTATCTCATGGGGTGGCAAGTAAAGTCAAAGTCCAATTTGTATAAAGGCACATTCAAAAATAACCCGCGTGCTGAGCAGATATGACATAAAATTAACAAACATACAAAAAAAAAAATGGAACAAATAACAAAACCGATTAGCACAGATAAAGATAAATAAGATAAAAACAACGAGCTCTACTGAACTCAAACACCAAATCACGGAGACGGGTCTTGTGCAAAGATTTGAAAGTTTCAGCAGACCTCAAAAGGATGGATGTCCCACAGGGACAGAGCTGCTCCCACCAAGGCTCGGCCCCCTCAGCATTTGAGCCGACGTCAGTCTGGCTGACCTAAGGGCTGGAATGGAGTTGCGAACTTGCAAGAGGTGACGGCGCTTCAGTCCAACTCTAAATTTGACAGGATGCCAGTGGAGCGAGGCTAGCCCTGACATCACACGAACATACTTTCATCTCGCAGTTCAAAGATGAGCAGCATTTCAGACCAACTGAAGACGTCGAAGAGACAACTGATCCACTCCCACGTACAGTACAGGGAATTGCAATTCTCTAAGTGGGAGGAAGATAAAAGCCTGAATTCTTTTTTTCTAAATCGTTTAAAGAAAGATGGGGCTTTACCTTGGCTCAGATCCTTAGCTGAAGGAAACCCTTCGTAACAACAGAGCTGATCAGCTCATCGACCTTGAGAGGACTGTCAAACGTCACAGCCAGACTCCTAGCAGACAATCTGTCGTACCGAGCTAAAGATCCCAAGGACGGTGACTAGATCATCCAGGGCATGGGGCGGTCCAGACAGAACAAGCTCAGCTTTGTCTTCATTCAAATTAAGAAAATGGACGCCCACCCCATTCTGAATATCTCAGACAGACTCTGCATTGAGCTGGTGGGTTGCCATTCAATTCTGTGTCTCCAGTCATAGGTTCAGACTACCAGAACAGTAGAAGACCAACGGACACTCGGTTAGAAGTTGAAAAACCTGCAGCAGATGGCAACATTAGGGGTACCTCACTGCCCACATCTTCCCTTTTTTAAGTTCTCGGGGTACTCCACTGCCCACATGATCCTGTTTTCATTTTCTGGGGGTACTCCACTGCCCACATCTTTGTGTTTCTCCATCTTGTGAGGCTGATCAGCCCTCCGTTTTCCACAATTCTGTCAGCCTCAATCCATTCCCAGAGCAGACCCCTCTCCGTGTCTCGCTCAGACTGCCATCCATCTTTACAGGTCAGTAGCCTGTCTTTCTTATTCACTTAAAACACACATCAAGATGCAGAGCACACAAAAGCCTTCATTCCCGAGAGCAGAGATGCCAAGCCAGACAGGCCTGGTGCGAAGGACCGAGACGACGAGAGCTGTTGCTCGATAACACACTGCCCGTTTTCTTACGCGGGTTTTGGCCACATCTGTGCCCCTCAGGTAATGCCCTTTGACTGCTGGTGCACAGTCAGTCCTGTGCAAGTCGTGCGGAGTCTCGGCAGACTAACAGCAGCTGACACATCCACCATGAAAGTGGCCTTACCTGCCTTTCACCCCAACCTGAGCGTCACTCTGCCATCTCCTTGTCACAAAGAATATCCTCTGCGTGTGATTTCAGGGGGATATTCTCCTCCGTGTTGCCACCACTTTGCCATTTTCACATTCCCTTGTTGGCTTTCCAAGGAAGTGAAGGTCCGCAGAACTTGACAGGCGAGGAATGCTTTGATTTCCTCCTAACTTTCCTGTCTGAAGTTTCATTTGATGCGTGTGGTTTGACTTGTCAGCAGCCACCTTGTCGACTTCTTTACTTCAGCAACCTCCTCAGCAGAAAAGTGAAATTGTAGAAGTGCACCTCACGTGGAACTCCAGCGGGCTACTGGGAGACACAATCCGAGGGACAATTCGGCCATCTATAGACGTGGCGTTGAGCAGCTGTGACTCATATAATGGAGGAGATTTCAAATTTGAAATCTTGGAGCCAAATAGTAAACATGCAAAATGGCAGGGTGGTACTGCAGAGGGAGGGGGGCACTTGGTAGAACATGATATTGTCAGTCTGGCTTAATCCGAATCAGAGCTGCACGTCCTACTCTGCGGTACGTCTCCACAGTTCGGCCTCAGGTGGACGGTGGTCCGAGAGCGGAGTGTGTCGGTGGCCTCTGCTCTTTGGAGGTGCCGGTGGTTCGCCACAAGCGGAGGCCAAGAGTCTTCCATTGTGCTGCAGTCGGCATTTCCTTAACGACAGCATGCCGAGCAGCGGAGCAGATGTATTTATAGTATCACTTGTGTGTGAAATTACCTGTGGAAAGGAGCACAAAGCAGCGCGAGACAGTGATGAACCTTTGTTATATCATTTACTGATGAGGAGCGCCGGCTTTTTAATGTTTCACAGAGGTATTGTGACAGGGCTCAATAAACAGAAACGCTTCGCTATTGTGCACGTCTCAAAATACACGTGTCTGCCTGTCACCTTTCACTTCGCATTTTCTTTTTGCTCCTTCACAGAGGAGGCCTTGCAATGCAAAATATTAGGAGCGAACAAAAGGGTCAAATTACAATGGAGTCTGAACAGATCTGATGGGGAGGAAGAAAATCCAAAACACGCACTCCCATGTATGAAGTATGTGTGTGTGTGTATATATATATATATATATATATATATATATATATATATATATATATATATATATGTACTGTGTATACCGTAAATCACATTGTCAAACCTGCTTAATCCAGCTATTTTGGACCAACCCAGGGTGGGGGGCTGAGCCCACCTGCACACAATCTCAATACTTCTGCAGTGGTGCGTTACCAGTTCAGAAAGTGGATGAACGTTGGTGTCTCATGAAAAGAATTCCTATCAGAATAAGAGATTTGTCAAGGAATTCAATTATCATGGAGTTGGACTTGGGCCGCTCTGTACTGTGTGTGTGTGTGTCTATAATATATAAAATATAAGTTTGGTATTTGATTTGATACATCCATCCATTATCCAACCCACTATATCCTGACTACAGGGTCACGGGGGTCTACTGGAGCCAATCCCAGCCAACACAGGGCACAGGGCAGGAAACGAACTCCAGGCAGGGCGCCAGCCCACTGCAGAATTTGATACATACATACATATATATATATATATATAGTGGTATGACACAGACAGGCAGACATCGTACAATCACCCACACACGTTTATTTACAGCAATATTATATTTACAAGGTGCACACAACCCCCCAAAACTCCCCCAAAGTCCAGGCCTCAACAAAATGCCTCACTCTCTTCAGGCTGCCTCCTTTACTCTCCTCCCGAGCTCCGTCCTGATCCTGAACGAAGGGAGGCGGCCCCTTTTATACACATCCGGATGTGCTCCAGGTGCCTCCCGATAATATTCCACGGGCACTCCCCAGTGTGTCGGAAGTACCAGCTGCACACCCGGAAGCACTCCAGGTGTCCTGGTCTTTTTCCCCCCAGAACTTCCGGGTGTGGCAGAAGTGCTGAGGGCCAGGGCTCCTCAGGCATTGGGGCGCCCCCTGGGGGGTGACCACGAGCCCCTATAGGGTTGAGCTTCCAAGCTCTGTTCCCGAGGTCACCCCCTCGTGGTCTGGAGGAGGCGCAAGCCCTCCTCTGGTCTTCCTGGGCGTCCCGGCTGGGTACCAGCCCCAGCCACCCTTCACAATATATACATATACATTATATATATATGGTATGCATGTATATTGTGGGTGAGCAAAGAAAACAAAAAACAAAACACAGGGGAAGCCCAAAGAAGTGCTGGGGTGCCAGCCTGGATGCCTCGTTTAATCTGATGTTTGTCCAGACTGAACATAAACGAGAACTTGTGGGCACTAAACAGAAAATATTAATCAACTTAAAGAACGCAGCCTTCTTGGCTTCAATAAATCCTCTGATGTGTGACACAATATGTATAAATAGATACGGTGTATATAGAAAATACTGTAGTAAGAGAAGGACAAGTCAACAGTAAACTGTTGGAGTGCCAGCCTGGTGACCCCCTATAATTACGTGCAAGAAGTTGTGGACATGCAAGCTCACAATAAAACTAACAAACCCAGCAGAGTCTGCAGTTTTGAGCCCTTCTGGCAGGAAGAGGCGGGTCCAAGTGGGCAGTCACTGGGTGTGATGTCAGAGGGGTCATAGCTGTCAATCATCCTGTGTGCAGAGGCTGAGAGAGAGACATTAGGACACACAGTAGGATTCCAGTCACTAGAGCCCTTCAGCTGTCCCCTCTGCGTGTGCATGTGACAGTGTGCTGTACCCGTATCAGGCAGGTTCATAAAGCAGAGCGGAAGGGCAAGTGATCGATGCTCCCGACAGGAGTGACATCAGTGCTCCTCCAGATTGCCCTCGATAATCCTGTCCCCATTAGACCCCTCCTAACTATTCGTAAATGCGTTCAGTCACTTCTCGAGGTTCATGAATTTGACATTTGCAGGTTTTGGTTATTTGTTAGTTGGCTGTGAACAGTTAAATTGGATTATTTCTAGAGCTACTCAAGATGCATCAGCCAAAAACATATATAAACAAGATTGAATAAAATGTGTGTAATAATGTAAAAATGTTAGTGTTATTTAATATTAATTTGTCTAAGTGCATACTATATTATTATTATTAAAAGTTCTTTTTTGGGAAAAGAAAACTGGTATCTACACCAGCTACCTTTCGTCTTCACCGCTCCTTTCGCTCTTCTGCAGATCCAAACATCTCCTCCCAACTGGTTTGCACTCCGGGGTCTTCCTCACTCCACTCTCTCTGACTTCGGGGTCTCTCGGACTCCAAAGCTCCCTCTCACTCACCTCGGCCAGAAACCCCAGTAGAGTTCCGCTAACCCGTCTCGGCTCTCACATTTCCCAGTTTCCTTTCTCCCGATTTTCTTTTTCTCCTTGTGATCCCTGCAGCCTTTCGACGCTGTGTGTGCAGGTAAATCAAGAAAAAACTTAAAAGCAAATAAACTACAAAAATATTCTGTTCTCACACGCCCCACAACAGAATAAGGGGGTCCGTGTATTATCTGTGAATTCCACATAACCCTGGTGAATGTGAAGGGGTGACGCAGGCAGAAAGACCATCCAGTCCACAAGATGGCTTCCTTAGCTGGGTTAAGTTTGGTCATTCTATCTGTCTGTCTATCATATGGTGCCTTTCACATCTATGTATCTATCTATTATATAGTGCCTTACATATTTATCATTAATAAATATAAATGATTTAGATAGGAATAGAAGGAACAAGCTGGCTAAGTTTGCAGATGACGACAAGATGGATTAGCAGATAATTTAGAATCCGTTATATCATCACAGAAGGACTTGGACAGCAGACAGGCTTGGGCAGATGAATTTAACGTCAGTAAATGTAAAGAATTACACATAAAAAGTAAAAATGGGAGGTTTGAAAACACAATGGGAGGTCTGAAAATCGAGAGTCCACCTCATGAGACGGAGTTAGGGGTCACAGTGGACGCTAAGCTATCGACTTCCCGACGGTGTTCAGAGGCCATTAAGAAGACTAACAGACTGTCAGGTTATATAGCGCCTTGACGTGTGGAGGAGGAGTCACAGGAGGGTCTGCTCAGGCTTTATAACTCACTGATGAGGCCTCATCTGGAGTCCTGTGTGTAGTTTGGGTCTCCATAAAGGACAGAGCAGCACAAGAGAAGGTCCAGAGAAGAGCGACGAGGCTGATTACGGGGCTACAGGGGACGAGTTATGAGGAAAGATTATAAGAGCTGAGCCTTTACAGTTTAAATATAAGAAGGTGAAGAGGAGACCTGAGTGAAGTGTTAAAAATGATGAAGGGAATCAGTCCAGTGGATCGAGACGGAGACTTTAAAATGAGTTCATCAAGAACACGGGGTCACAGTTGGAAACTTAAGAGTAAATTTCACACAAACATTAGGGAGTTTTTTATTTTTACACAAAGAGCGATAGACACTTGGAATAAGCGACAGAGTAGTGTGGTGGACAGTAAGACGTTAGGGACTTTCACAACTCGACTTGATGTTTGTTTAGAAGAAATAAGCGGACAGGACTGACGAGCTTTGTTGGGCTGAATGGCCCACTCTCGTGCAGATTGTTCTAATCTATCTATCTATCTGCCTATCATATAGTGCCTTTCATATCTCTCTTTCTCTCTCTAACCCACCATTGACTTTCCACTGCATATTCCATTGATGTGTCTCTCCTACTGTACATGTCCTCTTGTCAGTTGAGAAACATGAAGTGCCCAGACAGTGCCACATTTCCGTATGGCTGCGGCACATTTTGAACACGGCCATGTCCTTCAGGTCAGTTTTGACCCACCACATACTTTGGTGGATTTTGCTCCCCATCTTGGGTGTTTTTGTTTGTTCACAACCCATGAAAAACCCTAAATGTCATACACTGTCGGTCCAACAGGTTTAAGATGTTTAATGAGAGTTTAAACACGTCTTGGAGGAACATCAGACGTCCAGGGCAGCTTTAAAGGAGCATCAGAATCGGGTCGAGTCGGCATTTGAAGGCGTTGTACGTGGTGTCCATACAATTGAGAGGCGCCCAGACTCTTCCTAGAGCTGCTCATCGTCCCAAAGTGAGAAGTGACCCGGTGAGACAGCTGGGATGGCAGGACATTCATCTATGCTGCCCCTCACTGCTCAAGTTTCTAAGGGTAAAGGGTGACCCGAGCGCCACATCCTGACAGATCTGTGCCTTTTTAAGCCAAGCGGCTGATGGCTGCCGGGTCTACTGAAATGTCGCGTTGTCTGCGTGTAACGTCTCTTCAGCAGTGCGGATCAGAGCTTTTCTCGCAGGGACAACACCCAGGTCAACTGTAGAGGAGCACGTCAAGGTTTCAGTGGGCTCAGGCTCAGGTGCAGCGGCCTCAAGCCCTAAAGGGTAAAACGCTGCAGTGGTCCTGTCAGGACGGCAGGCAGGCTTGAATGCTCCTGAGGGTCTGTGGGCCGCTCCTCACTCGAGCTGACAGCCGCTGCCAACGGGGCCTTCACAACATGCTGACTCCGGAGTGAATACTTAAGGGAGCACAAGATTTCAGCTTTTCATCAGTTTGTTGAAGGATAAAAATCTTATTGCCACTTTAAATGATCACATCTGTTCAGTGAATTGGGGGGGACGATCAAATGCAGTCGACATTTTGGGCCTGCAGTGGATGCGAATTGAAGGATCATTTGTATCTTCAGAGTCCGCCTGCTGAAATGAACTTCATGTTGTGCTTTTCTATTTGAGAAAGAAAAAAAATAAATAGTCCAAGGCGAGCGGAGCAGCGTGTGATTAATTGTCGAAAAGGAAAATAATACGTCTCTGTCCATGTAGTGGCCACTGATCTGGCGCGCACAACTGCCCCACCGCGTATTCACTTGTGACCTCGCCAAGTATCCTTAATCTCAAAAAAAGAAAAGAGCCCAAAGAAATGAATATTGATTTGAGAAAATGTGACTTAATCAAAGAAGAGAAAAGTTAAATGAAAAATTGCTTTCATGCCGAAAACATTTATCATTCCGAAAGGTGCAATCCATTCCTAAAGCAGCGGCCTATTGATCTTTGCGGAAACCACTGCTCTGTGTGATGAGGCAGATTGAATTCCTGATTGATTGTCAAGAATTTCCGACTGACCTGGAGGATATCGAGAAGCCAAAAGATGGTGATGGAAAGGGAGAGGAAAAAGAACCGGAGAAGGAAAAAAATTGAAATCGATCAAACAGAGAGCCTCTTTAACCTGCGAAACGTCTCCTGTGAGGACGAGCATCACCTGCTGCCACAGGCCTCGAACCCTGGGGGGACGGACGCACTTGAGGAGTGCAAGCCTGGCGTTTTCTTTCTGCCAGTTTCGTCTCACGCCCCTGGCTCAAGGTTGGCTATGAAGACGAATTCCGTTCTGTAGAGTCAGGCACAGTTGGGCGTCCGTCAGAAACTCAGGCCGAGCCAAACAAGCTCCTCCATCATGCTAAAGAGCTTCTCAGAGCGGTCGGCAGGCGAGAGGAAAGAACGTAAGCAAACATCCGTCCATCCATTATCCAACCCGCTATATCCTAACTACAGGGTCACGGGAGTCTGCTGGAGCCAACACAGGGCGCAAGGCAGGAAACAAACCGCGGGCAGGGCGCCAGCCCACCGCAGGGCGCACACTAGGGACAATTTAGGGTCGCCAAAGCACCTAACCTGCATGTCTGTAGACTGTGGCAGGAAACCCACACAGACACGGGGAGAACATGCAGACTCCATGCAGGGAGGACCCGGGAAGCGAACCCTTAAGGGTCTTCTAACTGCGAAGCTGCAGCGCTACCCACTGCGCCACTGTGCCGCCCGTAGTCAAGCATCCAGAATCAAAGCCCAAAAGAGAGCACGGCCCAACGTTCTTTTGCCTGGAATCCCTAATTAAGACATCTGCCCACTCCGGTTCAAGGCGCTGACCTTCTGTCCCGTCACAGTGGTGACATCGCCCACCACACACTTCCACCTCATTCCCCCAGCAACAAGTGTAATCCAAATATAAATAAAAAAAAAAGGAAACACACAAAATATGTGAACTATGGTAAATAGATACATCATTCAGAAACCATTACTGGATTGTGGATGATTCAAAACCCAAAATGGACATTAAAACAAAAAGACTACGAAAAAGAAAACGGAAAGGTCACAAGAAGAAACGCCACATTACTTCATAACAGCTTTTTAAAGCCACACTCACAAAAATTAGAACCCAACTACGGTCGGTGGGTTTGTCATCCGTGGTTTTGACCCCCTTGAGGTTCAAAATGATTAAAAAACAAAAAAAAGTGTAAAATGTTCTTGAAAAAGAAAAAGAATTCCCGCACACAGCACTGCCCGCTAAATACACCCAAGAAACGACACGGGCAGGTAACAGCTAAGGCCTGGCACGGCAAAGCCCAGCTTAGTCACCCCCTCTGTTCGTCTTTATGCTTTTATCTAAGTAAGTCCTGAGCATCCTGGAGTCCCATACCCAGCGACAAGGTGGGCCGACTTGTACGTATTAACAGCTTTATTAATCCTGTGGCAGCCAGCCCCGGACACGCACAGACAGACACCTTCATCTCTAACAAAGCACACGGTGCCTCCCGCACCAGTCACCCTTTCCAGTCCTTCTCCCAGTCCTTCACCGCCTCCACTCCTCTCCACCGAGCTCTGTCCGCTTCCTCCCGAATGGAGTGAGGCGGCCCCTCTTATCCTGCCCCGGATGTGCTCCAGGTGCCTGATGACCGACATCCAGCAACACTCCCCAGTGTGGCAAAAGTGCTGCCCTTGCACCTGGAAGCACTCCGGGCATAAACCATCCCTGGCTTGTCAGCACTTCCTGGCATCCCGGAAGTGCTGCCCCCCAGGGATCAAGGACCGGCCAGGTTAAAGTGCCGCTCTCCCGGTTCCTACTTCCTCCAGGCATTTGGCAGGGCAGGTCACCTGGCCGTCTATCACAATCCACACCTGCAAAAATGAGAAACCAAACTACTTAAAAACTGCTTTTTTCAGGCCACATCTTGCTTGTGTAGCCCACTTGACCGTTGTGTAGCCCCTCAGATCGGGGAGCACTTGACAACCTCCTGTCTGGAGGATACAGAGTCCATGCACTGTCAGCAGGAGAATCATCGTGACAGTTAGATGGCATCCCCCTGATTGACCCCCACTAACACCAAGGCAAATTGCCGTAAGCACAGATTTCTACTTCTGTGTTGTGCCCGTGCCATAGCTATATGCGGCATCTAAAGTAGTTTACACTTCGCCGTTATGCCACGCTGTGGGCACAGGTGAGAACGCTAATTGGCAGGAGTGAGCCATTAAAGTGCAGGCAGTCTTTGCCCTCTTGCTACTCTTGCGTCCCTCACATTTTTCATACAAACACACATGTGTGTGTTTGTAGTGTGGTGATGAAGTGAAGTACTTTCTAACTTCTTCAACAAGTCTTTTCTTGATCTGCTCCATGTTTACTTCAGAATAGCGGAAGACAAACAGAAACGCCTTTCAGGAGATGCAGAGTCACCAAAGCGGCCAATCAGACTCGTAGGGCCGTGCTTGGGGTCCGCATCGACATGAGCAGATTCTTCGTCCTTCATATTGTAGACCATGCCATCAGCATCATACAGAACTGAGTGTGTGACTTCGCAGGGTCAGGCTGGTGGTGCTGGAGAAGCTCCGTGCTTTCATCATCTGTAACGTAGTAAGAGGGGCGTGGGGTCCCCCAGTACACCTTTAACAAATGCAATTGTTCAGAAACATTGAGTGCTCTGGCCGTTCTTGTCACCTCCCGAGGCTCAAGGAGTCGTTCTGCACCCTCGTGCCGCTGTGTTGTAAAAGTCCGATGGTTTGATTTTATGCTTTCGCAGATCTGTGGTTGGTATTTTGTTTTGTTTTCCCTTACAATTCTCCCTTTGTCTTTGTGCCTTTCAAGTGACAGTCGTCTCATTAGGTGCTCTCTCGTTCTTGACAAATGGACTTCCTCCAGATGTTTGTGGTGCCAGTGATAAGCGCGCACCTTCTCCCAGAGTCATACATTATTCACCGTTGCTGGAATTTATTTTTATTAAAGTCACAGGAGTGGAGGACGCTTGCTCTCCTCCGCCGTAAGCAATGCACTCGTGTGCTGCAGGCCGCCACGCTGGAGTCTTCTTGACGCTCAAGTGCCCTCGCGTCATTTTACTGCCATCATTTGGTTCTCGCTGAATTGACGATGGTCACCCCTTAGGCATCGGAAAATCTAGCAGTAAATGTGGGGGGAAGTGAAGTTCAAAGTGGGACCCTATGGACACCCCTCTAAAATGTGGCACAGAGCAGTCGTTGATTTTATGATCATTTTTTATGGTTGTGCCCCCCTACGCTAGGGCCGTGCCTGAGGACTTGTTATTTCATTTGAATAGCTGATCCTGTAGGGGGCACAGAAGAGCCCCCAACACCAGACACAACTAGACCACACATGTCCCGGGTTCAAACGAGCTCTTCCTTTATTGAAGTGAAGTCCGCCGACACAAACCTTTCTCCAGACCTGGCCCACCTGCAATGAGGTGTGGGCGGCTCCTTTTTAACCCAAAACCCGGGAGTACCTCCACCACCAGGGCATTAGCTGAAGGAAGCACTTCTGGGTCAGGTGGAAGCCTCCCAAAAATAGGGACAGTCCTTTCCTGCAGCTCCTCCTGGTGGTACCCACAGAACCCAGCAGTGCTACCCAACAGGACTACAGTTCCCAGTATGCCTTGAGTGCAGCGTTCTGGGAGTTCTGCCACCTGGCATATTGGGGGAGCATAACAGGCTTGAAAAGCTGCCTCACCCCGCTCTTCTGTTCGTTACGAATTGTGCACGTGAAGAGTTTTGGGTTTCTCGCTCTCTTAAGAGTATTTTATGTGATATTTGGACCACTTTATCTTTAGTGTTGTTCAGTGTGGTTTCCTCACAGTTGATTAATTATTCCCAGTACCACAACTTTTTACTGTGTTTTACAATCGGATGCCCCTACATTATTGTTCCCACTATTGACACGTAGCTCTGGGTTGCCCTGGAAGTTGTGTAGTGCGATGCCACACCTTGAGTCATCAGTGTGACCCTGTAAATCCAACGCAGAGAGTCTATTGGTATCCGTGATTTGGATTAAAACTGGCATCTGGAAGGTTGCTGGTTCAAATCCCATTACTGAAAGTCACATGACAGGACGATTTCCCCTCAGAGATTAACAAAGGAACAAAGTTTATCCAAACTCTCACAAGCAATCGCGTATTCCTCCTCGGCTCTCTAGTTTCCGATTCTGTAGTTTCTTCTCTGACCTTTCGAGTTAACGATTAGGCCTTGGCGGATTCGGTTTATTCTTACGGTTTCAATTTGTTTCTGGGTGATAAACATTTCATCTCCTGGTCCTCCGCATGCCTTCGGGCAGAAGACCTCAAACGTTTATTTTGGTTTTTGGCCCTGCTGATTTTCTGACCTTGATTCTTGGCTTCTCCCCTGACTTTCACTAATTAGACCTCCCAATCTTAGTCCTTACTGGGCGTGTCACTCACTTCCCGGTCCTTTTTCCTAAAGTCCTGTTTTTGCTTTCTCATTCTGGAGGACTGAGTGTCGTTTGATGAGGGGAGGAAACAAATTGAAACAATTTTAGCACAAGCCAAAGATAACAACACGTGAAACAAGTGAAGGGGTCCGAGTACGTTCTGAGGGTGCTGTACGTGTTTTACTTCAGGGTGTGGATCTCCGGTCGTGCTGGTTTCATTTGCACTGTTGTGTCTTTTCCAGCACCATCTTAGGTTTTTGTGTGTGCCACCATTTTGTTTGGGGTTCGCGCAGCGCTTGAAGTCATCAGTGTGACGGTCCATAAAAAGGGTCCGTGCATTAGTTCCTGCTCATCCAAGATTACGGATTTGCAGTGCGATTTTCTTCTATATTTCTGGGCTTTGATTCTTGCTTTTGATTCCCTGACTGACATGTTGTGTATGCGGTTTTGGCTTTGACATTTCGTGTTTGTAGACACAAACCTTTGCCTGTTACTGTAATGCGTCTCATCTTCTGTGGCCCCTCCTTAGACACTCAGTAGCAAAAACCTCCAAAGTGCTTGTGACGCATATGTCACAACGTCCCAAACACAAGCACTTTGATTACAACGTTAATTAAACGTTTCTGTAAAAAGTGAATCACATTCAAAAGAGTTGAGGCAGGGCTCCTGACCAACGAGTCGTTTGGGGGGGCGTTGGTAGTTTGTGGGTCTTCATCCTTCACATAAACAAGCCAAACCCCACCAAGTATTGTCTCTCCAACTTCATTTTCACAAAAAGATGTACAATACACTACCCCTCATAAGCCTGTAGGTGTGCCCGCGTACGTCGTGGTCTCCATGATAACCGGTGATGTGGCGCTGATGAGAAAACGTGAAAGTGAGCTGCTGGGAGTGTGTGGTGTGCGGTCACTGGATGGATATCTATTGTGATTGTCATGGTGGCCAAGTCGTGACTGGAGATTCACCTGCGTGTGCAGTGAGCGTCTTTACTGTGAACGATGAATATGAGGACCACTTAAAGAGAGTTAGTAAGTCTACAAGAACCCAGAGATGTGAGGAAGTCAAAAGTGCTTTTTGAGAAAGCAGCAAGAAATGCCCACACAGGTTGCTGGTGTAAAATGTTTGTCTTTTTTAAGGTGGGTTTGTGGTGAATTTAGAGATTAGAAATGAAAGTAAAAGTCATTAGCAACAGGGCGGCGCATTTCCAAGTCGGAATGTCACAAGATGAATGTCTAAGCAGACCTGCACACCTTCAACCCCATTTGTTTGTCTGAGCAAGAGAGAAGCAAAAAAAGAAATACCTGAAGTGTTTATTAAATGGCAGCTTGGCGTCGTGAAGATGATCTGCTAAACTGTACCTTGAATCTTTCAGGGCTCGACGGAGACACAGTGGCGTCAGGGCGAGCTCCCGCAGCTACAAGGCTGGGCAGAAAAAGGAATGCTGACACAGCCAAAGATGGTAAGCCATTCTCTATCCTCAGGGGGCTTGAACTTGGGGGCTTGTGTTCGTCTCAGGATAAGTGAATCCAGACGGCAGGACTGCAGTGAAGCTATCTATATAGAAGGAGAGAAAGATAGATGTGAAAGGCGCTATATAATAGATATGCATGATATGACGGACCGACCAGAAGGGGCGGAGTTTATTGCCCTCATTCAGAGGCCTCACAGAGCTGTGGGTGGAAAAGGAGACGGTGGTAAGCAACCAGGTGTCCTGGGGTGGTACGCTTCGCTTTGACGGGCCCAACAGGTGACCCTCTGACGTGCATACGTAACAATAGTTAAACTGACAGAGAGAAAACACAGAAAAAGAATTCTAGATTTTAAAAAACTCTTTCATTTTGCCTGTTTGATCCTTGATATTGACAATGGCAGAATCAACTGCCAACTGCTAATGCTGACTGAACACAGAGCTTCGAGATTATTCTAAGAGTGGATTCACAGAGTACCGAGACCCCTTCACTTTCTACCAGTTTATTGTGTTGTCTTGTCATTTTAAATTGGTAGATTTGTTGTTTATGCCCACCAATCTACACTCAATAACCCATAATGACAAGGTGACATGTTTTCAGAATGATTTGCAAACTTATTCAAAATCAAAATCTGAGCTCTCTCATTCCTAGAAGTATTCAGACTTTTCAGTCAGTACTTTGACTTTTCTGTCTTTATCTCATCCTTCCTGCCACATCTTCTCAAGCTCAACTGGATTAGATGGGAAGTGTCTATAAACTGCCATCTTCAGGTCTCTCCACACTTGTCCTATAGGGATTAAGTCAGGGCCACCAAAGGACACTCAGAGATTTGTCCCAAAGTCACTTCAGCATAGTCTTTCATGAATGCCTTGCGTTACTGTCATGCTGAAAAGTGAGCTGTTGTCCCAGTCTGAGGTGGCATGCAGTCTGGAGTGGGATTTCTTAAAAGACCTCTCCGTATTTGGCTGCATTCATCCTTCATATCAATTCTGAGCAGTCACCCTACCCCTGTGCCCCCCTACTATGATGGTGCCACCGCCACCAGGCTTCACCGTAGGGACGGTTTTAGGCAGGTGAGGAGCAGTGGTGCTTGGGCTTCAGCAGATACAGTGCAGTGCTTGGAGTTCAACTTGTCTCATCAGACCAACGAATCTCAGCAGCTCTCAGAGTCCTTAAATGCTTCACATGCCTTTTACTCGAGTGCGGCTTCTTTCTTCTCTTCTTCTTCATCTTCTTTTAATCAAACCGGGGCTGTAAAGCCCAATGTGACTTTATACAGTAAAAGTAACTTGTTGTCTAGCCACTCTTCTATAAACATCTGATTGATGGAGCCCAGCTGAGATGGCCATCCCTCCAGCAGGTTCACCCATCCAGGACTGTGGAGTCGGAGTCAGAGACAATTTTGAGTACCTGGAGTCCAGGTCGGAGTCGGCAAAAATGTACCGACTCCTAATAATTTTAAATTGTAATGAAAAAAATACAGCATATTCAAATGTCTCATTTGACAAACAGTAGTCCTAATCAAGTAGTCCTCTGATGTAAGAATAAAGCGCAGTGCATAGTTGTGTTACTACTAGTGTGAAGTTCAACTGAGCGATTAGACAACCTGACGTTCACATATCGTAATCTGGATTATGGTACATTACAATTTCATTTGATTTCTGATATAATGTGTTTCACAAGTTCATGTGAGTGTAGACACGTGTAATGATGGAGGTGGAGGTGTGTGCTATGGCCTGAGGTGTGTTCAGGGGTTCTTGTGTTTTGATTAAACTGGCCAATACAGTGGAGAGTCCGCTTCCTAGCCAGTAGTTCTGTGGTTAAATGACGACGTGGATGTTGCCTTCCTTCAATCAACATAGAAAATACGTTAGCATATTAAATAGAGAGGTGTTGGAGGATTTATCTACCAACTCCACAGCCCTGCTCCCATCTCAGCAGAGGACTTCTGAAGGTCTGTTGGGGTGCCCATTGGCTTCTTGGTCACCTCCCTTGACTAAGGTCCATCTTGCACAGTTACACAGTTTGCCTGGCTGGCCAGCACTTTTAACACTCCTGATGGTCCTTTCATTTCATAGTAATTGAGGTCACTGTGCCCCCTGGGAACTCTCCAAGCTTTACTTATTGATTTAATGCTCTTGGCCAGCTCTACACCTCACCATAGTTTGATCCTGGGGGTCTACCGTGCGTTCCTTGGGATCCACGGCTTGGTGTTTGTCACATCCTGATACGTGGGTATCCACAGGTCCAGGTGTGCCTTTCTAAAGGCCATCCAGTCAATTCAGTTGGCCACAGGTGGACTCCCATCAAGTTCTAGAAACATCTCGGGGAGAGTTCAAGTGGACAGGATGGACAATGTGGAAGGCCACAGGAAAGGATCTGAAAAGCTTTTTGGAATGAGAGATTTTAGTTTTTGGTCCTAAATACATGTGTAAATCTTCCTGAAAACATATCACTTTGTCATGATTGTGTGCAGATGAATGGTCAAAATGGCAAATTTATCATTTAAAATGAAATTTCCAACATTTCCAGTAAAACACTGAGAAAGCGAAGCGGTGTGAGGACTTTCTCAACCCACGGTGGCCCTTCGACAGAATGTCTCAGTGAAGGAGATGTTGCCGTTTTCTCATTTTATATGAAGTGGTCTTAATATTAATAATACAGAAGAGCAGCATCAGTGCTTCTGCTGGTCCCTCGGGGTCACCCAGGTAGTCAGTGGTGGGTTTGAACCAACATCTTGGCGGGCCACAATTCCACCAGGCCATCCTTTTATGGCAGTGAATTCGTTCAATTCCAAAGAGTGCTCTCTATCTTCCCACATGTGCCACTTTCGAGTAAATCTGTAACATAGCAGCAGATAAGCCAGCATATCCCCCAGATTTCCATTTTACTTACATTAAAGCTGATAATGCGTACAATTTAACAGCACTCTGGGGTGGTCCCCACTTTATAAAATGTTCTGTCTGCTCTTGAAGAGACGGAGGACGCTCTTCACCGCACTTACCAATTGTTGAATCGAGTTTTGAGACAACACTGATAATTAGCCTCTAAATCAACTTTCATTGAGCAATAAGGTGTGAGCCAATGGGAAGCCACTGCACGTGTAACAATGAAAACTCGGAAGGGTGTCATCTAGATTTTAACTTAAAAAAACTCTTACAATTTCACAATTAGGTACTGTAATTATAATTATTATAATTTGTTCAGTGCAAAATGAACTTCATTCATTGTTCCTAAAACTGACTTACAGTACTGGGGTTTCAGTTTTCACCTCATACCTGCACAGCAGAAATTGTAATAATTACACAAATGCTCCCAAACTCGGTCGATTCATTTTGTGAACCTACACTTCGCCATAGTGCCCGCCTTAGCAACATCGGGCATACCGTCAGGTGGGATGCCAGTCTATTAGGAGTGCCCAGTGTTGTAAGGTGGAGTCACAGACGTCTGAGGCCTCCTAAAAGGTACATCACCAGCCTGCCCGAGGAGACTCCTTCCAAATCCAGCTGCTTCCCACTGCTAACTGCTGGCTTTGGCCTAGCAGGCCCCAGGCATGGAGAGCTGGCATCACATGGAGGAAAATAACGGTAAACCAACCCCCACACACACACACACACACACACACACACACACACACACACACACACACACCTTGGTCTGTGCACAAAAGGGCAAACAAAGAATCTTTATAAATAAAGGATTTATTCACAAATGTAAAAAAGAAAAACCTCAAAAAGAGCACAAATAGACCAAAAAAAGGCATTGCCTAATGAGCAATACAAATGCAAACAAGCAAAATAAGACCTCACAGGGACTCTCCACAGATACAATGCTCACCTAAACCTGAGCCTTCTCTATGCTCAGGCTTAAAAGGCCAGGGGTGGGGCCAGCAGTGGCTCCGCCTCCTGGGGGCTCCACCCACAAAGCAGAAGGCATAGTAGAATATTTAAAGAGGCAGTTCATAGTTACAAACGTAACGGAAATAACATTCAAAATATGAAGTATAAAACCCAAACAATAAAAACACACGACCTCCACTAACCTGCAGGCCTTTGGAATGTGGGAGGAAACTGGAGACGACATACAAACAGGCCACGGCAGCCTGGCCACTTTACAAAGTCATTTTCAGTTTAGAAAGCACATTTAGCATCACTTTCATATTAGTTTCCACTGTTTATGTAATAAGCGCCTGAATACTATAAATTGACTTAAACATTTCTAATTATCTCAGTATCCCATTTTTATTGGCCTCTAATGGTTTGCTTTCACTGATAACCAGGAGAAATTCAAACTCACCTGGTTTTATGGCATAATCCTGTAACATTTCTATGTGAACAGTTTTGTTCTTCAATGACTTACCTCCTGCATTGTGCTTCATGTTAACGTATCAGTCTGCTAGTAGATGGCGACTCGCCTGGCGCTATGCCCCACAACATGCCCACTGCCGATTGGCTGAAAGTGCTGGTGCTCTTTGGTCCTACAGGCTGTGAGAAGATGACAGGTTTGCATATTCTGATGCTGCACTCATATGCACAGTGTCTGACATCTTTGTCTTATCATTAATTCCTACAAGGCAAACATTTTTGTTTTTTGAACAGTGAGAATTTGCTGTTTTTGACTAGTGGATCCTTTCTGTTTTGGTTGTTTCCTCAGCTTTTTATGGAATATTAATGAATTTACTTCAAAATCCCTGAGTCTACCATCCATCTCAGTCGTGTAGCACTTTAAGTGGTCTGCACAAGGTCATCCATACACACCTGCTCCACAAATGCCTGCCCACCCGTCCGTCCATCCATCCATCCACTGTCTGACCCTCCTCAGGGGCTTTGGGCGCCCTCAGGCGTTCTTGAACTTCAGAGTTACCAGACAAGCCTAACCTTCCTAAAAACACAATAACTGGAACAAAGCCCTGAAAGACACAGACTGGGGAGTTGTGTAGACAGCAGCATCACCCCAGCACCTCAACAAACACAGCAGCAGCCGCGATGGGAGGCCATTTAACCCGAGTGTGGTGCAAAATCGCTAAGCAGAAGCCTTGGTGTGGCAAAGTCCAAGATATGGCAGGCAGATCACCAGCTATATGGCCAGCAGTTACCTCTTAGCCTAAATGCAGTGTTACGATGAGCAAATTTGTTTCACTACAGGTATTTATGCATAATAATAAAATATAAAACTTAACATTTAAATCCAGCGCTGCTCAGGCTTCACACGATGTTCCATAATAACACCTCAGCCTCGAAGATTGTGTAATGGCAGGCAGGGTCAAGATAGGTGGGCATTGCAAATAGCAAAACAAAAGCCCCTTGAACCAGGCCTGCGGAGAACAAGCCTCACCCAAGGCAGCCTTACGTTCCCATCTCATCAGGCAGTTATCATTAGCAGTCTCTTTTCATTTGTTGTAGCTGTTCTTAGACAGATTTTCAATAAGTCTGCATTCAAGTAGGGATTCTAAACTATTGGGAACTCCCTGTTTTCAAATTGCTTTATTCCATTAAATGTTTTGATTTTGCCTTGCTGGCATTTATTGGTAACAAAGCATCTTCTGATTGCATGAATACATTTTGTCAACACATTGGCCTACTCAGGCCCAAGTAGGGGATTTGGCTTCTAAAGTTAAAAAATCTCAAAACACTCCTTAAAAGTTCCAAAGTACACAAACAAATGCCACTCTAGGGAAAGGAAGTCATAAAACATTGGCTAGAGAGAACAATCCAGCCAGGAATCTTTTTGAAAGAAGAATTTTCTTTTATGTCAGCAGAAACAGGCCAGCCCAGACTCCATTAATTCATTGATATAAAGAACAAAAGTGGCTAAAAAGACAACTGACATCCAACACCTCCATGTATGTCATCTAAAAAATTTAAAAAACCCAAAGGCAGAAGCAATAAATCCAAAGAAGAGAACATTAATGCTTACAATAATGAATGAACATCCATGAAGCACCAAAGGATCCGCTCCCAGGTTCAGAATATCCAGGCAGAGGGCGGCCCTTCATCAATACAACAACAACAACAACATTTATTTCTATAGCACATTTTCATACAAACAGTAGCTCAAAGTGCTTTACATAATAAAGAATAGAAAAATGAAAGACACAATTATAAAACAAAATAAATCAACATTAATTAACATCGAATAAGAGTAAGGTTCAATGGCCAGGGGGGACAGAAAATGACAATCAATGACATCACAATGGCCCCGCCCCTTGGGGTCCCCACTCACAGTACACGAGAAAGGCCTTCAAAGGACGCTGATGCGCCTTAACGACTCCCGAGATGGAAAGCGGGACAGCACTTGGACTGACAGGTCAAGCCAAATGTCTCCCGGGGACACATAAAGTTCTATCTACTGTATCTTACAAATAGCAGACTTTTACATGAAGGCAGACCCTAAAAAGAAATGACACAAGATAGAAATTTAACATAAGTATTAAATACACAGGAAATAAAGCAAACGACAGCAGCGGTCTGACTTCAGTGACACCGCAGACAGTAGACGTGCACATCACCAGGCATTGAGGGTCGACGTGTTCTCCAAACTGACGTCCGAGTGCATTTGGAAGAGACTGGGATTTACAGCAAGGAGAAGGTGATGGCGGTGGAGGAGGAGGAGGAGAACGACTGGAAAGGGTCAGCATCAGTCAGTTAAGGTGACAGTAGCAGTTAGAGGCGTTCTACGTGGCCGTAACAGCGGAGGTGTTTACATTCAACGGTGCCTAAGAACCAAACTTGACTTAAAGGCTGACCTGTTAATCCACGTGCTGTCCATCTCCAGACTCGTCACAGAATTTAAAGCAGAGTAGCGCAGGCACTACTGTAATGGTGCGGACTCTCACAACAGCGCCGAGTCAGCGCCAGAATGAGCCGGCATTCTGTGTTCATATGAGCAGCTTCAATGATCACCATTCCAATGAGGCTAAGCAAGCCGGTCTTCTGAGAGGAGAGCAGAGATCTGCTGGGTTGGTGCTGGCAAGCACTACACCCGCCATGATACCAAGAAAACACAGTGAATTAATAAGGTGGCACAACAGTGCAGTGTGAAAGATATTTGTTGTGGAGCGAGCAGTGGGCATGTTTACATTTTAAAGCCTGTATGCCACACACTAGTGCATCACTCATCATATGACATTCACCTTGGCACACACATTGAGCACCAGTGCTCATGTGCGCTTCAGAGACCACCAACTTCTTTAACTGCACATCTTATAATTAATGAAAATCATGTGGTACATGTGACTGGCTGACAGTCCAGGATAAAGCAGGAGAAATTGCTGGGGTGAAAACAAAAGCAAAAAGGGTGCCCTGTGGCACCACTGAAAAGATGGCTGACCCCCCAAAATGAGCTCGCAGGTCATTTTCAATCTTGTGTAAACACCGTCACCTTAAATGGGTCATCTGGTTTTATGGCGTCTTGACTGGGAGGGGCGGGCCAACTCTGGGCATCAGGGCTGGGCTTGTGTGCCCTTATTGGGTGTTTTCTTGGGTGCGGCTGGTGGAAGAGAAGATGCCCTTAGAGACAGCGCCCCCTCTGGCCATTGAGTCAGCTAGGAAGATGCACGGTGAGTGGGAGTCCTGGCAGGAACTTGAATTAGTTTACCACCTCCTTGTTCAATCTGCAAAACTCTTTAAGTTAAATTGGTTGGAAACTCAAGAATAGTCAGATTTACAGCTGACCATTGTTCATTTTGAATGTTGGTAAAAGAAAATCTGATTAATGTTGTGGTTCTCTTACTCTTAATAATAACAATTGTGATGTCAACAGCTTTACACCTTTTCACTTTGTCTAATTTTCAGTTGACTGAAAAGCATATAATTCAATTTTAATAAGAACAATTCTCAATATGCAACAACCTACTTACCTTTGTATTCCTATTAACACGCTGACACTTCCTGTGGAAAATGACAATACAAAGAGCCTTTTTATGATATTAAACCTGGTTTGCCTGCCTGCCTTTTTGTGTGTGTGTCTGTGTGTGTGTGTTTTTTAAGTGGCATTCAGCTGAAGTGTCCTTTTGTTCAGGAATAATACGGCATGCATTGCCTAGGAAAAGTCTTCACCCCCTGGTAGTTTTCATGTCTAATTGTTATAAAGCGTGGCAGGATGCCCGGTTATTGAAACAGGAGTCATGCTGTGCATTTTGGGGGTCTCTGCTCTCCCTCTTTCTTTGTGCTTTGTCACCTTTGTGGCCCTCTTGTGGACACTGGACAACATTACACCAGGTGTGGACTCAGGACGTCGGACGTTTTGTCGCTTTATATAGATGGATGACACTAAATGACCGTGGATTTAATTTGTCTTTAATAGACGCCGATCAACAGAAAAGGTGAAATCACATTTCTGCAAAGTGAGTTACAACTTGAACACAAAATGACTGATCTCCTCACAAGTATTCGGCCCCTTCAAGTCACTATTTAGTGTGCTCGGGTCTCTCTCTATCACCTCGGCCATTTCTCCACTGCTCGAGCTTTGTCTAGGGTCGTGGAGGTCGTGAGTGAACGGCCTTTGTCAAGTGCAGCCACAGATTCTCCATTGGACTCCGGCTCGGCCGCTCCAGTTCATCCTCTTCTGTGTTTTCCTTATACCTTCGACTTTATGTCCTGCTGGTCTTCTTCCAGGGTACAGGTTTCTTGCAGACTTCATCAGGTTTTCCTCCCCATCTTTTATATTTTAGCTTCCAGAGCTTGCTGTAGAGTAGCAGCCCCACATCCTGATGCTGCACTGGGGCTGGTGTGTTTTTGATAATGTGCCGTGTAACGTAATGTTTGTCTGATGGCCAAAAGGCTCCATTTTGGTTTCATCAGGCCACAGAACCTTCTGCCAGCTGATTTCAGTCTTCCGTGTCCCTTCTGCCGAGATGCCCTGCGTGTTTTCTCTCCCATAAAGATGGTGAAGCTCCCAGGATGACCGTTTTTGTCTGCACAGCCTCTCCAATGTCAGCCACTGCAGCTTGAGACTCCTTCAAAGTCCTCAGAGGTCTTTTGGTGGCCTTACTCACTCATCTTCTTCGGTTTTTGTGGACGGCCTGCTCTAGACAGATCTGCAGCTCAGCCATTCTCTTTCCATACCTTCATGATTCATTTAGCTGGATATTTAGCGACTTACAGGTTTTCTTGTGGCCTTCATGGAGTTGTTCTGAGTGGTCTTTTGGCCTCATTGTGAAGGTTTGACCACCATAATGACTCATCTCAAATGAAACCTCAGACAGGTGACCTCCATTGAAGTAATGATGGGGCTTCTAAAACCAGTTGGCTGCACTGGCGATACTTAAGGGGTGTCGTATTGAATACTTTTGTGTTTTTACTTGGGCTTTATTTGGAGTTTTCACTTGGACAGGGAAGCCAAATGAAGTCCACAGCGATTCGGTGTTTTATATACTGTATAGTATATAAGAAAGCGTGCAGACGTCCAAGGGAGTGAATATTATGTATATACGTTCTCAACTCGGGCAAACAGTCAAGCGCTGGACATTGTGGGAGATATGATCGTCTTGTCACAGACTAGCAAATGAAAGGTGAGATTTAGCTGTAAATTGGTTTATCGCTGCTCTGACCCGTGGTGTTTTTGTGGGTTCCCTCTGTAACGGGGGGATCTTAGGGGCAAGGATTCCAAAATATCATTAGACTGCCATATTACTGTGAAACTAATGATGATTTTCAAATTGAAGCAGTTGAAATTTATTGCTATGATGGCATCTTTAATTTATTATGAAGTCTGAGTCTCGCGTGTTTCCTTGACGACTGCTTCCCACAATCCCCTGGTAAGTGCGATAAGCGTGACGTCAATGCCGCAACCCCATTAATTTGGCCAATGTGTTTCCTTCTGACATCGACAGATGACATCTAACTGTGGGGTGTTAGAGGCCGTTACTTATCGGCTTCTGGTTTTGGTCTTCGAGATCTGCTTTGTAATTTCAGTTTTGACTCTCTGATTGGTTTGGTTTGGTTTGGTTTTGATCTTGGCGTCTTCTGACTTCTCTTTATCTCCCAATCGTTATCTATATATATATATATATATAAATCCAATGTCTCTCTGTTTGTCTGTCTCTCTGTCCACTTTTCACGAGAGAACTACTTAACGGATTTAGAGTGGGATTTTTTTCTATAATTAGCATGAACATTCCGGTTGCTTTTTCAACTTCTCTCATCGCGCTAAAAATCATAGTTCGCTTACAGGAGTGAGATATTCATGCTAATCCGAGACAGAGGCTGTGGGCCGAAGGCAGGGGGAAGCCGGGCGGGACCCTCCTCACTCACACGCCAGCCTCCATTCCAGCCGCTGTACCTCTCGCCACGTGTTGGAGCGTGACTCGCCTCCACTTAGCTAGCGATACCTGATTTCTATTTATTTTTAAAGTTTGTCCTGTTTCACTACTACGCTGGGGACAGCTTGCTAAAAGAATAAAATCAAACCATGAATCAGTAAAATGGCTTCACCCACACTTGTTAAATATGCCAATAGTTGTCTCCGTTAGTCCACACTGCCCCAGTGATTTTAACCCCCAGAATCGGAAGCATTTACTTCAGAAACTGCCAGTGTGGATGGGTAAAAATGAGTTTTGATTGCACTCTGATTGGTTCTTGCTTATCACATGGTCTCTCCTGATTGGAGGGTGATGAATGGCACCACTTGTAGCGAGCACTGAGAAATGACGCCATACTTGCACTGACCCGCCTCTCTCAGCCGCTTTGCTCGTCTTACACTCATCAGTTACTTTAAATAACAATCCGTTTTTTAATTTTTTCGCTTTTCATATTTGCCGTTGCTGTTCTCCATGTGTAAATGCAAGCTGTAAATGAATGTCTAGCATGGAGGCCGCGTCCTGTTTCCGCTGATGCACGGTTTGCCCAGTGCAGGTGAACAGTGGCGTCGTGCGAGTTCGGTCACTTTAGCGTGGCTTAGTGTGGACGGAGATCGCCTTCGTTTTCCAGCACCACATTGCAGTGTGGATGTAGCCATTGTTTCTGTTTGTCCCACCCAGGGTTGGTTGCTGGTGATGTTAGGGTGGGCTCTCCTCCGCCCTGAACTGAATCCGCCGCTTAGAAGATGAATGAAATTCTGGCAAGCAAGTATGGAGGAGAAGCTCGCACGTCTCTTTGCCCGCCACCATGTTTGCTTATCTCCTCAATTCAGGGCCAGACAGTCGCTTCAGTTTCATTGTGAATTCTCTGCGGGTTTTACAGGCGTTTATTAATTATATAGGATTTTTTTTTTTTATGATGAGCTAATAGATGTATCAGTGAAACAAAATTCCGTAAACAGACAGGCGTGATGGCGGAGCGCCTTCCCCCTGCTCTCTCCGTCTCTTTCACACTTGAATTAATTCCTTTTGCCTTTCATATCCAGCAGTTGACAAGCTGAAAGTGAGAAGCTGAGCACATCACAGCTGATGTGCACAGATCTTTAATTTTGTTTACCAGCAGGCCTCTGTTGTGCAAGGGAGAAGGGCAAAAAAAAAGGAGAAGAGATGAAGGAAATTTGCAGTGCTGCTCTTAATGACCCAACCTCGTCTTGTGCCTGCTGCATTAAAGGTCTGGTTTAGTGGAATTGCTGGCGGAGTGCGCAGATTCACCTGCAGCCATTTCTAAGCGCATGACTCCTCGTGCCACATCTGTCTCGCTGAGCTCTGGTGTGAGGGAGAGCAGCGCCAGTGCCAGGGCTGACTCACAAATGTGTGGCAAGCATTCACAAGACGAACTGAATACTCTGCATTATCCCAGTGCTTATGGCGGAATTAGCATATCACGGCATGACATTTTCATCTGCCACCCCCGGGCTTGCTAAGTTAGCGCAGCTTCATCCCCTTGCACCTCACGTCTCACGGGCACGTGGGCCACCGAGCCACACGACAGCCATGTATATTTAGTGGAGCTCATTGGCAATAAAAGGGAGTCGCTGCCCACATCTCACACTAGCACAGCTTGCAGAAGTCGCCGTCCCCTCCCTCTATTTGCCGTTGTTGGTTTTGTTGACACGACGGCGTGTTAGGAGGGATTATCGTGGAAATGAAAATGACACGGCAGCGACTTGTAATTTAGGAGCTGCAGGCTGCGCGGTATTGCAAACGGGAGACCCCCGAGAGGTCGGTGGAGCAGGGCACGTGCCCACTGTGCCAGTCGGAATGTAGGCTGGCCTGACTGTTGCTGTTAGAACGGCTCGTTTAAATATGGGGATGTCTTAAAATATATCGACGAATTAATGAGATTCTCAAGCGTTGATTTTAGCAGAAACAACTACAAGTGCGTCTGTGTGTTCACGGCAGGGTACACCACCGAGTGATTCACATCCTATACGTTTTGGCTGCTCTTATAATCTGCCATGTCTTTTGTCATCTGTCACAGTCCAGCATGTCTTATGCTGCAAGGTTTTTTCTCAGTTGTTCATATAAATATTCATCACGGCCTTCATTTCTTCCTCCAGATAATCAGCAACATGGAGCCTCAGGTGACAAATGGGCCGACTGCCACAACAGCTAATGGGCCCTCCAGTAACAGTCGAAGTTGTCCTTCGCCCATGCAGACAAGTGGCCCCACCGATGACAGCAAGACCAATCTCATTGTCAACTACCTGCCCCAGAACATGACCCAGGAGGAGTTCCGAAGTCTCTTTGGCAGCATCGGCGAAATTGAGTCTTGTAAGCTTGTCCGGGACAAGATCACAGGTGAGGCAGCGGGGGACCTTCCTTTCTGTGTGACGTCGAGCTGAGCTTTGCGGGGTGCATACAGGTGACCTTCAGGTTACAAACGGCTGCCATTTCCGTCCACATTTTAGATACATTTTGGGGCCAAAATGTGCACTAATGGCTGCATTGGCATCATTTATTACTTCTTTGGCAGAAGAACTTTTCACGGCGATTAATAAAATGACAGCAACCTCACTAGTAGGATGGAGAGCAGTTCCAATACCGTGGAGCCATATTACGGCACTCAAAGTCACAGATCACAAATCATGTAAACCAAGATGATCGATGGCTCTGCAGTGTGTCAGCCTTAGGGTTGATAATGATGCAGAAGTGACACCTTAGTCGATACAGTGGCCATCAGTTAGTTAGTGGTGATTTTTGGTGCCATCATTGTGCCTTTTCCATAGATACCCACCACTAACCGACTGACGGCCGATCCCTCGGCAGAGACTGCTAAGTTGACTAAGGTATCACTCAGGGCATCACTCCCCCTCCCAGCAGCTGGACCACTGAGATGGCAGGGCCGTCCGTGAGGAGCTCTTAAGAGGCTGACAATTACAAACCGCGTCTTCCACCGCTCTGCTCCACGTATCTAACTGCCATGTTCGGCAGTTCTGCTCATTGAGGGGTGGCGGTTGTATTTGCTGAGGGATCACTGAGGGTGTCGGGGCGGCCAATCACCCCATAAACCACATGGCTAGAACTCCTACTTAGAAGACAAGTTTTGTAGAACTCGCCTAAACATCACCACTGACTGAGGTTACTGCGCCTGCTGCCATTTGGTAAACGGGGGCCATCTTAACCACTGAGGGGTCATCTCCCCACCCTGTTACTCCCACATGAACACAAAGATAGGACGCTGGGGATTACAGAGCCGTGGTCACCAGTGACTGTGTGTGCTGCCATCTACACTTGGTAACACAAAATGATTGAAAGTTGTGGAGAAACCCATTGTGTGCACTTCTAGTGACAGCTGCTCATGCGTACTCACCGACTTCAGAACGAAGGTGCTTTGTATACAAATAGATGAAAATGAATTGAATTGAATTTCAACATTGGTGCGCTTGATGAGCTCACTGGCCCGTCTCTATAATGTTGTTTGATTTCGATGTTTCTCCATAGGAATAACAGGTCACAAATCCAGCAGAGTCGTGTGGATTTCTCCACACTGTAGGCCCTGACCTTATAAATCAGCGACTTGTGCCTCGTGGCCGTGGTCGGGATTGAGCTGACGGCCTGCGGGTGTTCAGCGCTCAGCGAGTGGCCCTGCTAAGGCAGGTTTACAGATTGCCAGCTTTATTCAGGTCTTCAGTTTTAATGCTGAGGAATCAAATAAGGAAACTTAAACTTTTGCCACGGTAAATTAAACAGCATTAGCCTTTTTATTCTGGCAGGGTAAGCATCGTGTCAAGTGAGGTTTAAGAGAGTAAATAGTTGCTCCTTTTTTTAAATCATTTATTTCAGAGAACACTGGTCACAAAAGAAAAAAAAAATTCCCAGTTTTTAAATATAATGTTTTATTTCTGCACAGGAGTGGATGTTTAAAGATGGGCCCCTCTGATGGCCTGGCACCTCATCCAGTCCTTGGCCTCCCATCCCATGAATCTAAACTGACTAAGCTGTGGAGTGCTGGACGGCTCTTCAGTATCAATAGTGAAGCGTAACTCTGAGAGTCATAAGGTTGTTCAGTCTTTCACTTAGTATTTGCTCTTAAATGAATATTACGTAACCCCCATTCTTTTCTCTCATCTGCATGGCACAAATGCCAACATCCTGCCAGATTTGGCCCCCAGAGATACTGTATCAACGCTTTCAAATGCTGGGTTCAACCAGAAGATGTGCAGTGCGCCCAAACAAATGGCAGCCGCTGACATCCTGACCATCAGGTGTTGATCTGCATGTGAGAAACTGTAACACCCGCTACTCGACAGCGTGGCGCATGATACGCTTGGCACCCAGAAACACAAGGCAGACTCCACCTGCCCGACCATCCTTTACATTCATTTCTGAGCTGCCTGCCTGGCATTTGGCAGATTCTCTTTATTCTCTGATGTATGGCTGGTAGACATTCAGAGTTAGAAATAAATCAGACGTTTGCCTTATTATTAAACTTGGTGCAGAGGTGAACAATCGCAATCTCTTACATCCTTACAGATTGTTTTTTCCTATTTCTTTTTAATCCTCTGTACCTACGCTTCCTTTCAAATTAGCACCAGAGATTCACCATTTTAAATCAGGAGTTGTGTACTCCTGTAAAGAGCTCCACACACAGAATGACGATCATTTATGATTCACTTGTTTACTATTCAAACTTACAGAAGGCATAGCACCTATAAAAACTACAGGCACGCTGCTAGCTAGTATGCCAGCTGGCCTGCTCACCCCCTTGGGAAGTTTCACTTTTTATTGTCACACAACATGGAATCTCCGCGGATTTCATTTGGCAGAAAAGGATGCTAAAGTATCAAAGTGAACACACATCTTGGCAAAGTGAACTAAATTCATTATACTGTGTGTATATATTCTATACACTGTACGTGTGTGTGTGTGTGTGTGTGTGTATGTGTGTGTGTGTGTGTGTGTGTGTATCTATATATATATATAATATACAGTTAGGTCCATAAATATTTGGACAGAGACAACTTTTTCTCATTTTGTTCTGTACATTACCACAATGAATTTTAAATGAAACAACTCGGATGCAGTAGAAGTGCAGGCTTTCAGCTTTAATTCAGTGGGTTGAACAAAACGATTGCATAAAAATGTGAGGCAACTAAAGCATTTTCTGAAGTAATCGGACAATTGACTCAAAGGTTATTCGACGGGCAGGTGTGTTCAAGTCCGTCATTATGTCTTATCAATTAAGCAGATAAAAGGCCTGGAGTTGATCTGAGGTGTGCTGCTTGCATGTGGAAGATTTTGCTGTGAACAGACAACATGATGATGATGATGACTTTAAAATGAGTTCATCAAGAACACGGGGACACAGCTGTAAACTTGCTAACAGTAAATTTCACACAAACATTAACACAGAGAATCACAGATGCACTGGACTAAGTGACCAATTAGTGTGGTAGACATTTGGACTTTAGGGACCTTCAAGCCTCAACTCGATGTTATTTTAGATGAATTGAGTGCTTGGTGCTGGTGAGCTTTGGTGGGCTGAACGGCCTCTTCTTTTAGCACTTTGAGTTACATTTTTTTGTATGAAAATGTGCTATATAAATAAATATTGTTGTTGTTCTTGTCTAAATCATCCTAATGTATTCTAGCTGGCCCGGTCTATGATTAAAATCAACAGTGGGCTATCGGTCTAGAAATGGAACAACATCAGAGTGGAGCTGCAGTCTGATGACCTCGCCTGTGCCACGCTCTCTCTAGGGTGCCATTCCCAACACGCCAACGCCAAGGTGCTCGTCACATGTATGTGTACAGAATGTAAACATCAAGATAAAACTGTGCTGTTTGTGCTGTGCTTTGCGTATGTCAGCTACTCCTTGACAGATTTCAACCCTGGGGTATCCTGCTGTGCAAGTCCTATGCGGGTTGACCCCGAGTCTTGTTTGAAAACTGACATAAAAGCAGCAGCGCAGCCAAGTGGCTGAACCCTGAGCTCATGGACTGCATGTGGGCAGATGGATGGGAGGACTGTTCACACTTAATACCAGATAATGGCTTCCATTTTATATCCTGCTTAGTGACACTTCACACTCTGTTATCTCATTAAAAAGGGCAGACTAATGTGGGCTCTTTAGCTAAGAAAGTGCTCAGCACTTGTGTTTGTGGAGTACATGGTCTCTTAACTGCAGGAAACTGTCAATAGATTAGGAGTTGCACTCAGCCTGAAGTGCACAGGTAACAGGCTTCAAGTGAAAAGTCCAAACGAAAACTGCATTTCATTTGGTTTGCTGCAGTCGCTGCTCAGGCACAGACCTCTGCGGGCCGCCGCACCATGCTGGCATTTTCAAGTCCTGTGCTTTCTGTCTGTCTGTCTGTCTGTCTGTCCTTCTAATTAGACAAATACATACACCAACATTTTGTACATTATAGCTTATATAGCACCTTTAAAAATACACAGTAATGGTTTTACTTACCTACAGTACATTAATTGGTCATTCTTTCTTTCTTTCTTTCTCTGTTAATTACCAGTTAGCCTTCCTCCACACTTTATTCATATGTTGCACATACCAGGCCGAGACCCCTAAGGAGCTACTGTACGTTACAATCCACTGCTTGTATTTTCAATGTCGTGGGGCACACGAGGCAGAAGCCGCCCATCTTCTCCTTCATATTGTTACCTTGTTTTGTTTAAAGTGGTCTTCGCTGTCAAAAGTGAAAGGAATCATCAACACTCTCTGAGCGCCCCCTATAGATAGATAGATAGATACTTTATTAATCCCAAGGGGAAATTCACATAATCCAGCAGCAGCATACTGATACAAAACACAATATTAAATTAAAGAGTGATAACAATGCAGGTAAAACAGACAATAACTTTGTATAATATTAACGTTTAAACCCCCCCCATCGTCCCCCGACCCCCCCGGGGTAGAATTGAAGAGTCGCATAGTGTGGGGTCTCCTTAGTCTGTCACTGAAGCTGCTCCTCTGTCTGGAGATGATCCTGTTCAGTGGATTCTCCATGATTGACAGGAGTTTGCTCAGCGCCCGTCGCTCTGCCACAGATGCCAAACTGTCCAACTTTACTCCTACAGTAGAGCCTGCCTTCTTCACCAGTTAGTCCAGGCGTGAGGCGTCCCTCTTCTTTATGCTGCCTCCCAGCACACCACCACGTAGAAGAGGGCGCTCGCCACAACCGTCTGATAGAACATCTGTAGCATCTTATTGCAGATGTTGAAGGACGCCAGCCTTCTAATGAAGTATAGTCGGCTCTGTCCTCTCTTGCACAGATCATCAGTATTGGCAGTCCAGTCCAGTTTATCATCCAGCTGCACTCCCAGGTATTTATAGGTCTGTACCCTCTGCACAGTCACCTCTGATGATCACGAGGTCCATGAGGGGCCTGGTCTTCCTAAAATCCACCACCAGCTCCTTGGTCTTGCTGGTGTTCAGGTGTAGGTGGTTTGAGTCGCACCATTTAACAAAACCTTTGACCAGCCATGATTGTGTGTAATTTACATCCATAACTTTAGGTTCTTTTTCTTTATTTTTCAGTTTACATCCGTAACTCTTGGTTATTCAGACTCTCTTGGTTTTTCAAGTCGTTCATCAATAATCATAATAAAATCAACTCCCACCTGCAGACGCCCAGGCACTTGACACACAATGCTGAAATGACTTCAATGTCAGCCCCTCTGCGTTGCTCATTACTAAATTATGGATTAAATAACCACAACGCCTGGGAAAGCAGAATGAAAACTTTGGCTGCCTTCACAGTTACCAGGCAGAAGTGACTCAAAGCCGATTTGGTTTTGTTTGTTTCTTTGCCATCATGCGCCACAAATCTGATGTTTTCAAGGCTCCCTTTTCAGGTAAGATTTCAGTCTCTTTCATAGGTGGTCCCGAGTCAGATTTGTATCCGGTTTGCGGCCATGTACCGTGAATGAGAACGGTCATGCCGTTTCGGAGGTCAGTTGCGTTCACATCACAGTTGGGTACAGCAGCTCACTGGTCTTTATGAACGTGAACAGGCAAATTGGACTTGAGCGACGAGGCTTGTAATGTGAAAATCCTAGAACAATATTTAACAAACACACTAGGTGATCCCCGTGTAAGGTTCATTTGTCACAAATCCCGACTTCTGAGGGGTGACAAGGTCACCAAACAGATTTGCGTGGTGGTTGTGCTGCTATCGGCCCACAGCTGCATGTCAGTACAGTCACAGCAGTAAACGTCTAAAGAAGCCGCTTGTATTACACACAACAAACTGCACTCTGCTGTTTACAACACGTATATAAGATGTGCATCGCTCCCCCAGACAGGGCTTACCTGGTGTGACGGAGGCACTGGATTGTCCAAGAGAGAGCCCCCTGGTGGGAATGGGCAGAACAGTTTGTGATAACGCTCAGTTTCTCCCGCCATCCCAGCACCAGTATTTAGATGGGTCTTCTGAGGAGTATGGCAGGCAGGTGTGGCACTGGCACCCACCACTGGCCCTGCTAATTGATGGTGAAGCAGATCCTTTCAGCAGTATATCACAGTTTATCACAGCTGCAAATTCCAAACAAAGCTCCCACCGTATCCTTCACGTCCAGTTTTTACATTTACGGTGCATACAAAAACTACACCTCCCATAAGCCCCTCTGCTTCTATGCAAACCCTACCTAATGTGGCCCAGGCACCTGTCAGTAATATCAGACATAATGCTAAACAGGACTTCAGTGTGAATGTTGTCACATTTTTATAAATATTTACAAGACTTATTTTTGTGATTTCAACAGAAACTTGGAAATAAGAGCAAGCTGAGTTAGGCCTGTCATCCAACTAAACAGAGGAAAAAAAAACCTGCAGCCACACGGAGTCTGACAACCACTGGTTTAGATGAATGACTGCAGTGCCTCCTGGTGGGTGCTGGGTGCAGGTGCAACATCTCTCAGCTTAGCTTCTTCTTGTAAATCACGAGTCACCCATGGCTGCCCTGGTTAATGGCCCACTCTCTTGAGGCCTGAACATCCACAGCAGTGACACTTTGCTCCAGCTCCAGGCATTAGAGGAGCACTGCTGCCGTAACGCATCTCAAATAGCAGGCCTCATGGTCTTCCATGTTGAGTGTGCACATTGTCCCATGTCTGTGCAGATTTTCCATGGGATATTCTGATTTTGCACAGAAGTTTGTGTTAAGTCGATTGGGGACTCCATGTTGGCCCAGTGTGTTTCCTGCATTGCCCCCACTGGTTATTTATTTGTATTTAATTTATTTATTTGAACTGGTTTCCACATATTCGCTCTTGGGGCACAATGCAATGCAAGGTTCCTCCTTCATTTTTCCCAGTGCCTGCTCTGAAAGCTTCCTTTATACGAGTCCAATGGACCCTCAGGCTACCCAGTGGGTGGGTCACACTGTGACACACAGAGTAGAAGCCCTCCAGGTACCCACTCTGAGCTGATGCCATCAGTGAACAGCAAAGCCGTGAGAGCACCAATTTGCCAGCCTCTGCTTTTACACACTGCCTTGCTGCACCAATTGTAGCTGGCAGAGCCTTGCAGACGTGGGAATGACATGTTGAAGTGGTCAGTGACTCCAGTTTTAAGTCAGATGACCACTGAGTGACCACGACACAGGATACAATACTCTGAACGGCAAGCGTCCATCTCTCCAGCCATTTTCAAGCCTGCTTATCCTGATGCGGGTTAGTTTGGGGTGCAAGGCAGGAACAAGTCCTGGACAGGGCACCAGCCGTGACAAACATTTCATTGGTTATCCTGGCAGTATTGTGCTTCTTAGTTTAGACCAAGGCAGTGCCTGCTGCTGTCCTCTAGGAGACACTGCGGGTAAAGGGGGGCTTGTGTCAAACTCCTGCCACAGGGGCCTGCTGAGGGCATCATTTGTGGTAACATCTTAGACGTGAACATCCACAGAGCAGCCTCCCTTCATAATGTATCATAAAACACAAAAGAAGCCATTGTTTGAGATCTCAGAGGCCCGGCCTGATTCACACAACAATAGAAGCCGGCTTTCTGTTTGTTTCAATTTTTGTTTTTTTTTTTCAAGCAGTTGTTTTCCAACGGACTCGTCAAGCGCACAACGGACGAAGGACTTTAGTTGTGATTGAAGATGCACTAAATTGCCTTTTCTTATTATCCCGGCCTCTTTTCCGTATGCTGAGAGTGCACACGCACCGTGACCTTGGATGTGTGTGGGTGTGATGGGCATCAAAAATTCATGACGTCCTTCATCTTGGCAAGAGTGGCGCGGGTGTACATCACAGATGTCTTGGGCTAGCCCACCGTCTTGGGTTTTGTTTGTAATTTCTAGCAGCGCCGTCCGTCTGCTCATTTAAGGAGGTGCAGTTAGTTCAAATAATAGTCACAAACTCTAAATGAGCGGCGCCGTTCCTGATCCCAGACGGGCCGACAGCAGATCCACGCTTGTTGTGTTGTTTTGTCCCCTTCACGCAGCTGGCCCACTTACCAGGGACACCCAGGTGACCTCTCCTTTCAATTAGATATGCTTTAGAAATCTATGGGGAAAATCAAATGCATGCCACAGCAAAAATATCAACTAAAAGTACAACTTCAGACAATCCAATCCAAACGTGTAATTCACTAAATGTTAGTCGCCACTCGTTCTGTGTGGAGGAGGACGTCGGGGGGAATCAGGCAGAGAAGACCCCCAGACCGTGGAGGAATGAGCCTGTGGCTAAGCCTTCTCCAAGAGAGCGCCCCCTGGAGGGGATGGGCAGAATGGTTTGTGATAACACCCAGTTTCTCCCACCATCCTCTTCCACAACAGCAGGCTCAGCGCTGTGGTGGTGGTGCTGATACCTTTGTGCAGTCATCTTGTGTCATTTGGACCAATGGCTGCTATGAACTGGTGTGACATCTCCAGCAGCTTGCCGCCCACTTCAGAAGACCCCCAGTCTCCTCAGGAGGGACAGTCTACTCTGGCCCTTCTTATACAGCGCCGCTCTGCTGTTCATGTGGACCCCCAAGGACTTGCAGTTCTGTGCCACCTCTGCTTTCTCCCCTAGATGGCGAGTGGTCTCGGGGGCAACTTAAAATGCGCAGTCGCAGCTGCCGGACGCCTTTTAATCTGAGTGAGTGTACGTTAAGAGCGCCGATGAGAAGTGTTCACCTCCTGGGAAGAAGTTTCCATATTTTCTTTGTTATAAAACATGGAGTTTCCGTGGGTTTGTTTAGGCTGTTTTAACAGAAAAGACCCTTTAATATCTAAGTGAAGGCGGCTCTCTGCAAAGCGGTCCAAATTCATTACAGAGATGAGTACGTATTCACACACGTGGTTTTAGAAGGCCCCTCAATGGAGGTCACCGGTCTGTGGAAGAGTCAGTATGGTGGCCTAACCTGCATGATGATGACACTCCAAACAAGGGCACGAAAAGTAAAAAAAACCAGAAAGTCTCTGAATATCCAGTGTGGACCACCAGGGGGCTGCCGACCCGGTTCACCACAGCACACACGTTTATTCTTCAGGTGAAAGCAATTGTCTTTGGCTCCCCACTACACAGCACAGTACGAAGCACCAATATAAAACAAGACCGTCCTTTCTTCTTCTCTCTCATCTCTCTCTTCCTCACAAGCTTTGTCCTCCACCATCCGACTCTGGCTCCCTGACTGGTGATGAGGCAGCTCCTTCTATAGCCCCCTAGAAGTGTTCCTGGTATGGCAGAAGTGGTTCCTCCAAGGACCCAGCTACACCTGTAGCACCCCCTGGCAGCGCCCACGAACCCAACAGGGCTGCTCCATACTACTGTCCCAGCATGCACCGTGGGAATCCATGGTGCTGTGGCAATCGGGTTGGGGTAAGGGGGCTACCCTCTAGCATCTCAGGGGAGATAACGTCCAAAAGATGTTCCCTGACCTTGATCCTTCCACCCAGCTTCCATCCCTGCTGGGTAATGGTCCTGGCCATCTGTCACACCAGTTACATCAACCATCAGCGTGGCAGTGCTGTAAATCTGCCAGAGCGTCCACAAAAGCTGAAGATGAGTGAAAGAAATCCACCAAGAGAACGCTGAGGGAGTCGCAAGCTACAATGGCTCACCTTGGAGAGACCGGGCAGACAGCAGCTGTGCCTCACCAGGCGTCATGCAATGGGAGAGCAGCAGAGAGAAGAAACGCAGAGGGCATCTCGGCAGAAGGCACATAGAGACTCTGAGGTCAGCTGGAAGAAGGTTCTGTGGGCCGATGATACCAAAAAGGAGCTTTATGGCCATCCGACTCAACGCCATGTTGACGCTGCAGGCTGACACAAGCACACTGTCCCCACCCTGAGGTGTGGTGGTGGTGGCAGCACCAGGCCGTGGACAATGCCGGAAGGTGTGTGAGAGTAATATGGAGGCAACAAAGTACGGGGAGGAAAACCTGATGAAGTCGGCAAGAACCCTGCACCTTGGGAGAAGACGAGTGAGACACAAGGCCAAAGCTATCCAGCAATGGCTTCCATGAATGCCTTAGAGTGGTCAAGTCAGAGCGCAGATTAAGAATTTGTGGCTGGACTTGACAAAGCCTGTTCACTCAGGACCACCATGACACTTGACAGAGCCTGAGCAGCTTTGAAGGGGGGCAGCAGGCAGAGCTGATAGAGAGAGGCCTCTGGGCTGAACATGTACAGTATGAGCTTAGCTATTGTGCGTTTTATATTTGTTGTTGCTTTAGAGCACTCTGCGGAGGTCGGTGATCACTTTGACATGAAAGAGTCTTTCTGGCCAGAAAGCCAAATGAGATCCACTGGGATTCAATGCTTTATAACAAGAAAATGTCCAAGGGGGTGACACTGTTTATGGACACTGCATGATGAGGGCACCTCAAGATAACAAAGCAATGGCAGACCGACATCACAGCACATCCTCTTGTTATTTTGATAAAATCCAGTTAGTTCATTCTTACAGGAATATTTGAGGAAGTTCAAGACAGACGTCCAGATGTAGATGGGGGGCTACAGGGTCTGCCCTCCTCTGCATGGATCTCAGCTGGTAGCCTCTGTCTAGCTGCACCAAGACATGCATGTGCTGCCACCCCTTAAAATGCAGGTCGGCCCCCCTTATCCACAGTTATCTGGTTCCAGGACAAACCCCCATGCATGTTCAGCATTAAGACGAAACGAACATGAGGGCCGACACAGAGGGACTGATGGTTGGCTGGGTTTGGGTCGGTCGTGCCTCCGCAGCATCCACCTGCTCCTGTTGTTTCTGGTGCGTATTTAGTGGGTTAGTGGCTTCTTTTTAGAGAACATTCTGGATTTTTTTTGGGTCAAAGCCATGGATGGCAAATGAGCAGATAGGGCGGGCCAACCGCATACTGAGTTATGCGAAATTTTACTCGCTTTTGAAAATTTACTGCATTATGGAGCCGTTTGCTTGGTTTTAGCGTCCAGTTTTTCAGCTCACGTGTGAGGCCATCCCGTGTCACCAGCTGTGTCCTTCATAATCAGGTGGCTTTATGGGAGGCGATGAGGCCAGTCAGCTATGCACCTGAATTCCACATCATCACAGTAAGAAAGCTGGAAGGTTCCAAACAGCAAAAGAAATCTCTTAATCTTTAGATTAGGAGACATGCTGGCCTCTGTTTGTGGTGGCTGTGGACCGCCATCGAGATCAGCAAGTCCACGTCTCCCAAATGTTCCATTTCAATGCCAGCCGACTGTGCTGCAGTCGACCGTATTGTCCCCATGCACCATTTGCAATGATTTGTAGAAGCTTCCGACTGTCTTCATGCGCAATTAACACCCTGTTGCTTCCAATGCCTGTCAAGGTCAGCCGCCATTTCTGCCAAATGGTACTTCTGGGAGGAGGAGGAGGATGAAGTGAAGTACAAAGAGATGTCTGAAGGACAATAACAGTGCAGTAAGTTAGGGGCTGCCTTTTCAAGATGTTCTGAGGTGTTACTTCACGAGGCCAGTAGGGTGGTGGCAGTGGTGCTCACAAGTGCTACCTCACAGGTGCAGCGTCGGCGTCACACGTATGTTCTTCCCTTGTATGCGTGTTTTCTTGCTGAAATGGTTGTTTTATTATTAATTGGGAGATCTAATGGAGGGGCCTGTATGACTGGCACCCTGCCCAGTGCTGCTTCACTCTCTAACACCTGATGCTGCTGGCAGAGGCTTCAGCTGCCCGTGATTCTGAAGTTGATTCATTGTAACTCTCATTTATGTACAAAGCCGTCACCACTAACAACCCAGAATGCCTTTCTTCACTGTTCACTCCATACTCTTTGAACAAGCAATCATCTTCTGTTTTCAGTTCTCTATGAACACTCGTTGTGTTTCTGGAGGATTCTCCATTCTTGGACTCTCTGGGTCTGTAACTGGTGTCACGCTAACGTAGATTTATAAGGGTCCTCATTGTCCCGCCATGATTAGCCTTATCCTCTCCACTGCCATCTCAGTGTCCAAAGCAGGACACACAAAGGCAGCTGAATTCATTTGGGTTGAGCAGAACTTGAATGCTTTATTGACACTCGGTTCAGTTGTCCTGTGTGGCCAAGTGCAGGAATGGCACGTTTAATAACAGTACAATAACAATGAAAGAAAATGCCACCTTGGCAAGTTTGCCCGGGCTCAGGGGCCAAAGACAAGATATTGTTGTAATATTTCACAAAAGGAAACAAACAAGTGTTTGGAATTTAAAAGTGAGCTCAGAGCACCAGGAGTCTCAGGTTCTTATAGCCAGTGGACCGGAAGGAGGGGAGTCAAGTGCCCTCACTGGGCACCTTCTTGTTGCCGTTAGCGATGGCGCCCTCTCCCATCTCAGCAGGTTATTACAAACCTTGATAGAGTTTAGGAGGAGATCCTCAGATGCACACTCTACTGCTTATTCAGAACACTACGGGAAGAACGGTAAGTCGAAGGAGGCCATCGAGCCTGAACGTCTAACTCCTCCGTGTCTGCTCTGTTGGAATGCGGTTTTCTTCCACGAATGAGATGTTATAATGAGCAAAATCCAATTAGGGAAGGGCTACATAATAAGCACAAACCAATCAGAGCACAATTAGGGTCTGCACTGTTATAACTCTGTGATTTCACCCATCCTAACCGCGACACTGAGCCGCCGTTTTCAGAAGTAAGCGGCCCAGGAGAGAGTTTAGTGCTGAGGAAAACAAGTCTGCGTTTTTAAAAGAAAACTTAGTAGTGGTGATGGGGCTGACGTAGTGCGGTGGCCATGTGACTCTCTGGCTGGCTGGCACACTGACCTTCCCGCCGTACCCAGTCTTGCTGGTGGCATACAGTTTGCGAAGCTTGAAGTAACTGATCACTCTGTCACCGTGCTGTGATATTTTGCTTTTTTTTTTCTTGTCACTCAGTTGATTTTCTTGAGCAGGGGTGGGCAAACTATTGTCAAGTACAACTCATAGTGGGGGTTACATATAAAATGAAGGTGTGACTAGGAGCCCAGGTCATCTAGCACATGTGTTAAAAATGGCTGCTCCGAGAGTGGTTTAATTATAACACTTTATATTAAGAGCAAACAACTTTGATGAGCCTGAAACTGCCCGCTGCTTCTGCAAAGACAGGTGAATTGCAGAGATGCGAGTCTGTTAGCTCACTTGTTCTCCTGCTTTGTCCTGCCCACCACACTTAGTGCCATCCAACGATGACACCGTCCTTCACACAGCAAGTCCTGATTCGCGTACAGTCAGCAGAAATCATGCAAAGAGCTTTTAAGTTCACAAGTCTGTGCGGCTCAAAGACTTCTGGAGCCTTAAAAATAAAAAAACAAACTGCAGAATCCGTCTCGAGGATTGTATAGACGACGATGCCAGCGTATCATTTGTGTCTGAGCACTGATCATTAGTTGGGCAAATGAACGGGTTCTACTTGTTGTAGTTGACTCCCATTGTTGTAAAGTTTAAGAAATAGAGAAAAAGATAAAATGAGCAGCGCGGGGCCCAAAGTGAGATGAGTCACAACAGCCCCGCTTCTCTGACTCGCTGATGAAGGAGCCGAGAAACACACAAGTTGCCAGAAGGCACAGTCAGGGTGGCGCTGCTAGGAGTTGCATTTTCCGACTTGTCTCGCCAAACACAGGATTGAGAGGCACAGGAATAATCTGTTTTAAATCGATTTACTGACAGGAAACTCGTTCTGACTTCCTTCTTTCACATTTGTTAATGGCACCCTTTATTCTGATTGGCCACATGAAAGGATGCCACAGCCAATCAAACCTGTCACTGATAACTGGCTGAAGGATTTGCAAAGAGCTGTATGCTGGCACAAAGTGTGCCCACTTCAAGTGCTGGCTTACCTGCCACACTTACTCTTTTCGACGTCTTTATAGAGTTTTTTTTTGGGATTAACGTGCTTATTAATAACTTGGCGTCCTCCATGTCTATGGCATATCAGTTTGTTGTTGTCTGAGTGTTTCAAAAATTTTAAATTCTCTCTGAAGGCCTTTGTTAAACACGCACAAGGAAGGTGGAAGGCGAGGTGGTGGCTCTAAGGCTATGGATCTGTGCTGGTATCTGGAAATTTTCCGGTTCAAATTCCGTTACTGTCAGAAGGAATCCCTCTCAGTTGGGCCCTCTGAGCAAAGCCCTTCACCTGAACCTGCTGCACGATGGCTGACCCTGCACTCCCAAAAGTCACGTATAAAGACAATTTCCCCTCAGGGATTAGTAAAGTAAATCAAGATGTGTAGTCATATTGATGGATTGGGCATGTGGCTGAGTACCCCCTCAGTTTGCCGATTGGTGACTGTGAATTCATTGCAGGATGGACGCTCCAGCGTGCAGATTGCACCATCGGTGAACTGAGAAACGAGTCCTGTTTAACATATGCAACAAAACAAAATACAAAATGGGGCAAGAAATACGAGCTCTGATGGGCCCTGTGTTGTAGGACCCCGCCCTGTTGTGAATGCACAGAACGCTGAGCCGCGCCACATGTGATCGCCTGGGTGACGACTGTGCTCCGGCGACCTGCAGCCCAAAGTCCGGACCTCCGCCTGGCCAGACAGACAGCCAGCCAGCACAAACGGACAGGCAGACGAGCTCAAAGATGGAAGTGACGAGCCGATAGTAGGTAAGTGTGAGGCTCTGATGTGCTAAAGATGAAAACAGATTTATTTTTGGAGACACATGCTCCGTTTTTTCTCACAATATTTATTTATTTTTTTTTCCCCTTGAAACTTGGCAAACGCTCTGAGCAGAGGGTGTTTCTGTAAATTAGAAAGCAAATTATGCTGCCAGCTCAGAGACAGATTCAGCAGCAACAGATTTTATCAGATGAACCCCCTTTCTCGGTGCACAAGATGAGAGCAGCTTGTTGTTGGTGTTGTTTTGTCATTTGGTTGATCAGTATAAATGACACTTGTGTGCAGTCACCGGCCTGGCGTGCTTGTCGTCCTGCCCATGTGCTGCTTTTTCATTTGTGGCACTGAGAGCATCAAAGAAGTGAGATAAATGTCCTTTCAAACAGGTAAAAAAAATGTAAAAGATCTGCAATTTAACACGTGCAGAATAAAGAAGGTGAGAAACCCAAAATTAGAAATGAGTAATGTCACAGCTGAACAGGGGTGGGAGAAAGTCACGGCATACAGGAGCCAGCCTGAGGAATTCGCAAGATCAACTCGAAAACGCATTAATAAAATCATCTCTGAGACGGACGGACGGACGGACGGACAGACAGACAGACATGGGGGGATTGAAAGCCAGAAGGCAGACGTATTGTTGGCTCTGGTGAGCCGCCTGTACTTATGTTGTCACTTGACTGCAGATAAATTGCATCTGATCTTTTTACCCAGCGACCATTGTGGGAGCCAATCGGAAACATCGTCAGCGGTTCATTAGGCTGAGCCCCTTTTAATTTGGATATTTAAATAAGTGCAGGATTGGGCCGGTGGTCCACTCTTTACACTTCTTGATATTTTGCTCATCCACCAAAAGTGACACCCTCGGTGTGAGCAGGGCCCACAATCACGTTTGGCTTCCAGTTGCATCTCTTCTAATGTAGGTCCTGTGGTCGAAAGTCGCATCCCTTTTCTTCTCGAAATTCAACTTCTGCTCCGAGGAAAATGAGGATGATGGAACACTGTGATCCCTTCCTCATACCTTCTGTTTCAGAGCTCCCGCAGCTTGCCTATGTGACTCCATTTATCTTCATATTGTGTGCTTGTCGAGGTTCTGCTGTGAAATGCGTGGACATACCACATTACATGTGGTTTCAAATTGTTATTTAAAAAAGCTAAATGGTCGAGAAGAGGCCATTCAGCCCAATAATGCCCACCACTCCTGTCCACTTAACTCCTCCCGAATAACACAAGTCGGGTTCTGAGGGTCCCTAAAGTCCTCCTGTCTACCACACAACTTGGTCACTTATTCCATGTGTCTGTGGTCCTCTTCCTAATGACTGGATGACAGTCTTGTGTCTCGTGCCCTTGATGATCTCGTTCTCGATGCACTGGACGAATTACAAACACTTCAATCACATCTCCTTATAATCTTCGCTCACTTGTGTTGAGTTGTATATGCTGACCAGGACCAGGAGCAGGTGTCATTGCATAGTCTCGTCCCCTTGAGAAGGAGCCTGCTGTGCTGTTCTCCGTCACATGAGCCCCATGATAAGCAGGACACCAAACAGCTCGGCGCATGCAGACTAGGAGCGTCGCTGGGGTTTGCGGAGACCAGAGGTCTGATGCTGTGTTCTATTTCAAATGTAAGACCCTCACACGTTGGAAACGCAGGGCTGGCCTGTCAGGTCACGGATTGGCTGATGACGTCAATCCAAACTGGTGATGCACGCTGCGCCCTTTAGTGATAGCTGTAGTATTCCACCGTTTATTAGCACGTGTGCTTATTTGGGTCTCATTAAATGAGTCGCACGCACACTGCTGTCCGGCGTCTATCCGTGGACGTGTTACTGCGATGTTGAGTAATGTGTTGTTACCGAGTGGTATTTATTCTGAAAAAACAAGCACCACAAAAGTGCACCTGGAGGCGTCCATATTGGTTTTTTACTGGCACGCGGTCAACTTGGGGGTGACATCATTCCCAGCTATGACATCTGAGGTAAACTGGCCTCTTTTTTTGGAATACTTGGCTAGAAAAACAACTGAAAATCAGGTGGGCTGGACCCCCTTTGAAGTTTTGTGATGGTCCATCCAATACATAAAACCAAAGAGTTGGTGTCCACCTTGGCCTTTTCATGCTATGGTGAGGGGCAGAATCCAGTAGAAAAAAGGTAAAGATCAGGGGCTTATGGATGTGTACATTCCTGAAGAATGATCAGGGCCTAAACCCTCCGATGCCCCCTCAAGAACGCCACGGGTGTAAACTCGCCAGATCTGAAGTGCCAGCTATGAGCCTGTGCATTTTCGATTGCTTGGCTCCCATTTTCTTCTCTGTGGGTCCTCAGTTAGAAAGCTGTGAGAAATCAGTTGTGGTTTTTCTGTTGCTCTGAGCTTGAACCTGGACGGACACCACAGCAGCTCTTTATTGAGACTCCTCCACTGTTACGGATGCTGGAGAGTGTTGCCCCGTTAAATGCAGAAATCTAATTAATCCTTTGAAGGACTCCACATGGCGGTTCAGGGCTCAGCCCCCATGGTTGCCGTTCCTTCTTTGATTTGGCAGGGGGGGGCTTTCCCATTCATTTTGTGTACGTCTGACTGGCGTGAGGCATTTGTATTCGAGTTGCTCATATTGGATTCAGGGGCTTCACTGACTACAAAGCCGGATAGTCCCAGGGGTCTGAATTTCATTCTACTAGCTTACTGCCTGAGAGGTGTTTGAGATTTCCATGAACATCTCGTCTCCAACCGCTGCTCACATGAGCCTTTCATTTTGGAGAGTTAAACATGTCCAGCGGGTTCAGAAGTACAGCTTGAAGAAGCAGAATCGTCCTCCTCCTCCACCACCCGTACGTGGCTCCACTGTTAACACACTGCCAATGGACTGACAGACAGCCATGCGTCACGGTCACATCTATCACCTCCCTGCACCACCACTGTCTGTTGCTCCGTTGCTCTCGGGGTCTCCAAGTGGGATGTGAGCAGGCAGTCCTGGAATTCTCTGTGGCTGATTTTGGGGACACTCCTGGTCTGCTAAACCAAACTTCCAGAAGGCTGGCACCTGTGGTGTGTAACCCCTCAATCTCGTGGTCAGTAATGAATGGCTCTGTCCCATTGTCAGCTCATTGGGGGTCACTTTCTTAAATTTCAGTGGTCTCCCCCCCAAAGGCTTTTGTGTCTCACTATAGGCTTCATTGGCCCCTGATCAAAATGTACAACATTTGGCATAGGAGTGGCTGGGCACCGCTGGAGACTCTTCTAGTATGTGCCCGTCTGCCCCTTCAGTTTAAAAACTTGACATCCGAGTTGTGCTGCGAGCCTGCCGATGTGTCCGTGTCACTGAGAATATTTTTAAGGATGCACTACATTTGGCAGGAAGTCTGTACAGCTTGAGTCTGCCAAAATATTGCTGAACTACGCGATGAAGCCATTAGAATTGATGTTATTTAATTAAAACGCCCCAATGCCGAGTAGAGCCCGGCTTAAGATGCAATGAGTGTGCCAGGCAGGGTGGGCTCAGCACTCGATCCACACTCAGGAATCCATCAGTCCAACACACAGACTTGGTGGTACACCTTAGCCTGGCAGGCATCTTCCTGAGAGGATGTCATTGATGCCTGCTGCCCATTTGTGATTCATGGCTTCCAATTTTATTTATTTATTTTTGGTTTCAAACCCACCATCTATTTTTTCTTTTATTGTGTTTATAAGAATTACTTAAAGAAATTACTTCACTTTTTTTTTTTTTTTGGTCCGGAACCTTCTGACTGACTGGTATGAGGAAACCCCCACATGTGACATACCGTTGGACATATCTTGATGTCAGGTTGTTGGAGATGTTGCGTCTGGGGGTCCTATTTGTGTAAACTAGACTTTGTGCCTTATGCTAAAGTGTCTTCAGTAGAAATGACCAGGACTTGTGCAGGCCACGTCAACTGACCCCCTAATCGGATATAAGGGGTCAAAGTTACTCCTTTTCATAGAACTTGAGGCGAAAAAATGTGGCTCAGTAATGAAGGTGCACAGAGTGTCATTTTATGTTGCTGGAGGTTGCTGATTATGAAAATGATCGGATTTTTTATGTTTGATTCTTTAGCAGTGGTACTAGTCCATGAAGAGCCAAGGTTCAAAATGACACACTTCAACCATTTTATGCTATTTCAAGAGAGTTAATCAGAATATGGTCCTATTTCTTGTATCTAATTCTTTATTGGTGGTCCCAACCCTGTAAAGAGCCACATTTCAAACCGAAGCATGTAGGGTATCATTTTAGACAATTTCAAGGTCTCCGATTACGAATATGAGGTTATTTTTGATCCTCGCCCAGTCCGCCATGGTGAATTGCAGCCGGTTGCCCTCCAGCTGCCCACTGAACTCTCACTACAGCTCGTTGTTCAACAACGTTTGTTTGACCTTGGGATCAAGGAGACTAACGGCAGAGAGCTTTTCTGTGAAGGCTCAAACTACCCATAAGCCATTGTGAACATGTTGTATTGCGACAGTTACAGCGTCATTTTCAAATTGCCTTTATTTTTGATTTATTCTCGTACTACTTTTAGAGAATGTTATTAGTAATGCAGGATTACAATTCCACAATTAAGGTGATGATGTTACCAACTTTATAAGGTGATGAATCGAAGGATACCTTTAGATGGATTGCTTCACTGAATAATAATACTAATAATAAGAAGTTGCATGCATAGAGCGCCTTTCACTGAAGTGAACTCTTAGATGAGTTTTAAATGTGGATGCAGCTCAGGTTCAGGTCCTATTATCGGTAGGATCAGGTAAAAGCACGACAAGCCAGTCTGACAAGTACAGAGTGAAATTCACATAACCTGGCTGTGGTGTTTGACCCAGAGCTGTCTGAACGCACAGATGAAGGCCACCTGTACATCTGCTCGCACAAATTCATCCTTCTCTTAATTTGGCTGCTGCAGTGGTACTAATTGATTCTTTTATCCCTTCTCGCATTGATTAGTCGTATTGCCTTATTTAGGAGTCTGCCAAAGCTATCCATATGTACTCAACAAACAGTACAAACGCGCAGTTGCGTGACTTTTTACACATACCAAGAAGCATCCCAGTTTTCTGCCACCTGAATTGGTGTCCAGTTGAGAATGGTATTCATTTTAAACTGTTGCCTTTGACCTTTGCGGATCACTACATAATGAATCTCCGTTTCAATAAATCATTAAGGCCCAAGCGGCGCTCTTCACTTCGCTGGCACTCGTCGACTTGTCATTCCAAACTACAGCCTTCAGATGCTGTGCTCCTGAACTTTGGAGTTCACTTTGAATCGGCGTCAGGCCGCGGCAGAGCGTGGACGCGTTCAGATCAGGACTTGCAGCTGTTTTACTTGAGCTACCTTTTAATTGCACCTTTTATTTCACTTATTACACATTTTTACGTCTTGTTCTGTTTTATGTCATTTTTCTTTACGTTGACTCTTGCATTTCATGATGTGAAGTGCCTTAGACACTTGCTGACTAATGAAATAAAATCCTTGAATTCTCATGTGCCGCCATAAAACAGGTTGACCCAAACAAAACAAAATCGTCCCGAGGGTGACAGTACCTGAGCCTGAGAGCACTTTGTGTGCCGATTCCAAAGATGTTTCTAGACGTCTGCATTTGGTAAGATTAGGCAATGCTAAGTAACAAAGAATACATTAAGGTCCGATGGCCAGGAGCGCTGGAGAAAAAAACCAAAATGTGCAGGGGTTCTGAGCCCACGAGACTGTGAAGCCCCCACTGGGCATTCTACCCAACATCAATGATCTCAATCAGTCCTCATGGTTTTCAGGCTTCACATGGAAGAATCAGATGATGGGTCATGTGGACCTCTGGCCTCCAATCCAACAATGCAGGGACTGCATCTCTGGGAAGAGGCCGGTCGCTTTGTCTGTCCGAGGGAGTCGCTCATGGTCTTCATCACCGACCACACCACATGAGAGCCAAGAAATGACGCTCGAGTGCCATACTGCACCCCATTGTTCGATCACTTGCTATTTCAGGATAGCTTACAGCCTTACTGATGGGTTGGCCAGACCCTTGAGGATCTCTCACCCTTCAGCTTCATTCAGCTTTTCTTCAGTTCTCAACGTCTCCCAGCTCGGCAGGAAGCTGCTTGTCTTTTGAGTCGTACTGGGAGATCTGTGCAGAAGGCAAAACAAATTAAAAAAAAAAAAAGTTTGGACGTGAGGGTCAGTAGGCCCTAGAGACCAAGTTACCTGAGCTCTTCTAGAACATTTCAGTCATCATTTACCGCTGATCTTTCTGATCATAAAACAGATCAGTACGATAGCAATTGACGAGAAGAATTCATTAATTGCAGAATAACGATATTTGAGGGTTTCCCCCCAACTGCCTCTTTCTCGGACACGATTTGGCTCAAAAACGTATCAGCACATCATTGTCTCATAGCAGGCTTAAGTTTCGAATTTGGTATTTTTCCATCCAGCCATTTTAGCTCTAGACCGTCCTCAAGAAACTATAACACACACACATCATGGAGATATCGATGTTTTCAGTATCGAGATCCAGAGGTGAACATTTTTGACGAATCTAAAGCTTTCACTCCTCCCCCATAGGCGATAGTTTATGTTGGTGGAGGACGCAAAGCAATAAACACAATGGCCAAGAGACAAAAACTGGGCATGAAGTCACCAACCAAGCAAAACACAAATATCAAGAACAAAGAGTGAGTTTGTATTGAAGTTTTGAAGGATTTATCTCCACAGATCACATTTAGTTTGGTGCAGACGCTGACCTTTTATCCTGTTGTGCCGACACGAGGTCACGACCCTAGAGACCGCACCCCTGGAAACGTGGGAAGCAACCCTACTGACAGGTTACACAAAATGGCTTCTAATAGAGGAAAAGGCCATAAGACACTAAACTTCAACCCTGATCCTGACAGAACGCCTCTCTGATCTGAGGACCTGCTTCCAGGGACCTCACTTCTCAGGTACACCAATCCCACTTGTGTTGTATCCATTGCTCTATCAGTTGTTGGTAAAGCCCACATTTGATGTGCAAAGGAGGCTTGACAGGCAGACTCTTCACCACACCAGTCTTTCCTGAGGTGCGTTTGGGCCTCTCTTTGTGATGACAGTGGTCCCACTCACACAAAGAACAGCAGGATCTGCTGTAACCCACCAAAAACGGCAGTCAGGTCTCCGCAGACATTTCACTTCTGTCCCTGATTCCGAATGTTTCCTCAGGTTCTCCTGTTAGTGGCGGGTGTTACTTGTCAACAAGCGAAGGACGGCCTTCCAGCTGACTCAATGAGCAGGCGTCACTCGTCCAGGCTGCCGCCATAGCTGACTGAATTATTGCTGATTAACATTTGAGAGATGCACACCCTGCCAACATGAAACCGAGATGAGCCTCACTCACACAAGCGCATTTTTGGAGGATTTTTTTTCCCCTAAAGTGTTTCAGATTTGTTTCCACCTTCTTTGTACAGGTTCTAATTTTGAAGTAAATGTGGAATACATTCTGACAGGATTTCTTTTCGTTTCATTTTTTATTGCACAAAATCTACAGTTTTGGCAGGGCTGTGTAGATATTTTATATCCACTGTATGTTTATAGTTTTAAAAAAACCTGAATTGATATTTGAATCCAGCATTAGAGCAGCCGTCACTTCACGGGCCTTGTTGGCCAGTGGTGGGTTTGGTTGCATCCTCATGAAAAGTCCAGCATAGCAGTGAAAAGCCACCTGCACTCGTCCATGAAATGAATGACGTTTTCATGTATTAATGGCAGCGGCGGCACAGTGGTGTGGGATGGAGAGACCAGGGCTCATGTCCTTCCAGTGTGCAGTTTGTATGTTCTCCCAGTTTCTGCATGGGCATCTCCTCAAACACCCAAAGGTGTTTAGTGTGTGTGTGTTCACCCTAAGATGGTCCACCTGAGGCTCCAGCCTCCCCGTGACCACCCTGGTCTGGATTAAGCAGGTTTAGTAAATATCATGGCTTGACGTCTTCCTATCCTCTTGTCTAACAGAAAGTGCCAACATATCGCATGCTGTTTGAACATGTAAGTGACCATTTCACAGTGTCCTGTACGTTTACAGGGAGGGAGTCAGCAGTTCAGGTGGAGGTGGCCAGCTCATTCCATTAGCTAGGAGTTACACATGAAAAGAGAGTCTGGACTGAGAGTTGATGCCACACCAGGTGCCATTCATCAGCAGACCAGAGTGGTCGAGAAGCAGCACAGGGGCTCACGAGTGTCTCCACATCCACTGACCCACTGACTACTCTTTAGGCAGATATCAAGGATTTGATTTCACTTGTGCCTCTACGGGGAGCCACACGTGTGCCCACCTTTGCTGTTTAGCACTACATTTTGAATCATCTGCAGCAGTGGTGGTAACATGCACCAGTACTCGTGCCAGCAGAGAGTGACAGGTCCAAAGGTGGGACCAGGTGTTATGCTGCACACACTGTCAGATACACTCTGGTCTTGTGGATTTTATCAAAGGTGAATCTGCAACACGGTCAGCTGGTCATCATCGATCAGCACCCTAAGGTTGAGCTGATCTGCGCAGAGTTGGGGTGTTGGAAAGACGAGATGAGCTTTACTTGAGTGCAACTGTTGTGCCTTGCTTTGTGGGTGCTGCCACCATCTGGCACAGGCTTCACAGACCCGGCCATCTTGATCACATCTATACGAGGGAGGACATGTGACTCGCCACACAGGAAGCTCTGGACCTTTTCTGTGTCCATTTGCATTTCAGGGGTGTGCTTATTGCTCTGGTGGGTTCCTTGCCCGTCTCTTTTGCTTTTTGTTCTCCGCCCACCTGGTATGTAAATCCATCAGAAGCAGGCGACGCTCGCTGGCGTGTGTAGACTGTCATACTTTGCTTTATTTATTTTTAGCTTTGTGCCATTTTTCTCGTTTCTAGCGGTAAACATCAGCTGTTCCCAGCCATAACTCCTTTGCAGTCAGCCAAGCAGCTTCTCTCCCAACAGAAGACCCGAGTGTGTGGCACTCAGGGTGTGAAGTGTGTGGCGGCAGGCACTTTTTTTTTTATTTCACACCCCCCCCACTTCTCCAACAGCAAAGGCGCCGTATCTTTGGCGCTTATTCAGGGAGCTGAAATGGAGGCTGGAACTGTTTGTGTTGTTTAAACTGGAGCCTTACCAATTGTTTTGACACTGCTTGCCAAGACCGCCTGCCTGTGTTTGCCCACAGTCTGTGCTGTTTTGCTTTCTGCCCACTCGAGTTTACGCAGAAAGGGATATAATAAGGGGAAGGTTCGTAGTGCTGAGAGCCGTTTTCTCCTTTTTGTTTTCTTCCTTTACTTTTTTTTTTATTTTGTATTACCGTTGTTATTGAAGAAGCCTGCTGAGACACTCAAGAGCAAGGAAAAGGGTAATTAATTCCAGGAGCTGTTTTCTTGAAGGGAGCCGCTCGTATGTATGTATGTGTGTGTGTGTGCGCGCCCGCTTACTCAACTTGTACATCGATGTTGGGAGCTGTGTGGCGCTGGTGAGTGGGCGGCAGGCTGCCTGGCATTCCTCTGGTGGAAAACGGGAGTGCCAGTGTGGGGGCCGACTGCCAGTGGGCGGAATCCCCTCATGGAAATGCTGCCGCTGCCGACTGTCCTAGATCTCCGTGTGCCTGGGGAAGCGAGCCGTTACTGAGCATGTAAGGAAGAGGGGGGCCACTGGGACCATTAGGTAGTTAAAGGAGAACAGGCTGACACTCGCGACAGATCTGAATGTTGCAGGAAGAGAACAGTGCTGCGCACTGTGAAATACATGGAGGCTCCCGAGGCCGCGCCAGGATGCTGCAGATACCAACGTGCAGGCCACCGGTGGTGTTGGGAGTGTGCGCTAAACTAAACTGGAGAGCTCCTAAAATGCCTTGTAAACAGTGGGGTGGGGGGGACTGGAGGGGGGCTTCATACCCAGGCTAGTAACACAAGGGGTAACAAAAAGGGGCTTTATAAGTTGAAGATTTATTGAAACAAAAAATGCTCAATGACACGAGGATGCTCAAAAGAGCGCAAAAGGAGTTCAAGTCAACCGAGAAGCAAACAAGTTCCAGCGCACAAAGTCAAAAGCCGAGCAAAAGGCACAAAAATCCAATAAACCACAAAAGCCCAAGATAAACACTCGAGTGACTCGCCAAACAATGAACCGCAAAGGACTGTGGGCTTTCCTCAGCCTTTAGTAGGCAGGGGGGGGCGGTTCCTTGTGGTGATGAGTAGGTGGGAAACCACACACAGAACATAAATGAAGATACATAGAAATTTTAACACAAACAGGAAGATCAAAGAGACACAGAAATATGAAATATGACATCAGGATCTGAAATGGCTGGAATCTCCACCGGTCTGCACACAAAGATCCACCAAGACTCGTCTGACACTGGAGCCAAAATAGTCCAAAATTAAATTCTTAAATGTCCCTTGAGCGTGGGAAAATATAGATAAAATATATTATTGTTATATTGAAAATGACCAGCTAGAAAAGGGATGACCTTGGCTAGGACAGGAAACGGGCAAACAAGGAATCTTCATAAATAAAAGATTTCTTCACAAATGCTCTGAATAACAAAAAAAAAAAAAAACTCCAAAATTAGAAAGGCATAAAAGGGGCTGCCTAAAATTGACACTCCAAGAACAAGCAGATATAAAACTCACAATCCAAAGGGTCAAAAAAATCCAGAAATCCAATCAAGAAAACAAACAGAAAACAAGAGGACTCACCACCAGCAAGCGCAGATCATGCCCCACATAGGACTGCACTTCCCATGAGCCTTTACAGGGCTGAGAGCAGCCCATCAGCAGAGATTGACAGGTGGCCCCGCCTCTTGGGGAACCACCCACAAAATACAAGGAACACAGTGGAACAAAATCTCCCACATAGAAACTAAGTAATACAATTGATAAAGACTACAAGTTTATATAAAAAGTAAACATGCATGAGAGTAACAATAAAAATGTAATCGACTAGAATTAAAAATGAAAAAAACCACATAAAAAAGGAATTTACACCCCCGGGCTTCAAGATGACAGCAGGTAGAGAACTGTGTGTTACACCTTCCTTATTACTCTTTAGACTTTTATAGCATCAGGCAGCTCCATGAGGGGTCCACTGCTATTCTTAGCAATGAGAAGAACATCCTGAAATTAGAGCGGCGCTGACTTGTCAGTCGGACTGCGTCATGAACTTTGCCTGCGTGGGGGGCTCATTTGGCAGGTTAACACCACTATGCTGCAGCCACTCCATCCCCCTGGAGTTTACATGCTCTTTCTCTGGCTCTCCAGTGTGACGCTTGTTTCAGGTTGGCTGTCTATGTTAAGTTGGACCCGTGTGAATAGGTGTGCTACACCACAGACTGCCATTACAGGATTAGGAATCACAAACTTAACACGGGTGTGGGGGCTCCACCCACAAAACTCAACAAATTGAAAAGGGAAAATATGCAGCTATGAGCATAACAGAAGACAAGTAAATATGAAAACAAATTATTCAAAGACGAAAATAAATCATAAAATCGAGTCGAGTTTTGCAGGTCCCTAAAGTCCTGCTGTCTGCCACACAACTTGGTCACTTATTCCAAGTGTCTGTGCTTCTCTATGTGAATAAAAACATCCTAATGTTTGTGTGAAATTTACCCTTCACAAGCTCCCAACTGTGTCCCCGTGTTCTTGAAGAGCTCGTTTTCAAGTCACCGTCTCGATCCACTGGACTAAACTCCCTTCACAATTTGAAACTCTTCAGTCAGGTCTCCTCTTCATCTCCATTTGCTTAAACAGTAAAGGCTCAGCTCTTGTAGTCCATCTTTCCTCCGAACTCATCCCCTGTAACCCTGAATTAGCCCAGTTGCTCTTCATGGAGACCAGGACTGACTCCAAATGAGGCTTCACCAGTGTGTTATAAAGCCTCAGCATGTCCTCCTGTGACTTGTACTCCACACGTCAAGGCGCTATATAACCTGACATTCTGTTAGCCCTTCTTAATGACTTCTGCACACTGTCTGGAAGTTGATGATGATGAGTCCACTACAACTCCTAAATCCTTCTCATAAGGTGTCCCTTTCGGTTTTCAGACCTCCCATTGCGTATTCAAACATAATGTTTTTGTTGTTTAAGTGTGATTCTTTATATTTACTGACATTAAATTCCATTTTTCACAAAGCTGCCCAAGCCTGTCTGCTGTCCAAGTCCTGGGATGATTCAACTCATTCCAGACTATCTGCCAGTCCACTTGGCTTGGTATCATCTGCAAACTTAAGCAGCTTGTTCTTTATATTTACATTTATTAAAAATAGCAGTGACCCCTGTTGGACACCACTCTTAACATCAGCCAATTTTGATAAGGTTCCTCTCCCCATAATCCACTGCTTCTTCTGTTTTTGTCCAAATCTGCACTCACCTACACACCACACCCTGAACTCCCAGGCCAAAAGGTGTGAGGCCTCTGAAAAAATAATAAAGCAGATCAGAGCTTTCCATAGGCCTCACCCTGGTTAGCCTACCCTAAGCTCCACCTGCCCAGGCCCCCACAACAGGGACAAAGGTTTTAAAAGTTCATTTAGTTTGATGCCCACCTTATTAAATGCCTTCTGAAAATCAAGATAAATAGTGATGGCCAACAAAAACTTTTAATGTCACATTTTCAAACTATCTGATCAAACTGGGCATCTATAGACACCAGGTCTGGACCACAGCGAACAATATCCGAAACATCTATGAAAAATTTCATGTTGCTGGTGCCACATCATCTGCATGTCAGGTCATCCAGTTGTATACCCACACCGTGCACAATGCATGCCTGAAATATTATTAAATTAATATTTTCAGAAACAGAGCAGGCTGGCTGGGTGAGTGGCAGGGGCTTGGATTTGGCTGGTGGAAAGGGGCATTCCTGCTGGCGGGCCCCACTGATGCCCCTCCCAGACTCGACCCAAAAGCAAATGTCAGGAGCGAGAGGTTCAGGGTTAATCAAGGCAAATATATCTATTTAAAAGTACAACACAATAGCGCATGCAGATAGTGAAGGGATCCGAGTACTTCCAGAATCCCATGTACTACCTTACGGACACAAAAGAAACTGAACTGTAGCCTTTATGTCCTCTAATAGTGAGTGTCTACTGAACACCCCCTGCCTGTCGGGCCAAGTTACTGCACCCCACCTGCAACAGCAGAACCAAAAAGACAAACTTGGACTTCAAGGGCGTTACATCCACTTTAAAAAAAAAAAGTCACTCCACCAGGCACTAAGCCACCAGCATGTGTTATGAAAGGAGGAAACACCAAGCAGCCACATCGAGGGGGATGACTGTTAGCCACTTTTACATCTTTATTGTTATTGAAATTCAGAGCTGTGAGCTGTGCTGTTAAACAAGAAAGAAATGGAAAAGCATCCATTGATAGTTTTTCAGAAACAGCACTTTAAAATGTTCATTTGAAAAGATCATTCCCAATTCTTCCTGTCAGTTTGGAGAATGTTCAAGACAGATGACATCTGAGCAGTGGATGAGGATCACTTAGCCGGCTCTGCGTGGAGAGAAGATCACTCGACCTCATGAGCTGATTGTTGGGACACCGTCTGACACAATGGCTGAGAAGGATCCCAATACGAAGAAGTCGACCGATGATGAACATTCTGCGTAATCCTGGGGATTCGGTCGGTCTGAAGAAGCTTCTCCATTGCAGTACTGCCCCCTTGAGGCTCGGTGATAGAGGGTCTCTCAAGCGCAGCTCAGCAAAGCCCGCATTACAAAGGTGAGCAGCCAGGCACTCATAGACAGTTTCACAGATTTATATGTTCAGAAGAGGGGCGCTTAGATATTGGAGTGGGGGGAGAGGAGCCCCCCCCTATATTAAACTCAGGTATGCATTCAGTTTGTCAATCTGTATAATGGCAGCATTAGGCACGGCAATCGTTAAATAATAAAAAAAAAAGGTTCTTTAGGTTTTCCTAGTCTAACATTTGCAAAGTTTTGGACAATTCCTGTTTATGGTCATTAGGAACGGGTACCAGTCCTGATGGTATTGGTCATAAAGTGGGGACCAGCATTGCATGGGGTGCCAGTCCATCTCGGGGCACACTCACACAATATGCCACTTTAGAACTGTGCACCATGCTTGTCCTTGGAGCACTTAGAAATGGCAAAAGGGCGTGAGGCCTCTGAAAAACAACACTAAACCATACCAGAACTTTCCATAGGCCTTGCCCTTGGTAGCCTGACCCCAACTCTACCTGTCCAAGCCCCAGCAATAGGGAAAATGCTTTTAAGATGTCCAGAATGTATCAAAATACCCCTCAAGGGAAAGGAAAACCGTAAATAAACCTTTGAATTGAGAGACAAGTCCAAAATGAAGCTTTATAAAAAAAATTGGATTTTATAAAGTTTCCAAAAAAACGCAGGAACAGAAAAAATCCAAAAATTAAATCCTGTCCACAATCAGATATTACTGCACAGTCCGATATTTGAGTGACTGTTTAATTCCTTACAATTTGATTACAAGGGTCAGGATGCATTGTAGTCCCCAGAATAAAAAAAGCCACAGCTGGCTATAAAGCGCCTCATTAATGGAGTAAGTGTCCTACGGAGGCACGAGATTCAGACGCCCTTTCAGGTTTTAGATTGTGGTTCAAATACAAATTTGTTTAGTCAGGCCGATTATTCAAAATTCACAATGAAGTGTGCACTCCTGATTATTGTTTCTTAGTCTTTTTAAGCAGCGACTGTATTATCTTGAGTGTATCATTTTAAATTTGTGTATAATATTATTCTGTTAATTAATTACCCGGTTCTGGTTTTTACTACTTCCTCCCTTGTCACTGACATATTACACCTTTTTCTTAGGGTTCAATCCCCGTCTTCTTTGTCACAATACTCCTTTATAAAATATAGCGCAGATCGTGTAGTAACAGGGACAGTCCCCCCCAAGTGTTTAACGCTGACCCCTTGCATCACAGGCTCAGTGGGTGTGTGTTAGTCATGTGCTAGGAGCTCAGGAGACCCCCGAGAGAGATTAAGGACTCAGAAGGAGAAAGAGTGGCTATGTTTGTTTTTAACGGGGGATATCCTCACCACCCACTTCAATATCTGATTGCCTCTTCTTCTGAACACATAGGTCTGTAAAGCCGTCTGTTGGTGCCCGGCTGCTCACCTTGACTTACTTAGGTTTGTAATTTGTGGCTTTGCCAAGTTGCTCTTGCAAGAACCTCCATCAGTGAGCCTCACAGCTCTGGTCACATTGTAATAATCAGTCCAGCGTAATTGGCACACCCTTCCTTGGCCCTCTGGGACATTTAAAAGACCACAGCGCCATTCAAATCCACCCACAACTCTTTCATTTTCTCCACTGATTTCAGTGCTTTTCACCAAGTTCACCAAAATTCCCAAACATTCTAATATCTTCACCAATCGTAAGACAAAGCAAATTCAGCAGAGTTCCCTCATCATTGGGGATCAGGGACGGGTGTTACATGTGCAGCACACAAGATGGCCAAAGTGGTGTGAGGTCTCCAAAACAGAAGCAAAAGTACAAGCCTGTAACCCAGCTGAGGCCCAGTCTGAAAATAAGTCTCACCCAGGAGAGACTGACCCTGGGAAAGTGGCCAACTGCAGTAGGCCCTGACAAGGAGTGTTTTGAAATGTCCAAAAATATAAAATTACCATACTAAGGAGGGGAAAACTGTAAAAAAAAGCCTGGATGTGTAAGACAAATCCAAAACAAAGTACTTTATAAAAGGATGTTGGGTGTTTTTAGCAAAAAAGAGGCTAAAGGAGATGCTAGTAATGAATTCCTAAAGCAACGAAGTCCCAACACAGGAGCATAAACAGTCGACGAAACCAGACAATCCAAAGGAACGAGTCAATAGTCACGCAGAAGATCCAACACTCCACCAAAGGTCAGAGTCTCTTTAAAGCCTGGGGGCGGTGCCTTAGTGGTGATGTGTTGCTGGCCCCGCCCATAAAATACAAGATTACACACATTGAAAGTAAATCAGGAATAGAATATGTAATTAGACAAGAAATAAAGGATGGAATCACATTATCAAAAAAAGAAGTAAAGGAAGGATTCTAAACTTGAAGCCAAGAGAGGACCATAACACCTACGGTAGCGGATGTGAACAGCAGACTCGCCTCACGTTCTAATCTGTGAGTGTTATGTGATAATTTGTTTTTTTTTTTTTTGTTATTTTTCTGCAGTCTTGTATGATCTTTTAATTAGCGCTTGTATCTGTAGATTTATTCAGCTCCTTAACCCCTTAAATATCCTGGTGCCCTCTAGCATCTGGACCTTGGGTGAGCCAGTCTGCTGCTGCTGCTGCATGATGGCACCAGGAGGTGAAAGTTTGATTTGTGTAACGTCTGTTAGCATCGAGGCCTTCATATACAAACTGTGAGGCGCCGGCCTATTTGTAGTGTGACGTGCAATCTGTAGGCTATCGCTTACCTAAGAACGTCTCCAAGGAGTGCGATGTGCCGTGCGAGAAGAACATCGGAACAGCTAAGCCCAAAAGTGTGGGGCTGCGGAGGCGTTTCTTGGAGAAACTGCATTAAAGATTTCAGCAATTACAGCAAAAATGAGTACAGCCTGTGAAAAGGTGCCATCGCCGTCAACACCAGGCTGCTGCCCCATGGGTGATGCGTTTGACTCCTGAAAATGTGAGACCCTTTCTTGGTCACAAATCCACATTTAGCAGATTTGGCTTTCGACTTGTGCTCTTGAAATTTTTTACTTTGGCACCGTTTCTGTCTTTGACTTTGCCTTTTCTCCCAGTCCTGTCAGAATATTACTGAGGAGGGCTGCGCTAATTTTAGTGAGAGGGGAGCCACTTTAACCACCAGTAATGTGCAGCAGCATCCACCTGGATACTGTGACGGCAGTCGTTTTTGCACCAATACACTCACAACACATTAGCTATTAGGTGGTGATGGATTGACAGATATAGCCAATTATAGACAGGGAATGATTAGGGGGCCAGAATGACAAGACTGTGGTGGGCACATCAGGATACACCACACTCCTTAGGAAGGATGCCCCGGGATCTTTGATAACCACAGCGAGTCAGAACCTCAGTTTGAAGGACATCTCCTTGTTTATAGCACAGTGTGTCCGTCCCTGCACTGGGGCTGTAGAATCCACACTCAGACCAAAGAGCAAGTGCCCCCTGCTGGCCTCACTAACACTTCTGCCATCCGCATCCCAAGCTTTTCCTAGGTGGTCTCCCATCCAAGTACTGGCCAGGCTCAAACAGGCTTAGCTTCAGGTGGGTGAGCCATACTGAAGGGCAGGTAGTATGGCAGCTAGTTGTGTACTTCTGTTTCTGTACAAATGACTAACAAACAGAGATGCAGTCTGCACGGCTAATCAGCAGCTCTATTCAGGGTGTACCAGACTAAAGTCATCAGTCTTCACCTTTTCCTTGTCTTCTTAGGGAGTCGAGACTGGGGGGGCTGTCAAAAAACAGGGCCTGTGAAAGCCTGTTGAGAGACTTCTTGTGTGGATTTTGGGCTACGCTACAAGTACAGCAGCAACAACATTTATTTCTAGAGCATGTTTTCATACAAATGATGTAGCTCAAAGTGCTTTACAAGATGAAGAAAGAAAAATATAAAAATAAGATTATTCCAAAGTAAGGTCTGATGGCCAGGAGGACAGAAAAAAAAAACTCCAGAGGGCTGGGGAAAAAAAAAAAAACCTGCAAGGATTCCGAGACCAGGAGACCACCCAGCACTCACTGATTTAAAGAATCTGTGACTGAAAGGGAGTCTTTTGTATGAGCAGGCAGGTCATTCCGTGGCTATGGGACCCTGTAACTAAAAGCTCGAACTCCCACTGTTATTTAGCGAATCCCTGGAATCTTAAGAGGCCGGCATCTTGAGATCCGGTTTGCATTGCAAGTAGTAATAAGTAAGCAGGGCCTCATCCGTCTTTCTAAGTTAAAAGGAGGGTTTTGAAATCTGCCCCAAACTTAACTGGAAGCCAGCGTGAGGACGTCAGGACAGGAGTTGTGCGTTTGTACTTTCTAGTTCTGGTAATGATTTGTTCAGCAGCATTTTGAATGAACTGAAAGTCGCATAAAGAACGATTTGAATAGCCAGCGTTTAAAATGGAGGTAGAGTAGACGTTGCTGTGATCCTGTTTAATGTTACACAGCAGCAGATTAAAGGAGGTGGGCTCGAGCCCACTCCTGACATAAGGTGAACGCAAGGAGTAAGGGCTGAGCCCCCAGCCTACTGCCGGCTCTCCAAGCAGCAGATGACTCAGCCATTGTTTAAGAGTTTAATTAAACAGCCAGAAACTAAGCAATGAGTGAGGAAACGCAGCAGGGAGAGACTTGTCCAGGCAAAATGATTACGCAAATTCTGATGTCGGGGATACATGAAATAGAGACGGCCCTATGGACCCCTAATCCAAGTCACACATTCGGGTGGTAATGGAGATGTTTTAATAAATAAAAGGTGCCCACTGTTGTCTGGGGAGCTGGGACAGCAGAGAGAAAGATGGGAAGGCTGACAACCCCAAAACGCAGAGTGCAAATGCTTAAAGATGCCTGTGAGTTTGGCGTGTTCCTTTTTATTGTAACTGATCGCCTGGTGTCAGTGGTGGTTGCAGGGGACCCATTATTGCTTTATGTTCAGAGAAAGACCAAAGCATCAAAAAAAAAAAAAGCCAACATACAGGCTGTTATAAAATAATATCCAATTCCCATTTAAAGGTTTACATTGTCTGTCAAGCAGGAGTGTTTTCAGAAGAAGAGAAAGCTACTGTATAATCAAAGCAGCTCCAAGCCTAATTGCAGCCAAGAAAGTTTTCCTCAAATGTCAGTTGTCTTCATAAAGTGGATCGACGTTATTATTTCTTCTCGTCGCCATTTGATGCGCTGACGGAGCCATTCGCCTCAGTGTTTCATCAAATAACGAGAGCTAATTACTAGTCACACATCCCGATTTTCTGATGAGCGAATTCCTGCTCCACCCCGTGCGCATAATCTGCACGCAGCAACTGATTTGGACAGATTACAGAACAGAATGAAAAATTTGGACATGATTTCAAAGTGTTAGGTTCGTGTTACTGATTGAAAATTACAGCGTTAACTTGTCCCGGTTCTCAGTCCCAGCCTCCCATAGAACAAGCGCGCGCCGTAAATAAGTCATGAGGAATCTGACAACATGGAAAGTCGTACAGGCGGATGGGGGGGGGCTCTGATGAACAGAGGATGAGCTGACGAGAAGAGTCGCTGTTTGACACGGCGGGAGGCGCCAACAGCAACATCCTGCGCTGTCACACAAGACCCCCACCTCAATTTGTGGGTCTCAATCCGCCTTGCATATCTGAATACACTGGGATTCCCAAATTCGTTCTTGTGAGACCCCCAGCTTTGCTAAACATATTGTGGTACCTGTAATTCATTTGATTATCATGTGCTGTTAAATAATAAGACCTTAACAGACCCCTTATTACTTACAAGGCATCGGTGAAGCAGTTATTCATCTGTGCAGGGAGTACTCCACCCAAAAACATCCAAAAAAGTTGGGATAGTATGGAAGATGCAAATAAAGACCAAAAGGAGGGATTTGTACATTCACTTTGACTTGTTTTCAGACCTTGTCTGTATAAAGACAAGGAAGTTCACGCTTCACCTCATCAACCAAATTGTTTTCTGAAGATATGCCTGCAGCACGTTCTGAAAATGTTGGGACATCAGTAGTTTAGGACCTTTAAATAAAGATGTGGCAATTTGAAATAACAAGGAGATGTGATACAGGCGAGGCAGTCGTGTCCTTCTACTGTACATAGGGAGCCTCCAAAAGAAAAAAGGCCTGGGCCTTCAAGAGCCAGGATGGGTTGAGGCCCACGAGTTTGCCAACAGATGTGTTGGTGAATAAAATGGCATTCCCCAAGGACAAATCGGAAGGATTTTGGGCATTTCACCCTCTATAGCGCACAACATAATACAGAAGTTCAGAGTGTCCCGACAAATCTCGATTTGTAAAGCCACTTGTGAAGATGTGTGATCTCCGATCCCTCAGATGTCACTGTCTTAAAAACCATCATGTGTCTGTAATTGATGTTGTGACGTGACCTTTGTCACTGCATACGGTTATGTGGTATACTGTGTCATGCACGCTCATCAGAGGTTAAACACGAGGGGGCACTGTTGCTGACCATCTGGTCTCTTTTCCTACCCACACCTCCAAGAAGACGCGCAATGATGGCCCTTCTGGTTCTGGGACAATAGGAGCAGGACACTCCCGGAAGGGGACAAGCAACCCACCAGATGGAGCCCCAACATGAACCTCTTCAGAGTCTTATCACTTCAGCTAAAAGCAGACGCCATTTTTGTTCTGTTTTGCGCCATCGTGCACCTGTTGTTTTCTTTGAACTTCTTGTTTCACTAAACGGGGTGACCCAATTGGCACCCCAACATTTCATTTGGACTTGTGTATTCCTCTCCATTGACGACATGGGGTTCTGAAAAAGTACAGATTTTTTTTTAAATGATGCGGCACACCAGCTGTTTGGAGCTTTCAGTACCAGAACAAACCGTTCGTTTTAAAAGACTCAGCTCTTTTTTCTTCTGCTCTCCGACATACCTGATACTCCAGGGGGCCACATGAAGCCCCCAGCTTGTGATGTACTGAAGACTCAATGGAGGACACCCCGTCAACGTGCTGCAAAATGTAACGGCGAACGGCAGCATACCTGAGGAGGTTGAAGTGGGGGTGGTGGGTTGGGAGGACTTTTCTCCAAAGGGTGGCGTTGATGCCAAAGTCAACATTTTAGTACCAATTCAGCACTAGCACCGCATCCACCGATTCACATTAAGCCTTTACAATGCTAAGCCAAAGCCGCACGTCAGCCCTGTCCAGAAGCGGCGCCAACGTCTCCGGGCTCGGTCTTACCTGACGTGGAAACTCGTAGAGCGGAGTCGTGTTTTGTGGTCCAACAAATCAACATTTCAAATAGTTTTAGGAAAAAATGGCCATTGTGTTCTACGGGTCAAAGAGAAGAAAGGACCAGTCAGCGTCAGGTCCACATGGTACCAGGGCACCATTAATGCAGAAAGACGTGGACCACCACATGCCGCCACCCAGACCCTGTCTTTTTCAGATGGCATTCTGTGGCTGTGGAGATGAGACTGGCCTGCCTGTTGTCACACTGGTTACTGTGTGGGGCTGGGAGATTGCGTCATGCGATTTGGTGTTCTGTCTCCCCCGTAGCCTGCTTCCTGCACATTTGTTCTATCTAAAGGGTGAGGAACAAGGCCAATAAGAAAAAAGACAGAAAGGTGGAGATCAGAGGGCTGCACATGAGTGCGAATCACAAAGACTGGCATACAAAGGGAAGTTAATTTGGATTTTTTTTATGTTCTCTATTTGCAGGGCAAAGTTTGGGATATGGCTTTGTGAACTACATCGATCCAAAGGATGCGGAGAAAGCCATCAACACATTAAATGGACTCCGACTTCAAACCAAAACTATTAAGGTAGGAGCTCAGAACAAAAAGAGTATCAGAATTTCATTTTTTTAAATCCTGCACTGGCTCAGAGGTTGAGTTCACACCTCAGCTCTCACCTGTGAATTATGTTTTAAGAAGCTTTAGTATAAAGATTAAAGTCTGACAAGCGTGACAGAGTGAGGCGCTGCTACTGTTACATTCGCATTTCTTAATTTAGCAGACAACGGATTAGCCAGTGGAAGGCCTGCTTGGCTGTAGACACATACAGGGGATTCAGAACGTCTTCAGACCCCTTCACTTTATGCACATTTGACACTGTTGTCAATTTAATTTTAAATGGTGTAACCATCAGGGGGCGCCACTCAGCCCTAAACCTCAGACACAGTAATGCCCAACGTATTCTGGATTTTACCTAAGCCACCTCTCTAATAATCACCATGCAAAACAACAGTAATCAAAATACAAAATGTTGTCGTTTCTTTCTCTGATTCTTGCCTGCTGCCTCACTTAAGATCAAGTCAGAGTCGGGCTTCTTTTAAAGTCAACCCAGAAACCTTCCAGTCTCAACTGTCTGAAGCGCTTCCAGATCGTACACAAACCAGGGCAGCACCCCCTGGTGGCCCCCAAAGACTCCAACTCCTGTGCCACCCTGTGGGTGTCCTAAAGTGGTCCACCTGTTGTGTGGGGGATTGTTTCTCCCGGTGGGCTCGTTCACCTGCTTCTTCCATTATGGCCTCCTCATCAGGCATGAATCCTTCCTTTATCCTGACCAGGATGCCACTGCTGCTTGTATGGTACCTACAATAAATACATTCTACACCCAATGACCCATCACGAGGAAGTGAATACGTCTTCAGAAAGGTTTGTAAATTTATTAAAAAAATAAAAAATTCGGGCCCCTCATTCTGCACATCGTAGAAGCCCCTTCGACAGGTCTTCTTGGGCAAGTCTCCACAAGCTTTGCACACCTGGATCTGGGCAGTTTATCCCATTTTTCATGGCAAGCTTGGTTAGATTGTGAACGGCCACCACAGGTCTACTTTAACTCTCGGCTTTGGCTGGGCCACTCGAGGACAATCGGCGACTTGTCCTGAAGCCACTCCAGCATTGAACTGTCACCCCAGTCTGCGATGGCGTGCACTGTGGAGCAGGATTCCTTCAAAGGCTGCTTTTACCATTCCCTCTGTTCTGACCAGCCTCAATGTCCCTATGCTTCACAGTAGCAATAGTGTTAGGCAGGGGGTGAGCAGTGCCTGATCTTCACCAGTCTTTCTCCTTGTGCTCCCAGACTCCTTTAAGTGACGTTTAGCAAACTCCGAGCAGCCTATCACGCGTCTTTTACTAAAGAGTGGCGTCCATCTATCCACTGTATCATAAACACCTGATTAATGGAGTGCTGCTGAGATGGTCATCATTCCTACTGGATCTGCCATCTCAGCAGAGGATGTCTGAAGCTCTGGTAGAGTGACCATTGGCTTCTTGGTCTCCGCTCTGGCCGAGGCTGCTCTTGCCCAGTCAACTCTAGGAAGAGTCCTGGTGGTCCTAAAATTCATCCATTTCTTAATTCTTGAGGCTACTGTGTTCCTGGGCACACTCAACGTGTTATAAATGGTTTGGTCTCCATGCCCTGGTCTGTGTCTCACCACAGTTGGATCATGGAGGTGTTCGGCAAGCTCCTTCAACTTTGTGGCTTGTGAGCCTTTCTAAACGACATCCAAAAGATCTCTAAACAAGTTACTTTTGTATGAGCTTGCACTCCATGTTATGCAAAGTTAAGACATGTGAGGAGTGTCTAAAGAATTTACTGTGAGAATCCATAAGACCAGGAGATGCTTGACTATGCAAAGTTAAGAGTCAGGGCTAAGAATCAAAAGAGCACAACATTACTCAGGCGTCCAAAGCAAAGCGAATCAGAAACCTCAAAAGAGGCCTAATGGCAGAGCCTCCTGGAGTAAAAAGACTCCACACGCAGCAGATTATCCACTGACGGTCAGCTCATGGTAAAACCGTCGTAAATTTAGAAGGTTGTTTACATGACCAGTTCTGACAAGACAGTCGAGAATAAAAGAATTCTAAAAAACAGTTTTTTTGGGTTTTTTTGCAACAATCTGTAAAAGTTCTATACATTTAAAGTTATGTCGTAAGGTCATCTTTGTTTTGTTATGGACGCCATCATTTTAGAGCAGGACGTTGGGTGTCTCCGTGGAATATTCATCACACATCTAAGTAACAGGAGAAAAGGTTACATGCCAACCTGGATTTAGCTGTATTTTATATTTTGCTGGTGTTTTTGTTTTATTTGAAAACATCCATCTAGTGTCTCCTGAAATGTTTGAATGTTCCATGTGTGTTGTGGGTGGAGCCCCAGGAGGCGGGGCCACCCTGCCATCACTGCTGCTGGATCCTCCCTCTGGCTATGAAGGTCAGTGCGCAGGAGAGAGCCAGCAGTGGTTCATTGCATTTCTTTGGAGTTCTCGGTATGTTTGATTTTCTTTCCCAATTTCTGGTTTTGTATTTGGGTAAGGCTTCTGGGAGTTGTTAGCATGGACTTTCTTTAAGGCAGATCCTCTCTGCTGTGTTGAGTATTTTTGTTATTTCTCTTGTGTCCTCAAAATAAATAATTTTCATTTATAAAGACCCTCATTGCCTTTGGGTTACAAGCCCGAGTTTTTACACTTTTTAATAGCTGACATTGACATCCCATCCCTGGCTTCTCTGTTCCCTGCCACCTTCTCTGGAAGCAGACGGTCGATGGAGGGCAAAACGAAAGCAGAGTGTAGGACTGGGTGTGGCGGCAGGGTAAAAAGGTGAAGGTGCAAAGGGGGGACTGCTGCAGACATTTGGTGTAACGCAGGTACTTGATATTTTATCGTTACTATGAAGTTCATTTAGGTGTCCTAAACTTTCCTTTTATTATTTGCTCAACTATTTTGGGAGAATGTTATAAATATATTAAAATCATTTGTGTAATGCAGGTGTCATGGATGTCTTTTAAATAAATGTTCTGAAGTCACCCTGGAAAAGGGTTCGTGTAGATTGGTATGGAAGGCAGGGATGGATGGCTGCTTGCCTAGATGATAGACCCTTACAATGGACATCCTGACTAGAATGGGTAGTGTTCCCTTTCCAGCAGAACAACAAAATGGAAGAACAGGGAGAGACTTCTGCCTGTCAGGACAGGATACTGTTGTGCCCTTTCACGTTTGTACAAATCGGATTATCTGTATGTGGAATCTGTGGTTTTCAAAGGCAAGGATTTCAAATGTTTGGTTAGAAGTGGTGAATTTGGATTCTTTTAGAAGCATATATTTCTATTTTAGAGCTTTTTGTATTTCCCATTTATGTGACGACATTTCCCAGAATACACTGGGATGTGCTCGTTGGTGATGTCATCAGAGCGACGGTTTAATGGTTGTCCTTGGCAGTTTGACATGTAAACCTTTGTTTTCCTCTGATTTTTGCTGTTCTCTGCCAATTCTTTTTCTAGCTATGATTTTTGATTCTTGTTCCGACGCCCAGCCGTGTTGACTCCCAGTTTTTGGCCTTCTGCTCTTTCACCGACTCCGATTCTCCCGATCATTTCTTGTGTATTCCTTTATGGTTTCTTTTGTGTCAGTGCATATACTCCCTCAATTCACTAGGTGGTGGTATTCCTTGGCTGGGTCAATCATGTGCACACCCACAAGGCATTGAAGGAATTGTAGTTCTGTTGGGCAGCCCTGATGGGTGCCGTGCGTGCTGCCAGATGGAGCTGGGGACTTTAGTTTAAGGGGGCTTCACTTGACATGGAAGTGCTTCCTTAGTGCCGGAAATACTCCTGTGTCCGGAGTTAAAGGAGCCGCCTTGGAGTCAGAAGAGGAGGAGGACAAAGAAAGAGAGAAGCGTGGAGTTGATTGTAGAGGAAAAAAAAAAACTCTAAAGATGTTCTTTAAAATGAACCTGGGACTTGCGTCTTTGTGACAGACAGTGTCAAGCGTTTGGGGGTTTGAGACCACCCAGTCTCCACTCTACGTATTTATTTTAATTCAACAAATCTATTGGAAAGTGGCGCATGAACTCTTTGCTCATTTTGAGCCACACTGTGTAGACAAAGAAATTCCAAAGTTTATATAAACATGGATAACAAATGTTAGCTAAGTGCAGTTAAAGGTTAAGTTTGGTATTTTTCAAGTCAAACTTATTTCTTTACACACATTCTTTAAATGCATTTGCCACAGTTAAGCACCATCTATAAAATTTAGAAAATCTCTTGCCCTTACTGACGCTGTACAATGGAGGCGAAGCTTAAAAACACACCAATTACGTCCAGTCTTCAAGGCCAGGCAGCTGTCAAGTACTGATCTTTGACTTCTGTGTTTCTGTCGGTCGTTTTCTCACATATTACTACTGCTCCTGTTTCTCTCATGGCAATAATATGTTTGTGCGAGTTCTTATGTAAATACCGAAATAAATCAAAACAAATCCAACTGCACTTCACGAAATGTTTACAGTGAATCGGGAGGACACTGCGGCCCAGGTGGGTTGAAAGGTTGTTGTGCATGAAGACTAACGCACTGTTGACTGTTCTTTTAAAATGGCCGACTCTCATAATATTGGTGCTTTTACAATGTTTGAGAAATCGCAAGAGGCAAAGCGACACTCAGTAACTGTCATGGCTTTAAAAAAATGGACGTCTTTGGTGAGTTTCTAAGCTTTTCCTCTGTGCCCCATAGCCTACAGTGTCAAGCGCCAATGTGGCTAAGATGTTTTATTTGATTTATTGAAATCGCTTAACTTTAATTAAGTCATTGGGCGGCAATCCAGCCCAACTCGGTGCCAGACCCAAACCCAGATAAGCAGAAGGGGCGTCCAGCTGTAAAACCTTAATGATGGAATCAATCCAATCAGCTTCAGAAAATGCCAAAGTGTACCCCATAGGTGACATGCAGGGGCCTCACCTGACCCCTGAGGGCTACTGTGCCAAGGGTGGCCGTGACTAAAAGGAGATCTGAAGGGAAAGGACTTGACTAGCGAGGTGGCGCAGGACTGAGCGGTTTGGAGAAGGTTGATCAGTACAAATGGACCCCATGGAGAAGGGAGAAAAGATGACGAATAGGAGGAAAGGGCTTAACCTGAGGACGCAACTCCACGTTCGGCCAATACATGTGTGGCACATTTGTGAAGAAATCACTTCAACTTGTAAAATACCAGACTTGTCCCGTAAAGAAGGTGAAAAAGTAAGAAGCTGTTTTAGGCAAGACTGGCAGTGAGCTTTGTATTAATTTATAGGTGTATTAAAAAATCATTTCTTTCATACAATTAACAGAATAAAACCCCAGACTTTGTTCCGTAAATCGGCATGTTGCCCTCCCAGGAATGGTGCAGTGTGTGCGGGGAGCGCCGTTCCCAGGGTGCCTTTCCTGCATGGACACTTCCCACATCTATTGGCTCGATTTGGTAACAGATTCACAGTCACAGCGGTGGGCTAGCAATTGTCAGAAAGGGGATTCAAAGCAAACCTTTTCAAATCAATCCTTGGGGAGAAAAAAAAAGGGGGGGGGTATGCCATAAATCGGATGAAACGAGGAGCAGCTTGGGAAGAAGGTGCAGTCTCAGAGATGAAGTGGACATGTTTGTCTTTGGCCAGCTGTTCATTAAGTAGCAGGCAGCCACTGCTGCGCACTTTCTTTTTTTTGTATCGATCGGCCATTTCTGTCTCTGCGTTTCTGGCAGGTGAAGCTTTGTCTAGCACACTGAACGTTACATGACAGCCAAGCGCCATTTGTTCATTCCGCATCGGGGTTATGACTGCGCGTGGCTTTGGCCTTCAGAGTGTGCCGCTTTTATTTGCCTGTTGCTGTTTAGTGCTTCATTGTGACTTGAGTGAATAAAATCCGTAAGCCTCAGCAGAAAGGCAATTTTATGGCGGTGCAGCCCCCCTGTGACCCTGCATTTAATTAAGCACTTGGAGGACGTTACACATTAATGTGAAGCTAAAATGATGCTCCGTGTTGCTATTATTTGATATCGGACTGATGCCTTTATTGTTGGAGACTTGTAAGAGCAGTTGGGTGTACAGCTGAGCACCATCCTCGAGGGCACAATGTGAGCCGCACCACAACCTGCACAACCGCATGCAATGCCAACGACAGATTTCACGCTATAGCTCCGATTTAAAAGAAGGGTGGTCACCTCTGCATTCCCAATGACGAGACCCACAGGTGGGACACACCGTCACTCGCTACTTGCAAGGAGAGCAGCATGTCGGCCCACCAAAGGCTTTTCATTTCTCTAGTTTAACAGGCCCTGTAGAACTTCCAAACATAAAAATTGAACGTTTATATTAAAATGTGTGATGTTGACCAACCAAGCTACTGCATCGTCTACTGATTACTTGTATGCAATTAACAAAAAAACCTTTTTGACATCAGCAGAGAAGACAGTAAATGAATTGCCGTCATTACACGTTTATACCTTTTTGGCCAGGAGACATATGGCGTCTGTGACATTAGAAGCAAATGTACTGCAACGAGCGATTTATTATTTTTTTTTTCTAGATCATTCTTCAGAGAGCCTCGATTCAGAGCCCAACAGAAAAGCATCAACCAACACAGAAGTTCAGTCAGGCATAAAATTAGAATCTGAGACGCGTGCCTCCCACAGCAAACGCCAAAGACTTGATGATGGAAGGCGGCCATCTTTCTGTTAGCTAATTATGGCAACTTGTCACGTTTGGACGTCCGTTGTATGTTGTGTTTGATGGCTGGTTCTGTTGGACGGTGGGGCAGAGAGCGACTTGGGGGCTTTACAGAAGTACAGCTGAGCATTTCAACAAAGTCACCAAACTTTTAGTGCTAAATAAAATTACATTTTTTTTTAAATCTTGTTTTCTGTTGCTTTGATGCTGGCACAGTCATAATTTGCTTTGTAAGTCGTCTTGGACAAAGGCTTCTGTTAAATTAATAACAAATGATGAGGATAATAAATTTGAGCACAGATCTCTCACCGAGATGTTTCTTAAAGTTCAGACATCATTTGATGCGAAATACCATCTTAGACCTCATGGCCACATGCTTGACGTGCCCAGTGTTAGGTGTGAGACGGGCCTTATTTTACTTTTAATGTTGGTTTTAACTTATTAGTTTTCATGTAATTTTTGTTGATATTCTGTTACTTATTGTCACTTGTGGGCTCTCATTGCGGGTAAGATGGACGCCACTCACTTGCCTGGCCAGGAGGCCAACAAGATGGATGTGTCCTAGCTCACAATTGACGGGAGAAACAAAATAAAGAGAAGTAAAAAATAGCAAACAAAACCCAGATGAGTGGCAAGAAGTCCAAACTAAGAAGGACATGAAGAGAAGCCATTAAAGTTCACAGAGCAGATAAAGAAATGAGTGCCTAGCTGACCTTTTATGGCGTCATACCGATGAACCGGAGGTCAAAACCTCGTGGGCCACACCCCTAATGAAGGACCCAAAATTTACCAGGCGAAGATGCTAAAATATAGCAACTTTATTTAGAAGTGAGTACAGACCCCAAAAATAAAACCTGATCATGATATGGTGGCATCTGTCACGAGGCTGGCATCAAATGCCAGTGTGACAGAGCATGCAGTAGGACTGGCATCTTGGCAGGCTGGGAGACAAGTACAAATAAAGGATGATGGGAGACTTTCTCCCATGATCTTACTGTCTCCCAGTATGCTGGCTGGCAGCATCACTTTTTGGTGAGCTCAAGTGTAGCAAAGGGGCATCCCACCCCTGGACGGTTGGCATTCCCTTTCCAGCCACCTGTGCTCATGTTATGTCCTCCTCACTTGGATATCCACAGGCCAGTATGGGAAGTGTGGTTCCATATTGCTGCCTTCTTGGGAACTGTGGGTACAACAGGGGGCGCTGTTGGAAAGTGAATTCCCCCATCCTAGGGAATGTCCGCCTCACCTGGAAGTTTGTCCTGGATACCATGGTTTGGCAGAGGAGCCCTCTACACTGTTTAGAGAGCTGGGGTCATGATGAGGAGGAGGAGTACAAAGCTTGCCTAGAAGGAGTGACGGAGAGGGAAGGAATTGTTTTTATTGTGAAGAAGCCTGTTGGAAGGGATTTTCTTTAAAATGAAACATTCTTTACACCTACACTGTATTCAGAATAGATGTGTCTGGGGGTTGGGGGAGGGGTTTGGGGGTCAATGACGTCCCCAAATGGCCACAGTACATAAAGTTTAATTGTAATGTATTGTGTATGTGAGCATCAAAGCTACATTTCCTGTGGTTTGTGGGTGGAACCCCAAGAGGCGGGGCCACCATGACATCACTGCTGAGGGACCACCCTCTGACTTTATGCTCTGGTGGAGGAGACACGTGCCTCAGAGGTTCATTGACTGTTGAAGAGCTGGCATTGTCATGAGGACTGGGTTGGATTTTCTGTTTGTTTTTCACCTATCTTCATTGTTTGGCCTTTTTTTTTTTTTGCTTCTTTCATTGATATAAACAAATTGCTCATTTATAAACATTGGTTGTTGGCTTTGTCTTCTCAAGCCTGAAGTTTTAGTTTTATCTCTCCCTTGAAGGACATTTGTGTATTTTTTTTTAACCTGAGCAGTACTAGAAGCCTGCCTGCTCAAGTTTGGGGCCTGGCTGCCTGTGCTGAGGCCTACTCAGTGAAGTCCTGGTATGACTCGTGATAATCGGAGGTCCACTCACTTTTTTGCCATTTTGTGCTGCAGCCGAGCCAAACATGATGAATAAAGAGACAGGGAAATAAAAACTAGTCAAAGAGCAAAGCAAAAGTTGTTACCTGGAGGACAGAGAGATCAAAAATAACAAAGGCAAAAATAACTAAGCAAACTCAGAGGAAAAGAATATCAAAAGCAGAAAATCAGGAAAAAGGAGCGCGGCCCATTAAAAAAGGATTTGTTTTTCTCAAAACACAGACAGTAAAATATGCGTCATGGCAGTTTATAACACGCCGCGCTAATGACTGACGGCTCATGTGGCATCATGCAAAAACACATCTCCACCACCTGGGGTTGGCATCCTGATGACCAATTCACAAGATGGCACATAGAAAAACAAAACAGCAACACGACAAAAAAGCTATATAACGGAAAATAATACATCTTTTCTTACAAAAAGTAACCTCACAGGACCTCAGCCCTAAGGTACTTCATACAGAAAAATATCATTTCAAAGGAAAAAAAAAACATCAATAGAACTCAAGGAAGACCAAAACTAAATGTTAACAATAGTGACATTCACAACACAGTGCAGCATTATAGTGATGGGGTACGGAAAGTGGTGGCACCCATGAAATCCAGAAAAACAAAATGTTGGTGCTCACTAAAAACAAATACTGTAAATTAAACAGTGAAAAATGATTCCATTTTATTTTGGTGTAGCACCCTTCACCGAGGGGCAGACTCAGAGCACAAGTTCACAGACAGAGGCGATCATAGACCTCCAAATGGCTGGTGACGTAATGAGCACCCATGAAGACACACATAGGAAGACGAAGCACTGATGAATGTATATGGAACTTCACAGATGGTGCTGAGCAAACCTCACTACATTCACTTGGTTTCAAGTTCGACAAAATCACAGAAATGTTTGGGAATTTTGTCACATTCGCCAATATGCATTGAAGTCAGTGGGGAGCGAGAAGCGGAACTAGTTTTGAGTGGATTGTAATGGTAAAACGGTCTTTTAAGTGTGCCTGAGGGCTACAGAGGTGTAAGCCAACCATGCTGGACCCAAAAATGACCTGAGATAGGATGAAGCAGATGAAATTATCAGAACAGAGCCGTTGTACCACACTCAGATCCGGCATGATTATAATATGCGCTGCCCTCCTTGAGAGGCAGCATAGGAAAAAGAAAATAAATAATCCAGGGCGCAAGTGACCAGTGAAAGCAGGGACAAGTAAAAAATGACTGTTATAAGTCAATACACATGCTCACTGTAACAAAAAAAAAATCTTATATACATAATATCGCACTGCAGCGCTCCCACCGCCCACAAATCACGGCACTAAACACTTGACAACATACATACTAATAGAGATTTGAGCAAGGGAAACAAAACAAAAAAACAATGGATTTTATAGTCCTTTAAAGTTTATCTGTATGTGACAGTTGAGCTCAGTCTGCCGACCATACCTCCTATTCCGGGAAACGTACAGTTTAACCGTTCCTTGCGCTGGTCCATCAGGTCCTCTCCCGAATACCTTTCGCTCGAAAGTAGAAATAATTTATCTGGAAATGAACCTGGGTTCATCTGGCGATATCCATGAAGGGTCAAACCTTTCCCTCGCACCTCTTTCTGTGCTGGAGTCTTCCTTTCTCCTGGCTCTGTCCTTTTCTTTTTTCCCGCCACCTATTTACATACTGATAGCTCCTCCCCATACAATCTGTTGGCCCTCTAAGCCAGGTGCTCGCCTCCCCCTGTAGAGAGGGCCGGCCTTACAAATGAAGGCATTCCACTAGAAACAGGAATTGGATAAGGTACAAACTTACAGGGACACTCACATATTCCAGACGACCGTTGCATCGTTTCTTACAGAAAATTACAACAGGAGCAGGAAGCATGAATTCACTTAGGCTTGGCCCTTACAGATTCCACAGCTCACTGCCGCTGGGACAAGATAAGCCCAACACTCTGTTGTGAAAGGCACTATATAACAGATAGATTATGGGGTGTTTACTTCATGTCTGTGCTTCTCCAGGTCTGTCATTCACTTTGTAGCTTGGTGTTTCTCAAATTGAAAGTTTTAGTTAGTTATTTATTTTAAGAATTACACTTAAGTTGAAATTGCGAGTGTTTTGGAAAGAACAGATGTATCTCTTCACTAGTTGTTTAAGATTTTGTTCTTTATTTTGAAAACATAGTTGGTGCGTGACAATGACAATTACAGAATAGGGTCTCCGATCTTCACTATCAACAGACAGACGGAGAGCTGACCGCGTTGTTTCACTGCTGACAGAAAGGTTGTACCGAAAGAGAGGTTTCTCGTTGTAAGTGCAAGCAACTCAGAGGTTTAAAATGTCAAATTATGAGTTTCCAGGATGTCACAATGATTAAAATCACGTTAATGAGCTCTTTTTTTTTTTTTCTTTTCTAAAAGAACATGTAATGGGACGGATTAGCATAACTCTTTATCAATGTGTGTGGCAGAGGCAGAGGGGTGAGCCTTGACCTGAGTCTTAAAGCTGCACCAACGTTTCTGACCGGATGCCAAACTTAAACATTCACCTGGTCAGAAATAATAAACTGACCAGCTAGCCAAGGAAAGAGAAGTCGCTACACACCCCAACCAATACAAGCGAATGACTCCTTTATGAACATTCACCTATACAAAGAAAGTCTTTTATGAAATGTGTTTTCAGTTTACAAACCACAACAAAGCTGAATATTTCAGTAGACCCTAGCTGCAGACCTCCAGAGCCCCAGTCCAGTGAGAAGAGTGTCACTTTATATTATAAGTCGCTTCTAAAGGTAAGGACTCACAAACAGGCGTCTGGGGACATGTGGTCGCTAACAGCTGCTTCTCTTCCATGTGCAGACTGAACAATGAAGCCCACTGGTATCACTTCCAGTTTGGCCATGGAGGGCCTGCCTCTTCCTCCACACATGATACTTAAAAAAGAGTCGCTGAAGTCAAAGTTTGATCGCAAACCAGATTCAAGAATGCACAGAGGCCCCATCGAACAAGCAACATCCCCGATTATTGTCTTGTTATTTGGACTCTTGGTTTGTGCACAGCTTGCACACTTTAACCAGGATACCAGGTGGTCCCCAAGCCTCTGCCGTCTCTCCTTTGTTCTTTCTTGTGTTATAAAGTGGTCTAATGCTGCACCAAATGCTTCCTGACCCTGACTTTATCTTCTGATGGCCAGTTTGCTTTGCCCTACTCTGACGCTTTCTCTCTCAACCTCCCTGCTCTTTACTTTTGCCCTCTGGACAAGCCCCTCCATTTTAGGTGGCAATGCTCCATCCCACTTCGAAACAGAATCGGAGCAGTTGGGTTTGAGAATGTTTTATGCTTTCGCGATTATAAACGAATACAAAACCACCAAATCTCTTAAGCATATAAAACAAGTCTTTGCTGGTAACCACGTCCTTGTTCTGATTTCTACATGTTTTTCGGTTTTGATTCGAGCCCCCGAGTTTGATTCTGACATTAGGTTGTGGTGATCCTTCTTCATTGTGATGGGTTATGAATGTGTTGGACTATTTTGGAGCTCCTGTTGTTAGGGCAGATGCGCTCGTTGTTAGGGGTGTGTCCTCTGAGGTTGTGACACAACACCATGGGTTGAAAGGTCCTCATCAGAGTTGCGATTCAAAGCCCTTTTCCAGTTGTTCTTTCCAAGTCCGTTTTGCTGAACGACTTCTTTGCTTTTGTTTGTTTTTTGTGTCCTTGTCTCACGTTTTGGCTTTGACGCTCGTACTTTTTGATCTCCGGGTTTTTGTCCCTTGGTTGTCCTTCATCTTTTCCTCCTGGCTCACTCTCGAGCCCGGTCTGCTTGTGATAATGATTTATCGGTCATTGAGCTGTCCACACACCTTACTGTCCTTAGTGGTCTACTGGCGGTGGTCAAGTCCAGTTTAGCTCCACTGTAGAAGAAGCAGGCGCCATTTACTGGATTTCACGCCCAGGTAAATTAAAATCATGCCAAGTGTTGATTCCATTCTGTTTTTGAATCCTTTTATGAAAGCAAGTGCTTATCATTGACCTTTTTTTTCTTTAAACAGTGCAGCTGTATGAGTTTTATTTAGAATCTTCACAAAAGACATAGTTATATGTCTAGTAGGGACAATTGGAAAAAAGTGAAGCCTTTTCTGTTGTTATTATAATGTCGCACTTGAAGGGCAGCACACATACGACGGGCAGCACACTGCGACGAGTCTGCGGCGCTGAATAAGGTGACCTTTCCACTGCCTGTTTGAGCGTACAGAAGGTAGAAGTCAATGAGCCATGACTGTGTCTCTACAGCGGCTCTGCAACAAAAAAAAAAAAAAAGAAAAAGACGCTTCAGAGCTGATCTGACCATACGGACGAGAATGGATTCAATTACATGAGGGAATACGTTAAAGGATATAAACATTAATTAGGCACTCGGTGGCCCAGGCGCGGCTGCATGCTGTTTAGCTCACATTTCTCCAAGTGCCATCACTGAGACAGCTCCAGAGCCAAGGTGGGCAGACCCCCTGCTAGTGCCCACGGAATTTCAGGGGGATCGCTGGGTCAGGCCACACTGCCGTGTTACTTTTCTTGCATCTCGGAGCTTCGTTCTCCAGAAAAGAAAGCTCCTCTGGGTTCATTAGTAGCAGTTAACAGTAGATAGGGGGCTTAGCAGGTTCCGCCTCCGCACCACCTTAGGTTGTCAGTGCAATTTTCAGTCTGTCTTCCTGTAAACTGTCTCCTAAAAATGCATGCCTGAGGTGTGAAGAGAGCAGATCCCAGTGCAGGAAAGTCGAGACGAGAAGAATTCAGCAAATGCCGGGAAGGTGTTGATAGAGACATCTGGATGAGGAGAAAAACACGCAGAAACTTTAAGGAAAAGTAGAAAACTAGGGGGTGGGCTTGACTTTCTTTTGGAACACCTTTAAAACGTGTGATTTTCACTTCGCATGAATAAGTGTTGGCGTGTGTCTAAAAATAGAGGAGCGTGTGGGTTTCTTGGGGATATAATAAATTGATTATTACACAGTTTATGAGTGTGTTAGAAACAAAAACAGGGACCCACTCCGTCTTTTCACAGATGTGACACCTGCAATGCTGAGCTTTTATTCCTTTGCTGCTGCTTTTACAAAAAAGTGCCTGTGATAGACAGAGAAGGAAGTGCGCTATATAATTAATAGATAGATGGATATGAAAGGGACTATATATAATAGATAGATACACTAGTTGGCAGGGATAGATGGATGGATGAAAGGCACAATGTAATAGATATAACAGACAAAGAGTCAGTTTGTTTGCTCTAACAAACACATACACACTTGAACTACTAAAAAGAAATAAACCTTCCGGCTTAGCTGAAGATGAAAAAGCGCAGCCGCAGTTCTAATGAGGCATTACAAAGGTGTGTGGCTCTTGGTATGAAGGAGCCCCAGTCGCATTTCTTGACACACATCTGCTGAATAATTCGTTGGTGTTCAGTGGCAGTGTGTCAAAGGGAGGACATGCAGCTTAGCGCATAATGGCCATCGGCTTTGATTTCATTCTCTCCTCCACTACCGCCTCTAGCAGGGCCTGGAGACCTCCCATGACTGAGCCCACCTCTTTTAATTAGCTTGTCGATTTGGGGTGCCTCTCTTAAAATTATGTTCCCAGTACAATTCAGCATAGAAATGATGCTGGTCGTCGCAGATGGTAATATTTTGCCCGTTTATGGGTCCACTATTGTCCCATGAACAGTGAAACTCTCATGACCTCAAGGAGAGTGTGCCGTCTCCACACACGTCATCTGATCTGGCATTTAAATTAATTTTCCTGAAGCTGTAAGCCATGCGCCGGGGTGCCACTTGGACTTGTTGGTTAGAAGTTAATCGAGTTAGAAGAACTCAGACCAAGTTCTTAAAAAGAGGTTCATGTCAGAGAAGAGATGACAACAGAAGAGCAGCGAGCAGAGTGGAATTTGAGCAGCAGGGCTGATTGGAAACAAAGGACAGCCAAGGGCCTGATTTGAGATCCAAGTCAAGTGAAGTCTGACACAACTCTCCAAACAGGTCAGATGTTGAGAGCACACCCTGTAGCGGCTGAACCTCATTGTGGTTTGTTTTTGGAGCTGTGGCAGACTCCTGGTCTTGATTGAGTGCGTTTTGTTGGGAGCCTGATTTTGGTATTTTACCTCTCGTTTGGTTTGCTCCATTATCTTACTTGTGTGTTGCTTATTAGATCACATTTCATCATTTATAATAAATACCAACTCTGGTTCCTCTGCCCGCTTATTTATCTCTGCATTGCCAGAGGCTGCCCTCAGAAACAAAGGATTTGTGCAATGGCTGAAGCTTCAGCACAGGCGGCTTGTCCTGTTTTGTTCTGGCTCCTTTCACAACATGCCTGTCACTGCATATCCACGTTTTAAATATTGAAGACGTTAGTTGTTTGTAACATCGCAGGCACAGAAGAGGTTTGTGTTTCTGAGCTGTGTTGGCATTTTGGTGTATTTAAGCTCAAACATTAACACTTACTGGTTCCAGATTTCTACTGTCCAGTAAAAGGCAGCAGTGAGAGGAGTACAATGTTTTTTCAAGGTGGTTGCTGCAGTAATGATATTTTCTTAATTAATGGTAATTTCTAATATAATATTTCAACAGGCTGGTGCCATTTTGGATATTGTAGCTCGCTGTAAATCACCTGTAAAGTAAGCAAAAGTACCAAAGTGTATGCGAGTGAGGAGTAACATGGTCTGCGCCTCCTTGTAGGAAAGCAAACCTCAGTCTTTACTGTGTCATGTGCTACAAAGAGGTCTGCAGCTCACCATCCACAAAACCAAGGAACTGACCATTGAACATTTGCCACACCAATCACAATTCAGCGAGAAATGGGGAGGTGGTACACTACTGCAGGTATTTGGGGGTCCACAACAATAAGTGCATTTCCATAGTTCGATTATTCACAGAAACCTGGCTAACAAATAACCTGAGCATTGGCCATGTAAACCCTTAACAGGGTTACTGTTAAATCTGAGGATGTCCATTGCACTCAGTCAGTGTTTATAAGTGCTTTGATAACCCGGTTATTCACAGAAACCTGATGGAGCACGGTGACCTGTATACCAATGAATTCACTGTTACACACTCCTGGTGCATCTTGGGATGCCTCACCATGGTAACAGGAAATGCAAAACCCCCAGCATTGAGCTGCAATAATCAAAGCAATAATGGTGTAAAAATAAACGTGAAAAAAAATAATCAACTTCTACATGAATCCTCTAAACACAAAACTTGTGTTAGAAATGGAGTCTCTGGTTTAGAAGACCCCAGAACAGATGTGTAATAAACCTTCGGGGTCTTAATAAAAATGTCAGTCACAGCAGCCATCAGTTTTGTCTTCATTCTCTACTCCTGCCAGTGGGTCCAGAGGGCGTCCCATAGCTTACCCTGACTCTTTCATCAGCTTGTTGAATCGGTGGGCTTCTCTTGATGTGATATCACCAGACTGGCAGTTTGAGAGTTCTAGGACAGTGTATGTCCACCTCTGCGTCACCACTGCTGTAGTTTATAAAGACCGTGGGTCACACTCGAAGGGGTCACATAGACACTGCCATAGAAAACAGTGGGTCACAACACCAGAAAGACTGAGAACAGCTGTTATAGAACATGTGCAGGATTTCACTGTCCACATAAAGTAGCCTCAGAACAAACAGTCGGCTCTGCCCTTTCTCCTGGAGCTCCTGTTACTTAAATGAGGTAAATGGGTCTTATTTTATTTATTCAATCTTCACAAGTGAGCTTTTTTTCTGGACAAATCAAATCAAAGTAAACCGTCCCGTGTCCTGCAGCCGTGAGCACATACTGCACGTTTTGATTTCTGTGTAATTTGACAGTATGGCTTAACTGCATTTCTCAAATTACAGCATGATTGACAAAGGAGCAGCAGGCCGCAGCGCAGACAATGCCATTTTTTTTTTCCCCACCTTGCTATCAGGTCAGCAGGCTATTCGTTCTGGTGATGTCCTTTTAGTTAACTAATCATATTTATGATCATATTTTTACCTTACGTCTGCCGTAAACTTGCACACACTTTGCACTCTGTGAAGGTGTTGACGTGATATTCTGTAAAGTACGTGGTGCTCAATGTGTTACCACACCCTGAAATGAGACCCGAGTTTGTTTTTTCTTACCCTTCTTATCTAGTGATACTGATATGATGGCTAATGTATTGTGTTTATTTACCAGCAAGGAGACCTAAATGGCTAAATTATTACATTAAACTGTTTAGCAAAATGGTGAAACTGAGCTGTGGTGTCACTAGGAGATGGAGCCTATCCCAGCAGCATCATATGCAGTGGAGGAATGAAACCTCAATGGACGCCAGTCTTTGGCAACCCATTTCCTGTACACATCCTCACTCATCCACACACCAGTCACCACTCGGCATTTGCATGTGCTAAGATTCACACCGTCCAAAAATAGTGACTAGTTTATTATAGGAAGACTTGACCAGGATGACACTCGCAACACAAAGATACGTAGAAAAGCGTCTCAAAACAAGTAAATAATAAAGAATATATTAAACAAGAAGGAAAAGAATTATGATTAAATTACTAAAACAAAGCCCTGTACAAAATTAATGGTGAATATTAATTAACTAACACAGATCAAAACACAACACACAGGACAAGAAGGCCAACGATCAACACGACAATGCATTTTCACACCCCGACCAGATGCGGATGCCGATTGAAGTTGATAAACGAACAGAGGTGCCAAGTGAATGGCCGTCAGCGTAATCCGTGAAGTTTTGTCCTGCTGTGATGGGGTGTAGGTGAAGAGCTCCACCGATGAAGATGTTTACCCACTCTGATCAGACCACAGAAACACAGTAATCTGATATTCAGGATTGAGCTTTTTCTGGTGCACCCTGAACTCCATGCCGTGCCTCGTTTCCCACAGTAACCCCAGCAGCAACACCCAAAGCTAATGGTGAAGAACTAACAGGGGCTGCTGGGATTTGTAGTTCATTTATGCAGTGCTGCTAACAAAACATAACCTGGAATTGACAAGAAAACCAGAGCCGGGAGAACACGTCAGCAGTAGTCTGGCAGTTATGATAAGTTGCCCACACTTTGGAAGAGTGTCTATTGGTTCATTTTTCTGAGTCTGGTTCATTTAATACTGGGTGACACAGACAAAATGTAACTTGGACTTGAAGTCCACTGTGATCGACTTTGATTCAAGCAGAACGAGCTACTGGCTTCCAAGACCTAAAAAATTAAATACATACAGCATGGAAAATGGAGGAACGTCAGGACCTGTCTTGTAAGTTGCTACAGTTCTGTGACACTGGCATGACCCGGGTGCTGTCTACGCAGTGCATCTTTACACCTTGGCCCTAATAGAGTGGCACCTCCTTAGTTAATAGTATAATGGAGGTCGTCACTTTGGGATGTTCATCAGCGTCAAAAGCAGACCCTCAGGATTGAGGAGTGGCGCCCTAAGTGCCATCTCTGGGTGTGTTAATGTCAGAGCATGATGGCTGAATACAAGAGGAGCATGTCAGCATTGTATGTGAATACTGGCGCGGTGGACATTCTGTCTTTGTTTCTTGTGTTTTTGATGGACGTGGTCACTCTTAAAAGGGGTCAAAGTCTCCGCTTCACTTTAATGCAGTGTGCTTGTTTAAAACTCTCTTGTATATTAATTTCTTTAAGTGTAATCCTAAACCGTTGTCACTTTAAATTGCAGATTTCTGACACAAACCCAGTGCTTGTGTAGCTCACTGTAATTTTCAGTCTCGCTGTTTTGATTCTGTTTGTATGATGGCAATTCAGATGGAGTCTGGTAACGGCCCTGCTGTCTGCTAATTGAAAGGAAATATGAAGATGAGAGACATGATAAGAGAAAAGTAGAAATTAACACAGAAATGTATAAGACTCGTGACAGGGATTTTACAATTCTAGAAGTTCATGAGGCGTAAAAAAATATTAAAAACTCCAGAGGAGCTCAATCATTTGTTGTAACTGATAACTTTCTTTAAAAAAATGATAGTAATTACAGTTTACACTGTGACATTCACAGAAGAGAAAAAAAAACCATCTAAATATGATAAAAGTGTAAATGTCTGTTTATTTGTCCCTTTTGTGCTGCAGGTGTCCTACGCAAGGCCTAGCTCAGCTTCCATTCGTGATGCAAACCTGTATGTCAGTGGCCTCCCCAAGACAATGACACAGAAGGAACTGGAGCAGCTCTTCTCCCAGTATGGCCGCATCATCACATCCCGCATTCTGGTTGACCAGGTTACAGGTATCTGTGGAGGCAGTTGTGCTTTTCTAGGTTTTCGGTGTTTCTTCTTTAGAGATGAACAATAGTCAGTTTAGCACAGCACACCACCTGGTAGGAATCAGAGTAACAGGAGCACTTGTTACGTTACAAAAACACATTTAAAAATATTGGATATCTCTGAGCGTGTGAGTACCCTCAGCGTTCATCCTACACCTTCCCCTGGTGTTGTCGTGTGTCTCAACCTCTCTAGCTTGGCACTTCCACTCTCAGTGGTGTTCCCATGAAACTTGATTCTCAGACGCAGCATTTTACCTGCCCCATGTCCTTTTTTTTTTAAATTTCAGCCAATGGTAGAAGGGTCTCCATTACCCGCTCTGAAGACAGCATTAGTGTTCTTGTGAAAATTTGCCGTGTTCAAAGGCAACTCTCATCAATCCCTCCTACACCTTCCTTTGGTATCCTCGTGTGTGTCAACCTCTGTAACCTGGCACTTCGTCTCTCAATCACATCCCCATAAAGCCTGCTTCGCAGATTCTGTCATTTGGAGGTGCCTTGCTGTCCACTTTTTGACTACCACCAATGGTAGACGGGTCCCCATTCACCACTGTGAAAACAACATTAGTATAATTGTGAAGGCAACTCTTATTGATCCTCATACATCTTCCTCTGGTATCCTCCTGCGTCAGATTCTCTAGCCTGGCACTTTGTCTCTCATCACACTCCCGTAAAGCTCGCTTATCAGGCTCTTTTTATTTCAAGTGCTCGTCTCCTATTCAATTTTTGACGGGTCACCATTACCCGATGTGAAAGCAACATTAATATTCTTGTGAATATTTCCCATGTTCGAAGGCGACTCTCATCAATCCTCCTAGACCATTCTTTAGTATCCTTGTATGCCTCTCGAGCCTGGCACTTTGTCTCTCAATCACATCCCTGTAAAGCCCGCTTCTCAGACTCTGTCATTTGAAAGCGCCTTGCTTGCCTCCTGTCTGCTTCTTGATTTCCACCAATGGTAGACGGGTCCCCATTTACTGCTGTGAAAACAACATTAGTATTCTTGTGAATGCCTCCCTTGTTTGAAGGCGACTCTCATCACTCCTCCGATGTCTTTCCTCATCAGACAATTTCTGTCTCGGTCGCATTTGATTGAGCAACCACAGCAAAACTGACCAATCTGACAAAAACTAAACTGACCAATCAGATTTCTGACACAGACAAAACAGACGTTACTGTTTTGATAGGACTTTATTCGTCACCAGGGTGTCATTGTAATAGTTAGACAGATCAGAATAATGATGATGATGGTAACAGGCTATGCAGTCCAACAAGCTCGTCAAAGATGTTTGTCTAATTTCTCCAAAATGACATTGAATTCTGACCCTCTAAAGTCCTGCTGTCCACCACACTAGTGGGCCACTTGTTCCTTTGGGCCGTGGTTGATGCTCTTCTTAAATGCAGTCTGAGTGCTTCACAACACAAATTAAGGTACAGCTGAGAATTTTCCGGCCCGTGCCTATTAATCGGAATGCAGTCCTTTGCTCTCAGTCAGCTGGCTATCATCTGCCATTCTGCAGCCCTCCCTTGCTGTTGAGATTTAATTCGGGCTCAACAACAGCAAACTAAAAGCTCAGAGTGATGAAGCGGGGGTGCCGGTCGCCTCAAAATCTTCCCCTTCACTTGGCTATCAGAGCCAGGCGCTTTTTAAAGCCCTGTGGTTTTGGTTTTTCTTTTGTTTAAGTGAGTAATTTCAGCTTTACCTAAGCAACCCCCTGACATTCATTCGGTAGTGAAGAGAGCCTGGCGTTGGCTGCTGATGCCATTAATCTTCTTTATACTGGCAGTTTAACACCCTGCCCAGCCCTAATGGCTTCTCCAGAGACAGGTGAATCTGTGAGAGGAATTTTAATGTCTAATTAAATTTTAGTTACTGATGATTAAGAGGTTGAGAGGATTTAGGCCAACCAGGCGGCAGTTATCATCAGATCACTGCTTGCAAATTTGCCTCTTTTATACTCAGTCACACTACAGTAAATGTTAATTATCTGAAATTAAAATTCATAAGTGATTGCCAAACAGAATGAGACAAGTTTCCCTCTCAAACAGCAGTCTTTTATATCAGTGGCTCTTTCTGCTCCCCCTTTTGCCATGAGAGAGCTGCCCTGGACCGCTTTACCATATGACTGGCACACCACGGGCCTTTACATGATTCTCAGCCTCACACTTCCATGGCAGACCCCCATTTTGTTCACCTTTCCTGCCTGTCATGTAAGGGAATTGGACTCCGACTCAACCATTTTGCCTTTTTTCCCCCCTGCTCGCTTTCTCTCAGGCATGAGATCATTATGCACATTATTTATAAAACAAGGAGGCTTTCTTTTAAAGCGTATTTAACGTGCATGCCTGCAATAAATTTTCAGCTCTGCTGGCACAGCTGCTATAAAGACTAAAAATGAGGTACGGCAGCAAAGCACTCTCATCTGAGCAGAAAGTGGGCTTTCATTAACAGCCTCAGCTCTCACATCTTTTCAAATTTCCCCAAGGAATATTTCAATTTTAATTTAAAATGCTCAGGAGCTGTGTTTAGTGGGCGTGCAAAGCTTTGTTAGGGCTCCATCGATTCTTCACCGCTGTCCTTCATAGTCGCAGTTTATTAATAAACCATTTCTTTTCAATTTGCGTGTGTTCACGGGTATGTGTGTGTGTGTGGCACAATGGGTGCCCGCGCACACAAACATTCAAACACAGGGGGTCATTGAAGTTCATTCTTCTTTGAAAAAGATTTGGGGTTCAAAAAGCTCCAACTGTGGGATGTGAAAGAATCATTGCAGCGGATTGAATGAATATGCCTTCAGCAGCAGCGGGTAGAGCAGGTAAAAGATATGGAGATGTTCACTTTTAGCAAACCATTAAACACATCAAAAATACGTCAGAAAGAACACAGAGAAATCGTTCTGCTCATCGGGTAAAATGCCACAGTAAAATTCACGTTTTATGGAGCTGCTTCTGTTGAACACAATTTGTGAAACGCCGCACAGAATGTTGCATTTATGCCCATAAACAGAGCAACAGTATTTCTTCACGTTTACCTTTTTTAAATGTACACCGCTGATTCTTTTAAATTTACATTTATTTGCTTAGCAGACACTTTTATCCAAAGTGACTTACAAAAGAGGTAAACAATCGAGTAACATTAGGCTTTGGACCTGTTTGTTCAGATTCTTTTACTCAAAGTTGTGAATATTTTATCTCTGATAGCACCAAACATAAATTGTATTTCAAAACATTTTTGAAGTGTTAAGCTTTTACAAGCTCAGTATGTTGTTTTTATGACTGCCTACAAGTCATTTACATAAACCGTCTTTAATCGAGTACAGATGGCATATGAAATTTACAGAAAGGCACACTTTCACCTGCTGTTTAAACATACGTCTGAAGCTCCTTACCACTAGAGGGCAGCATACTGGCACAGCAGTTCCTTATTGGCTCATGGCTTGCCCTCTTTACTGACTCTGTAAGTTTGCTTGACTTCTTCTCCGGGAATTCCAGTTTTCTTTACAAATCCCGATGTTAACTGGTGACTCTGCTGTGTGTGTGTGTGTGTGTGTGTGTGTATGTGACCCCCTAAAAATAAAAGCATAATTATTATTTCACTGATGAGTGGCCTTTGAGACAGCAAGCCCAGAAATTGTGAGGAGCAAAGAGGCCAGGAGAGGTCCTGAGTGACAAGCAAATGTCCAAACCAAAAAAGACTGTAAATAATCAAGGCTGATCTAACTGCAGATTACAGTAAGTATGGCGTAGGTCATGTGACAGCCACAGTGTCAGTCACAAAACACCTTCGGAGTCAGAGTAGTGTAACCGGGCCTCTGATGGGCATTTTGTGACTGATGATGTGGCCGTTGCGTGATGTTGGGACGTTAAGTGACAGAACTCATAGGTAGGCTACTGTTAAAATAATCAGCAAGCAAAATTTGAGAGCAACTCCCAAAGCATGTGTGCTTGACAATACAGTAGATAGATAGATAGATAGATAGATAGATAGATAGATAGATAGATAGATAGATAGATAGATAGATAGATAGATAGATAGATAGATAGATAGATAGATAGATAGATAGATAGATAGATAGATAGATAGATAGATAGAAACAAATCATTAGGATGCCAACTCGGTCGCCTTGTTTAATGCAAGGCAAGCCAAACAAAAAAAGGCCATTTAGAAAAGAAAGAAAGGCACAATTTAAAAAGTGCCTGGAGCAAAACGCTTAGGCTTCCTAGCTGAGGTAGCTTTAACGAGCTCATCTGGCTTATGGGCTCGGAGCCAAAATGGATGCTATCCTTTCTAGGGATGTACGATTTTATACAACTCCAACCAGGACAGAGGGCAGGATCAGTTGCCCTAAGTTAGCATCTTCTCAGAGCTGTGGAGTGAAGAAACAGCAGTATTAGTGACAGCGCCCTCTCTTGTGCCAGGGTGGTACTGTCTACATGAGTTGAGCCTGTGAGGTGATCCACAGACACCCATGCGTGATTAGAGGTACAGTGCACTGGGATGGACTGGCATCTCGTCTAAGACCAGACCCTGTTTGGCACCTTATCTATCTGTGTGTCTCTCTAATCTATCTGATATAGTGCTTTTCCTATCTACCTAAGTAAACTTTTTTCATGTTGTCCTTATGGGGTGTTGTGCGTAGAATTCTGAGGGAAAAAATGAGTTTAATCCATTTTGGAATAAGGCTGTAACATAACAAAATGTGGAAAAAGTGATGCGATGTGAATACTTTCTGGATGAACTGTAGATAGATAGATACCATATAATGTAGACACATTGATAGGAAAAGCACTATATCAGAGAGATTAGAGAGACACACAGATAGATAAGGTGCCAAACAGGGTCTGGTCTTAGACGAGATGCCAGTCCATCCCAGTGTACATTCATGCAGGAGGCTCTGACAGGCATACTTATGAAGATGAGTGCAAACTTGAGTACAGAGCTCATCGTGACTGCCTATGGAATGATGAAGGCAGGTAGGTCTTGCACGCAGGCTAAACACGTTAATACCCAGGGTATCCTACAACTGTATTCATCTGCTTGTTTTATATTTATATAGAAGAAGAACATTCTACTTCTAGAGTGCTTTCCTCCTCTTCAAATTGTTCAACAAATAACAGTGCAATTGTTTGTGTGTATTTTTTTATGCTTGATGCTCAGGCAGGTTAAACAATTTGCTCAAGGTCACACAGTGAGGCAGACATGGGCATTGAGCCAGCAGTTTTGTGGTTTAAACTTCAACAGACTGTACAGCAGTAAATTAGTAAATGTGCACAAAAATATAACCATTAGCTTTTTTTTTGTCAATTCTATATTTTTGCTTTCTAATATTTTCTTATCATCATGCATGTGATGAAATGGCTAAGTCATTTAACTCCTAATATGAAGATCGTACGCAAACAGCTCAGACGTTTGGTCACATCTCCACCTGCGTGCGCAAGTGTGCATGTGGGATCAGAGGATGAGTCTGTCTCTTCAATGTGTGGCCTTCAGAACACTTGTACTTGGAATACAAACAGATCGGAGTGTTTACCTTTGCTGCTGTCTGTTTGTAAAAGCTGTTGCTGGCTTTTGGCACGTTTATTCTTCCTGAAAAGTTTTCAGTTTGTGTCACAGAAGATGTTTAAAGATCCTGTTATGCTTTGATGTTTTGCAAATTCATTAATAGAAATGGAAATTAGAGTTAGGGTTAGTTAGAAATAGTTCAGTATTTCAATAAAATAAAATAGAAAAATAGATATTAAAAGGCACTATATAACTAATAGAAAGATAGGGTGGCGCCAGTCCATCACAGTGCACATTCATGCCACCGGTTATGCCAACATACTTGTAAGGGTACACACAGAGCTGATGGCGACTTGCTACAGAATGTTAAAGCTGCAGTGATATTCAAAAGGGAGCCTTTTTAACACTTTAGCGTCAGTGGTCCACACTTCAGATTCAAAAGTTGGTTTTGCAGCTCACAGATTGGGCAAATGGTGGATAACAGCAGCAAATCTCCTTCCCTTCCTCCATCTTAAACCATGCAGGCCTTCCTTAGATTTAAAGGTTCTTTTTTCTATTACAATTTTATTAAAAACAGTGTAATGATATTAAATTTGTTTGGATGATGATGCACAAGAGTATTCAAAGCCCTTTACCTTCTGCACACAAACATTATTGTGTTATAGATTTAATTTTAAATTAATAGATTTTTCATTTTTGAATATTAATCTACACTCAATAACCCAAAATAAGCAAGTGACAACATGATGTCAGAAAGGTTTGCAAATGTATTAAAAATGAAAAACTGAACTCTCTCATTCCTAGAATGTGACTCTCCACATTGTGCTTGGGTCAATCCTCTTTGCTTTAATCCTCTTTGAGATGTTTGTAGAACTTGATTGGAGTCCACCAATCATTAGAGAAAGGCACACCTGTAACGGTGTATAGAAGGTCCCACAATTCACACTGCATGTTAGGACAAAAACCAAGATATGAAGGCCAAGGAACCCTCTGTAGACCTCTGAAATCTAATTTATTAAAAATCAAAAACTGAAATGTCTCCTTCATATACAGTAAGTAATAAGACCCTTCTTTCAGTGCTTTGCAGAAACCCTTTGGTAGCAATTTTAACTTTGAGTTTTCAAAGTATTATAGCCTCCCAGCCGTAACAGGGACTGCTAAGGAGGTACTGAGCGATTTGGAAAGTGTAGAGAGAGATGAGCTGTGTGGATTAAACAGGCTAAAATGAAACAAAACACCAGGGTCAGATAATATTTATCACAGAGTACTTAAGGAAGGTTAGCAAGTACAGATGTAAACCCTTAACACATATTTTAGGAAGTCACTGCACTGAAGGACTAGAAAACAGAAAATATCACCCCGGTATATAAAAAGGGTGACCAGGCAGATCCAAGTAACTATAGGCCAGTAAGCTTAACATGCATCACAAGTGCATGAATGGAATAAATTATTAAGGACAAGATTGAGCAGCACAAGGCAACAACAGGCGTTTTACTGAACAGTTAGCATTGGCTCAGAAGAGGGAGGTCATGTTTTACTAACATGCTGGAATTCTATAAGGAAGCAACAAAAGGATGCCATCAAAGTGGAACATACAATATTATTTCTCTTGACTTTTAGAAAGCATTTGATAAGGCTCCACATGAGAGGGTGGGCATCAACTTAAAAGAAGTGGCAGTTGAGGGTATGAAATGTACATGGCTGCAAAATTGGCTCAGAAACAGGAAGCAGAGGGTGATGGTTTTAGGAACCTCATCAGAATTGTCTTGATGTTAAGAGTGGTGTCCAGAAGGGGGCAGTGTTGGGGCCACTGCTATTTTTTAAATTGTATTTATTTATTTTATATCTATACTAGCAGGAGTACCCGGCGTTGCCTGGGAATCTATAAGTGGTGAATTTCCCAAATGAAAGAAACAGAACATAGAAATAGAACAAACAGTTTTCTGATTCACATTTTATTGTAAGTTCCTCCACTTTGGATTATGTCTGCTGTGGCATTTGAGACGCCCTTGAAATAGACTTTTCTCTGGCATCTGAAGTGGACCGTGGAATTGTACATCTTTTTTTCGGTGGCATGGGTATATTCGCATAAAGCAGGAGAATTATAATATGTTACATGGTATTACGTATGGAATACGCACCACAGGGAGATGAATTGACTTTATTTACACTACGTCAGAAAGTGAACAAATCATAGACATATATAGATAGACGCCGCATTCACTGTGTTGCCCAGTTGACACAATACGTCAGCGTGTCCACCCTATTGCGAGTGGTAAAAGTGCCATTTAAACTAATACACAGACGTGGAAACTGGGTTTTCTGATGAAAAAACAATAATGTTTAAAACAGTATCGTTTACATACAACAGATTTTTGCGAATCGTTTAAATGTAATTATTTATATCCATTTTTACACTAATAACGGCAATTAGTAAAATTTCGAGGACTGCCTTCTTCCATCTCTGAAACATTTCTTGACTTCATCCTGTTCTTACGCAACACAGCACTTAAGTATTGGTTAATGCCAGAGTCACCTCATGTATAGATTATTGTAATGCTATTCTATCTGGCATCCCACAAAACTTATCCATCACTTACAATTTCTTCAAAATTCTGCTGCCAGGATAATACTGCCGGCTCATATACGTCAGCTCGATTCAATAACACATTTTAAAACACTAAACTTACTTTTATCTGCTCGAATCAACACCGACTCACTACACTCGGCCGTCCAGCGGCGTCACTGTAGCATTTGAACATTATTAGCCAATCATGCAATACTGCGTCGACGTTTGCCACGTTGTGTTCTAACTACAGAGGCAGAGTCTCATTGTATGGTTCTAACTTGTATTGAGTCGAGGTATTGTATGGACAAGAACACCATAAATACGGGGTATTGATGCGAACACCATACATACGGATACTATCAAATTATATATGAAGGATATATATATCTATCATATACAATATACATAAAACAAGTTTGCAGATGACACAAAGATAGATGGTTTGGCAGATAATTGAGAATCCATGAAATCACTTGGACTGCAGACAGGCTTGAGCAGATTTGTGGCAGATGAAGTTTAATGTCAGTAAATATAAAGTATTACACATAAAAAGTAAAAATGTGAGGCTTAAGTACACAACAGCAGGTCTGAAAATCAAAAGCCCACCTAACGAAGGATTTAGGAGTCGCAGCGGTGTCTACACTGTGCATTCTTGTTGTCTTGACAGCCCTCCACTCTTTTGTGTGTTGCTGCTCCTTGGCACCCCACAGCAAAGGCTGCACAAAGTTTGCTGTGCTGCGCCGTGCCTTCCCTCTAACAACACTAATTATTTTCAACAACTTAGCAAACACAAATCCTGAAAGTGAAATACAGCCTAGACTAAATTAGAAAGTGAGTGACTTTTAAACACAATGCTGCCAGTTCAGTCCCTACATCTCACTTACCATAAGATCCCCGACACCTTAATCATCCTGAGCTCCAACTGTACACAATACGTGTAAACAGAAGAAACCAAGGTCATCGTGGATAAAAGCATCAACCAAATCACTCTACTGTATCATTAAGCACATGTCATAAAGCACTAAGGTCTGTGTCCCGTCCCTCAGAGCAATCTGATTGGTCAGTTTGGCTTTGAGGACGTTGGTGAAAGAGGAAGTGTGAGATGCACGAGGAGGAATGAAGATGCAGGCTGAGAGAGTCTCCTTCAAAGATGGAGAGCATAAAACTGGACAGGAGGAGAAAAAAACACCTTGAAAATAACATCAGAGTCTGAGGAAGCAGGAGGTACAGGAACAAGCTTGAGAGACGGAGTGCCAGTGAGGAGATAATCACACACACACTGACACTGAGGAAAGGCGCTGAAGGTACACGTAGGGCAAATCTTCTTAAACAATTCTATTACCCGTCTTTGACAGATACAGCAGCTAACGTCTAAAGCATGCACATGGTCACTAGGGCTTTAGCAGCGCATGCAGTCTGTTTGGTGCCCAACTAGTCGTGTTGTAGGTTTAGAATGGAGTCGTGAAGGGCATTTATTACACTGACAGATTTAATAGCTTCTAAATTATATGGGCAGAAATTTTTCTGCATGCCATTTAGCTCCTCCAAAAATCACTCTCATTGAATGTTAGGCGCACTGTTTACTGAGCAGCCACCAGATATACAAACATATCCTACTTCACAAACCAATAGCTTGTGTAAATAAAATACATTTTATTTATATAGCGCCTTTCCTGTGCAGGAGTTCTAAGTTCTGTATGTGTCTTACCGGTGCTATCTGGGCAATTTTCCATAATTTTAAACGCTCCACCTAGTGGTCGTTATTTTAAGTGCTGTTGAAGGACATGTTGTGGCAGTTGTCACAGTACTAGTGAATGTTTTCCATCCCTGGATGGTTCAACATGATAGTTTAAATATATTAAAATGTAAAGTGTTGAAATCTGTCTGCAGGGGCTTCAGGCTTTTTTCTACCTTCTTGTAGAAAACACAAACTGTTCTCTTATTTGTGGTGCAAATATAACAAGTATGTTAAATTGCTGTTCTTCCAGTGCATCACCTTACCTGAACATAATCTGCAATAAGTTCCAGAAAAATAGCCTCTCCTTAGCTGGTTGATTATCGTGTTGCCGCTGCACCCTGACAGTACTTGGCTTTTGTTGGTGTCCTCAATTTGTGTTTCTTGCAGGAGGGTAAATGTGTTTACTTCACTCTGAGCTGTGGCCCATACAAGTTAAGTAACGTGTCTCCCTTTATGTTTTGGCCTGCTGGCCCCTTAGGTGCCTCCCGGGGTGTTGGCTTCATTCGCTTTGACAAGAGGATAGAGGCCGAGGAAGCCATCAAGGGACTGAACGGGCAAAAACCGTCTGGCGCTGCCGAGCCCATCACTGTCAAGTTTGCAAACAACCCCAGCCAGAAAACCAGTCAGGCTCTCCTCTCCCAACTCTACCAGTCTCCAAATCGACGTTACCCTGGACCCCTCCATCATCAAGCCCAGAGATTCAGGTAAAGCAGATCTTCACAATTCGTGCCAGAGGGAGAATTATGGGAAGGCACACAAATGCACTTGTGTAAATGCTAAACTAAACTGTGGCTGTCACACACTCAGTACTTTATAAGTAGCTGATGGTAGACTGCCACTGAGACGTCTAATTGAACATAAGTAATGCAGTATTTCAGGAATTGTTTGCAGAGTTCATTAAATTAACAAAAGATTTCAAGAAAATGTGCTGAGTTACTGAAATTAAATGTTAAATGCAAATTCAGTTTCTTGCTTTTATATTTCTCAGCATTCTATAAAGTCTCATTCAGGCCCGCTAAAATACAGAATTAACATCTCCTACTTATGGCAAGGCATTGATGTAGAGTACCGAGTGCAACACTGGATGGTGTGCCAGGGTTCATGGCAGGACCCACTCACCCACACTTGACACAGGGCTGCTTTAGAGGCGCCAGTCAATGTGACGTGAGAGGAAGCCCGACGTATGAAAGGCAAATCCACACAGACACATGCAAAATGTGGCGACTCCATACACATGGCCGTCAAAATTAATGCAATATAAACACATTAGACTTAGTTTTGTCTTTGAATTTAATTAGAACGTACTGGTAATAGTGAGTAGTGCTCTGGGCGTAAAAGTGGGAGTGCACTTTGAAAGAATTAACAAATTTGAATTCAATAATATAGTAAGTGCATGGTGTGGCTAAGTAATTGGACGTCATCACTTAAGGAGAAGACAGGCTTCCTGTGACATCAGAGTGTTCAGTCAGCCGTGCCAGCTAAGATAAGTACTAACAAACTCAAGCAAATGTGAAACAAAAGACACATTACAGTAAACCTTGTGTGTGGAGAAGAATGTTAACACAGTGAGTTCAGAAAGCATTCAGATCACTTGATCAAGTCATTTTAAAAAAGGGATACATTTGTCATTTCTTCCTATCAATCTCCACTCAATAACCCATCATGACAAACAACAGGGTTTCAGAAAGATTCGCAAATTTATTAAAAAAATCAACTGAAAACTAAAAGCTATCATTTACAAAAGTATTTATATTCTTCATTCAGTACGTTGTAGAAGTACATTTAGCAGTACATTACAACTTTAAGTCTTCCTGGCTACATCTTTACACTCCTATATTTGGGCAGTTCATCCCATTCTTCCCAGCAGATTCTCTCAATCTCCATTACATTAGGTGGGAAGCGTGTGCAAGCTGCCATCTTCAGATCTCCCCACAAATGCTCCATGAGGTTAAAGAGTGGGCTTTGGTTAGGCCTCTCGGTGACTTGTCCCAAAGCCACTCTGGTGTTGTCTTGGCTGATTCAGGTCACTGAACCATCGCCACAGCTTGAGGTTACATGCAGTGTAAAGCAGGCTTTGTTTACTGTACCTCTTTGTATTTGGCTGCAATTATCTTTCCCTCAATTCTGGCTAATCTCCCTTTCCGTGCCTTTGAGAAGCACCCCAAGGTATGATGCTGCAACCACCATGTTTGAATGTACGGCTGGTATTAGGCAGGTGATGAGCAGTGGTTGGCTTCACCAGACATAGTGCTTGGAGTTCTGTCCATTTTCATCCTTAAATGCTGTCATACCTTTCACTCAACAGTGTCATCCATCTAGCATACTCTATCATAAACGCCTGATCGTTGGAGTGCTGTTGACATGACTGTTCTTCTAACTGATTCTCCCATCTTAGCAGAGGACTTCTGAAGCTCTATCCAAGTGACCACGGACTTCTTGCTCACCTTCCTGATCAAATCCCTGACAGCCAGTTCTAGGAAGAGTCCTATTGGTTCCAAACTTCTTCAATTTCACAATTCTTGAAGGAGCATCTTGGGAACATTCAAAGCTTTCAAGCTTTTAAAATGGTTTACCCTGATCTGTGCCTCACCACAATTTGATCATGGAGGTCTACAGAAAGTTCCTAGGGGTATAACAGGATAGTTGCCGTCTTCCAGCCTGTTTAATCCACACAGCTCTTCCCTCTCTACAATTTCCAAATCTCTCAGTACCTATTTAGTAGTCCCTGTTACTGCTAGGGGTTTATCACACTTTTGCCATTTTTGTCCATTAATCTATACTCCATCACCCATGACGACAGCCTTATAGAGACATTCCAAAGAAGACTCAAAACTGAAATTGCCGCCAAAGGGTTTCTGCAAAGCACTGAAGGGCCTTATTACTTATATGAAGAAGAAATTTCATTTTTTGATTTTTAATAATTTGATTTCAGAGGTCTACAGAGAGTTCTTAGACTTCATGACTTGGTTTTGTCCTGACCTGCAGTGTGAATTGTGGACCTTCTATACACAGTTACAGGTGTGCTTTTCTAAATGATGTTCAATCGATTCAATAGGGGACTCCAATCAAGTTCTAGGAACATCTTGAGGAGAATTAAAGCAAATAGCTGGCACAATGTGGAGAGTCACAGCAAGGGGTCTGAAAACTTCTAGGAATCAAAGAGTTCTGTTTTTGACTTTTAATAAATCTTCAAACCCTTTAGTCATATGTTTTCACTTTGTCATGATGGGTTACAGAGTGTAGATTGAAGGGCAAAAACGTTAGGTTTTTATACATTATTAAAATTAACTCAACAACACAATAAATCAGTAGACAGTGAAGGGTCTGAAGAGTCTGAATCCACTGTAACCCAGACATTAACAGCCAAGATATGTTACAAACAAACACGCCACGTCACATTTGTAGCGTAAAGATCACCTTCATGTTATTTGTGAAAGAAACATTCAATATGAAACACTGCATACATAAAAAGTTATTCTTATGCCACTTTTTCAAGTTAGATAGCCCCAGCTAAATGTACTTTCAAGTTTCTAGTTATCCATTCTACCAGTTCAGGGTTTTCTAGAGTCCGTCCTGGAAGCAGTGGGTGCAAAATGGTTGAAAAATTACCTTAGACTGGATGGAGATGAGTCACATGCTGGGTTGGCTGAAGTTTCTATCTCGTCCTAACTTACTTCTCCATGTCTGCCCTTCCTGATGCTCAGCACTTGGAGGACAGGGACAGAAGACAGCCCTTCTTCAGTTCCAAGAGCTTACAAGTAGAACATTTATAATGTGAACGTCCAAATGAACTCACACAAGAAAAAAAAGTAACATCAAGTCTTTAGACAGCATGACATTAAAAACATCTGGAATGAGATCAAGTAGTACTAGTGACGTGAACTGAACTCTGTTGTTTGGAAAGCTTGCTTTTCTGTTGTATGCAGTCTTCGCTGTTTCCTGTAGTAATTATATTTCTGTTCACAAGCTATAAAAAAGTAATTATTACAATACTTAAAGAATTAATTAAATGTAATTCCATAATGTTTTGTTTGTGTATACTGTATAAAAACACTTCTCTTTACGCATATTACTTGGCTGATGATTGTTGTTTTTCAAGCTAGACAACCCCAGTTAAATATACTTTCAAGTTTCTGGATTATGGTGGCATGGAGTTACAGGGCCTAGCACTGACACTTACCAGATCCAACGTCCTGCTCCTGCAAGTGGTCTTTGCAGAATTACCCCGCTGTCCTCGGTTTTTTGGCTGGCTTGCGTTTTGCCCCCAGAGACCTGCACTTTAGTCTAGTTGGCCCATTGTAACTGTGTGGTTTCCTGCCTTGTACTTGATGCTGCTGGAACACATCTTTGGCCCTCCCAAAGACCCTGAGTTGGGTGTGACAAGCTTAAAAATGTTATTAAACCAACACAAAGTGTAATACAGAATGTGACTCACCTCACATGTTGGAAAGCTCGACTCATCAGTAGCCTTGGTGGCCACGACCATTACTAGAACGTGGATCATAATAATAATAGTTAAAAATTCTCTAGGTTTATATAGCACTTTCTCATTACTCAAAGAGCTTCAGTGAGTGGGGAGCCACTTCAGCCCCCACTAATGTGCAGCACCCACCTGGATGATGCTACGACAGCCATTTTTGTGGCAATATGCTCACCACACATAAGCTGTTAGGTGGCGAAGTGGTGAGAGACAGTTAGCCAATTAGAGGTGATCAAGGGGCCAGAATGACCAAGCCATGGTGGGCAATTTGGCCTGGACATTGTAAAGAGTAGGGTGTATCCCAAAGTATGCCCAGGGATCTTTAATGACCAGAGAGAGTCGGGACGGCTGGTTTACGTCTCACCTGAAGGACGACTGGGGCATTGGGATCCACACACAGACCCCAGGGTAAGTGCCTCTTTCAGCAGCAAACCCAAGCTTTTCTAACCAGACCTAAACATGCCGAGCTTCAGGTGCAAAACCTGTTCTGAAGTGTTGATGGTATGGCTACTGGTCAGGTCAGGTTTAAAATGGACCAAATTCTTCATAGCATTGAAAGATGGGCAGGTTTTTCAGGGGTGGGCTGGTAATGACGAAGCTGACGTGACATTTTGCACTATGACATACAGTAAATGTGATTTCATTTGTTAACTTAGTGGTAGGTTCCTGGTTGTACAGAGGCCTTCATTTATTTTCAATGCACTTGCAGGCAGCTTGATCTGTGCTAAAAACACCGCTAATTACACACAGAATGGCCATTTTGTTACTGTTTCAGGGAGGGGGCTGGGGGGGTTATTTTTGTCTGTTATGTTTTTTGTTTGAATAATACAAGAATTGAGCATTAGTTCCATTGACTGAGTCTGCCATCTGCAAGACATTAACCCCAGAACCCTCCTTCTCTTTGCAGGCTGGACAACTTGCTTAATATGGCCTATGGCGTAAAAAGGTAATTAAAACTTTACCCACCACCAGATGTCCATGTAGACGGCAATTATTTCTATCCTTGCCTCCATATTGAAAGTCACCAACATTTAATTCATTTCTGAGCTCCTCTTAATACCAAATAACCTTCTGCCCTTCCCCAGTTTAATTTTATGACTGTTGTTTTGTGTTCTGTTTTTCTGGGTTTCCTTTTCTCTTCACCTCTAATTTGTGGATTCAGGTGCACCAGCTACTTGACAGTAACGGCCGAGGGAGACAACTGTCCCTTATTTTTCATGTTTCCAAAAGTATTGAAATGCTTATTTCACATTTCCTAAAAAGATTAGTGGAGGACAACACAATCAATGCAGCTGTCTCGGCACCGATTCTGCATTAGACGTATACCTGGGCCTTCTGCCTATTCCTTGCTGCTATTTTTCTGTCTTGTAAATGTTTTAAATTAGTTTTAAGTGGGGTGGGGAGCGGTTTAATGTGAAGGGGGTACTTCTGCCTGCCTCCCTAAGGCATCTGTTATTTAAAAGCTGCCATTGCTTGATGCAGTCACCCAGGCTTCCATTGATGGCAAGTTGTGTTGTCACTGGGGGGTTAGCAGCTTCCACAGCTGAGTGCACCTGGACCCCCAAGTTCAGCCCTAGTCTGCTTTTCTCCATCACTCATCGCTGCTGTTTATTATTGCTTGATCAAACGGTGTGCTGGACATGAGTGTGAGATCTGCTCATTTTTAAAAGCATCCAATTAACTTGCCTTATTCCTCCCATTTCCAAGTAGTATAATGTTCTTGCAAAGCAAGGCCAGAAGAGGCTTTGTCACTGTAGCCATATTCTTTGCAGACAGGGGAGGATTTTTATCACTGCTGTACTGATTTGTTAGCCCAGTCCTGCAGCGGCTGCAGTGTTCTGTGTAATTTTTTGTTCATTAGAACAATCAGGGTAAGAAGAGGCCATTCAGCCCATCAAAGCTCACCAGTCTTGTCCACTTTAAAACTCGACAGGATGTTATTTTTAGACGGTCCCTAAAGTCCTTCTGTCCACCTCACTACTTGGTCACATATCCCATGTGTCTGTGGTTCTCTGTCCTAATGTTTGTGTGAAATTCACCCTGAACAAGTTTCCAACAGTGTCCCCATGTTCTTGATGAACTCATTTTAAAGTCACTGTCCCTTCATCATTTTAAACACTTCACTTAGGTCTCCTCTTGCTCTTCTTGTTCTTAAACTGTAAAGGCTCAGCTCTTGTAGTGTTTCCTCATAATTCATCCCCTGCAGTCCTATAATCAGCCTAGTCGCTTTTTTCTGGACTTTCTCAATTGCTGCTATGACATTTTTGTAGCCTAGAGACCAAAACTGCACACAGGACTCCAGATGAGGCCTTACCAGTGTGTCATAGAGCTTGAGCAGAACCTCCTTGGCTTTGTACTGCACATATCAAGGCACTATATAACCGGACATTCTGTTTGACTTCTTAATGGCCTCTGAACACTATCTGTCAGTTTGTAGCGTCAACCTACAATTCCTGAATCTTTCTCATAAGGTGGATTTATAATCTTTAGACCTCCTATTACGTATTCAGACCCCACACGTGTAATTCTTTACATTTACTGACATTAAATTTCATCGTCCACAAAAGACAGGCCTGTCTGCTGTCCAAGCCCCTCTGTGATAATTCTACAGATTCTCGATTATCTGCCAGTCAACCTTACTTGCATTTCTAACCTCATGTAAATAAATGACACTGAAATTTAACATCCCTTATTGGGGGAGCCAATTCTTTTGTTCCTTACTAACAAAAAAACCCAAAATGAAATCAAAGAAGCCTTGCATTTACTTGGAAGTAACAATGAAATAAATATATAATGATAACAAAAAAAATATGCTAAAGGCTGTATGTGCTAAAATTAGATTAAGATTGAAACAATAAATTTAAGATGAGGAAAGCCGTAAAGCACATAAAAAATTTAAAATCATAAACCAGCTTCAGATATTAGTGGCTCGGTGACAGTGCTAGGGGCACAAAGTGCCAGTCAGTCAGCCAGGCTTCTGCCCTCACGTTTTAAGCCATTTATGAATTTGTAGCTTAGGGAGCTTCTTGGCTGTTATTAAAACCGCATTAAAAAAAAAAAAATCACAGCTGTATGACGGAGTTGCACAAACTGCTATGTCTCACAGCATACAAAGCCAGGTAAATGAAAGACGTGCAAGGCCGCCATACATGATATCTAAAGATCGGTCAGCCGCATCAAATTTTACGCCCAGGGTTTTCTATTCATTCTTTCCATACCAAAAAGTGTTAAACTGACAAGGTAAAAGGTGGCTTTCTTCTACTAATGAGATCCTTGCTCTTTTATTTAGACACGTTATCAGTGATGAAGATTCTGGTAAAGAAAAGTCCTGCAGAATGAAATGTGCCAAATAACACTCAAAGCATTTTAATTGTCCATTGTGCCACATTGTGCCACCTTGAGCCGAGTGACTCGTCAGGATGTCATTGACTTGCTGCAGGATGCTTAGGCGGTCACAACTTTTCCTCTCAGCAATTGCGTCTTTAAATTGAGGATACCAGAGGAGCAGAAGCACTTCCATTACTGCCTGCTCACCACTCCTTTAGAGGTGGTTGACATAAAGTGAAAATTTCATTTGCATGTGCTTCAATAATACAAAGTGATTCCAGTGTGAAAGTACAGGAAATGAAGCGCTAACAAGATATACATTTTATTTAAGTGGAAATTTCTTTTAAGCACATTGCAATTAAGTGAAGTCGCCTGTGCATGAAAGCCCTAAAAAAAAAAAAAATGTTCCTCCACTAGAGAATTGGATTTTCAAGTCTTGAATCCCATCAGTTTCTTCAATTTCTCTTAAGAATACACACACACACACACAGAGAGAGACGTACGGGCAAGTGCCCCTCAATGAAAAGCAACCGAAGCGCAATTTGCCCAGTGCCTTTCATTGCGGCGGATATTATCTCAGATTGGCACTCCAGCTCTGTTTTGATTTAAAAAAATGCAATTCATATTCATTATTAGAAAACATGTAAAATTATATGAGGCAACCATCTGTAAATCTCAACTTAAAACAAGCACGGTTCCTAACGGCAGTAAATAACCTTGTATGCCAGCACATCCTGCCAAAATTGCACAAATCATACATTTGAATCTTTGTGTAAACTTGAATCACAAGAAGAAGAAGAAAAACAAAAATGTCACCCTGGCAGTTCGGATGAAAGCCAAGAGGTTCAGAGCCGAGAAGATCTCGCTTCTGGAGACGTGCGATTATGTCATTCACGCCAGGTTCTACGTGTAAGTGCAATCTCACAGTTCGTACTTATTGTTAAATTAGATTGGCAAATCAAGGGCCATTTCAATAACCGGTGTAAGAGTAAAGAAAGAGTTGGGGGTACCACAGTTGACCCCGTATAATTGATTGGGGAAAAAAAAAAGAAAAAAAAAACAAACTCTCAGTTCAAGCAGAGTTTCTTTTCAGACTGGAGTCTTCTGTGGACTGCCAACAGATGGCAGTGGTGCTGGTAATCAGTCTGAGCAAGCAGAAGGGGCGGGTCAAGAAGGGGATGGTAACCGGATGTGACATCAGAGGTCCTTCGGCTGTCAGTCCTTCTGATCTTCTGAGGGTAGTAGAGTAGAGGTGGTGAGATGCAGCACCACCAGACGACCATTGGAAGAGCCCTGAAGTTGACCCAGAATCTCACGTGTTTGACGCCAGTTTATCATCTGGAGAGGCTCTGAGTAGCAGGTGACCAAAGACAGGCCGTTTTATCATGAAAGTGTCCTTGAAAAGCTCCAAAGCTTCTTTTTAAATGGTGGACAGGTTCATCAGAGCTATGCCTAAATGACGTTCCTGAGCCTACTAACCTGGCGTCGCATGTTCACTTGTGTATACATAACCCTGGAATCTTTAAAAAGGGCAGGCTGCATGCTGCTGGGCCAGTGTTGCTCCCAGTTTACTACCCCTGAACAGACTGAATTGGAATACTTTCACAGTGGTTGAGACCGGACTTGCTCTGTTTCTCCTACAGCAAAGGCCAGGGACAGACCACCCTGAAAGGACTGCACTGGATACCCCTATTAAAAGGCCAGGACCACTGTCAGCTCTTGGTTTGCTACCTCTGAAAGGATTTACCCTGAACGAGCACAGCATGTTATATCACTGAATCTCTTAACACTAAGGACCTGGGTTAGAATCTCATAGAACCTCAAGACGAAGGTCAGCTCATCATTCTACAGAACATCCAACCGTACAGTGATAGCTAATGTCTGTAAACAAGAAGGCAGTTCCACTGAGGGAGCAGCAATTTGACTTGACGACAGTGTAAACTTCTTGGATCAGAAGATCAGGCATATCAAATATTAGAAGTTAAAACAGAAGAAACGCTCAACCTGGGCGATTCTGATGGTGTCAAATAGTTTGGTTTGCATTTCAGCTGTTGAAGTCTTTTATCTTCTAAATCCAGCTGGGATGTACTTTTAAAGCTCAAGGCATTGCACCGTCATTTTCCAGTTAGGACGCTTTTGCAAGTGTCTAACCAGACAAAGATGTTCAAGAAGTATCCATGTGAGGTCCCTGAAAATGCTTCCAAATCCTCACATTTATGGAGTGCCTTGGTGGCTGAAGGTCCACGATTTAGCAAAAGCAGTGTTATGGCAGAGCCAAACTAGCAAAATGAGGAAATGAAAGCAGGTCAGTAAACAAAACAAGAGTCGTTACAGAGAAGACAGAGAGATACGAAAAAAAAGCCGAAAAAAAAAAAAACAAACTCGTAGTCAGAAGAACACTGTGTCTGTGTTTATCACTGATGTGTGGAGTACAAGTCCAAGGAGGTTCTGCTGAAGCTTTATAACACACTGGTGAGGTCTCATCTGGAGTAATGTGTGCTGTTTTGGTCTTCATAAAGACACACCAGTGCTAGAAAAGATTCAGAGTAGAGTGACTCAGCTGATCCAGGGCTACAAAGGATGAGTGCTGAGGAAGGAATTAAAGAGCTGAGTTTCTGCAAAGATTAAGAGGACATCTGACTGAAGTGTTTATGAAGAAAATTAGTCCAGCAGATCGAGACGGTTATTTTAAAATGAGTTCAGCAAGAACACGGGGACACCATTGGGAACTTAAGGGTAAATTTTACACAAGTGTCAGTAAGGTTTCTCCAACCCCCCATACCCTCCCCACCCCCCCACAGAGAACCACAGAATCAGTGACCAAGTAGTGTAGTAGATAGTAAGAATTTATGGACCTTCAAAACTCGACTTGATATTATCTTGGTGGAATTAAGAGGACATGTAGCCTGTTCTCATCTAGATTGTTGTAAAGGTCCCAAGCTTCTATTTCATATTCTCTTATATGCACATACAGTACACACTGGTTAGTTTATCGATCTACTAATGTTTATGCTATCCTAAGCCTGTTTCAGATGGGATTAGTTTTACACCAGAAGGTGAGGTAAAGTAACTATTACCAGAGGACCTCTCTAATTTAAGTCCCATCCACATTACTCATGTCAGTAACTTTTTACGCACTGTGCGTTCACAATTAAAGATTATTTAGCCTCCTGCCTTCTTTTAACAGTCCATAAAAAAAATCAACTCAAGTTAAGCTGGTCCCATGCAATTCGACAGGTCAGTAACATTCCTGTAAAAATGGAAAAAAGAGTTCTGGGCACTTTGTTGTGATTAATGCAGTCTCTGTACTTGCGTTTCAGGGTATTTAATACATTCTCGACATTTTTTCTGGTGTCCAAAACACTTCTTCACAGAAGGGCATTTCTCACACAACTTTTTAAATATGTCTTCCAGAACCAAGCAGTTATGCACACCTGCTAAAGGATTATTAGTCATATAGCTATACTGTGTGCAGCTGGTTCGAGGTGAGGACATTGTATAACTGTAGAAGGCACGTCTAGCTCTGTAATATTTCCAGTGTAAATGATAAAGGGTTGGGAACCCCTCAGGCAAACCCCGTATATTAAACGACAAAGTAATAAGCACAACTTAAAGTGTTTTCTGCATAATGTCTTCAAAGCCACAAGTCCTCTCTCCATTAGACTGGAGAAAGATGGCAGTGGTGCCGGTTATGAAGGCGGAAGGGGTGGGTCCAGGAGCCCCAGGACTGGAAGTGATGTCATATACCCTTGAAATGTTGCTCACCACATCTACAGAGGGAAGTACAGGAGAAATGGTACAAGACAGCACCAAGCCCTGGCTTGGGGTGGAATTACAAGTCAATAAGCCCTGAAGTTATTTGCCAAGCATGCAGGTGTGACACCAGGCACTTTGATCTACATTTGTATGAAAATGTGCTATAAAATAAAGGTTATTATTATTATTATTCTATCCCATGTGAATCCATGGGTACAAATGACCAACATTATGTAGTAATAGTGACTTTACAAATGTAATATATGCCCTGAAAGCTCATCCGAATAGGATATTACAGTAGTTTTACACCAGGAGGGGAGGTAAAGTATTTATTAATAGGATACCTCGGTAATTTTAGTCCTGTCTGTATCAGTCATGTCAGGAAGTCTTTACGGACTACACATTTACATCTCAGTAAAGATTACGGAGCCTGTTACCATCAGTAAAAAGTCTGGGGGAAAAAATAGCCCCAGGTTAAACTAGTCCCCTGGGAATTAACATGTCAGTAAAATTCCATCATTTTCGTGTGAATATGGCATTTTCCTCAGAATTTTAGTGCTTATGGAGGGCAGCAACAGTCATGTAAGCTACAGCGTGTGCAGGTGCTGTGCTTTGCGAAACCACAGAAAGCAGGACCATCTTGTAAATATTTCCAGATGTGTCCCACCCCGTGCAAATCCATGGTAAAAATGGCAGACATTGTGTGGCAAGTGACGTTACAGACACTTTGTCCTGAAAGCTTAACCCGTCCAGATTTAGATCTCCCAGTATTCTTCAGTTTATTTGGTTGCTTCCCAATATGCCCTCTCTTGAAATATAAAAACACACACATTGTTATCCTTGACATCATCGCGTGTTTACTGTTTAGAACAGTACAAGAAAGTACACCAGTCCCACAAACTAACCTCAAGTCGAGTTCTGAAGGTCCCTAAAGTCCTCCTGTCCACCACAATCCTTGGTCACTCATTCCATGTGTCTGTGGTTTTCTGTGTAAAGAAAAACGTCTTAATGTTTGTGCAAAATTTACCCTTCAGAAGTTGCCGACTGTGTCACCGTGCTCTTCTGCTAACCTTCTGTCCAAAAACGTCCTGCTTAAACACTCACAATTAAAACACACTTCTAGTTTTCCCTTATGAGCTGTACAATCCAGTCTTGTTCAGTTTTATTCACTTTAATGCTGCATCTCTTGTAAATAACCCAATGGTAATTCTAATATTCACAGAAATTAGACGTTACAAATCATTTCATAAACTATATAATATTTTTTTTTGGTCACAGTGCAATGTCCGATAGATTTTTCTGATTAATGGCAAGTTAACCAAATTTAACAAAATAAAACCCTTGAATTTTATGAAGAGTTGACACTAACGCTGTTTCTGATTTACGTCACAGGCAGTGGCTAATTTGCAGTTTGTAGCTGGCATCCCAAGATTTTCACACTTTTTTCTTTACTTTTACCGAGTGCATATTATACTTAACGTGTTACTAAATTAAAGTGAAGTGTGGTGAGCCTACCACCATCACCTTATCCAAGTGGAAGGTGCACAGTGGTGGTGGTCAATGTGGCTCCCAAATCTCTTTGTAAAGTGCTTTGAGTAGTGAGAGGAGTGCTATATAAATGTAATGAGCTATTATTAAATTGTTTTGATCATTTTCAGAGTTTCAAAGGCCAAGCAATCCATTGGTTCCATCTGTTTTTTTAAGAATGGTTCATAACAGAGACTGGCTACCCTGAAAGGATTTGTACACAAAATGCCCTAATAAAGGCCAGGAGTTGCTCCAGCTGGGATCACAGAACATAGTGAAAGGGCTGAACCTGAACAAGCACAACACCTTTTCTTGATGAATATCTGAACAGTTAGATATTAGTCAGAGTCACACAGCAAGCTTTGTGTCAGGTGGCTAATTGGCTTTGGCTGCCACTGTCTTTGACTTCTTGGGCCAGACGTGATGTTTGTTCTCACTTCTTGTCCTCTTGTGATGTCTGTCTGTCTGTCTCTATGTCAGTTGTGATGTCTCCGAACGATGCACTTAAAATTCTTTACTTTATAGACTGCATTCGAGGCTGACCATATAAGAATTATATCAGCTAAAAATCGAACAACAGATGATTTCCAATAGTCTTGTTACTTGTCAGTGAAGCTACATTCAGCTAAATATAACTTGTTAACACCAATGTATCTTCTTACAAGCATACACACACTGGTTAGTTTATCAGACCTTAAGTATATAATCTCTTAAAATAACGTTTTTGAGCATTTGCTTTTGTATTTGCATATTTCTTTGTATTCTTCGATTTATTTGTATGCATCGCAGTATTCTCTCAAAAAAAATCCCATGAGTCATTTTCATGTGTTGCCTTCCCTGCTAAACTCCTGTTTAAATACACACCATCAAAAATGATGTTAGCTTTTCCAGTTGATTCACTTAAAAGCTGCATCTTATCTAAATAATCCTATAATACAAATATTCACACAAATGAAATATTACAAACCTTATTTAACAAACTGAAGAACACAAATTTCTTTCACCCCCATACAATTAGTTTTACGACTTTAATTTGGTTACAATAAGACACAAAAAATGTTAGCTACTACAGAGAAAGCCAAGATAAGTTAATTAGACATTTGCTGTTCATTTCAGCGGGATTGGTCCCAGCACGCCGCCAAAGCTCATTCAGCTCCACTGTGCTTACTTTAGTCATAACTCGTGCATGGATTCTGGCGGAATCTTTAAGAAAGCGGACAGCTGCCACCCAGTCGGCTTCGGGGGGATGCAGAAGTGCACAATGGCAGCAAATATCAAACCGATTTGTTCTTTTTAATATCATTTTGGCAATTGAAAAAAATTCAAGATGCCACTGCAGTCTCTCACATGAAGACTCTGAGAAGGTCGTCGGAGTGTTTTACTAAGATGGTGTAACACACCATGCATGTGTGCGTGCGGTTTCATCCATTTGTGTGATGAACGAAAGCACAAAGCCCCCATTTACTACACATTGCAAAAGGGGTCCTATAAACCTGAATTGGCTGCTACGTTTCAAGGTTTTGCTTTTTTTCTCATCTTTTTCTTGAATGAAGCACAATTTGGGCAGTAGTTAAGAACATTTCTAAGAGAGCAGTGGTGACGTGTCGGCAGTTTACATTTGTAGCTCTGCCTGCCACAACACAGCACTGCCGGCTCTGCCCCTCATGATTTGTTTCTGGTCTCTTCTGATTTTTTTTTTTTTATTTTTTGTTAAAAGAGCCCGAGTTTACCCCACAATATGTTCGTTTTTTTGTTTTTTTAAGAACTTAATTATGCCAGGAGGGAGGGCAGACAGGGTAGCTTTGGAGTAACAATGAATTAAGTTCATAATCTTGCTGTGAGTCAAATGATTAGCCAAAAACAAAATCCTTTGTCCCCAACCCAAGACCACCCATAATTCACGGTTATGTAGCACCAGACTGCCATCTTATAACTGCCTTGCAGGGTCAGAGGGACACTGTGTGAAGAGTGGTGACCACTGCTAACACAGCCTGCAGCCACAGTGCACTTGCAGGCCAACTTCACTCAGCTTTGAGTGCTAATGGGACTCGACACCCCTTTGTTTTGGAGGGGTTACCCGCTATATTTTCTAAACAGCAGGGGCCTCATATATAAAACTTTGTATAGATTAGAGTACAAAAATAGGCATATACCAAAAATAAAATAAAACTTGCCATATACACATTTTTACTCAATTTACCATTTATAAACCACAATTACCTAGTAAATGTGTGTACAGGGATGCATCTCAACCATCACCCAGAAACATCGATAATGGAGCAAGCTAATCAACCTCATGCATATGCAATCACAATGCTGCAGAACTTCATTGGCCTGGAGTCCAGCCTCCCACCATCAAGACCCTGTCTCCTACAGTGAGATCATGTGCGGCATTATAGTACCTCTCTGCGTTCTGGGGGACCCAGCTGTCATATACACTTCCTCTCTGGTAGCTATTTTTATATAAGAGAATAAGAAAGGTGCTATATAAATAAATTGTATTATTATTAACAGGAATGGGCAGCTTATGGTGAACCCCATGTAATTGCATGGTTGACCAGGTCAAATGAAACAAAAATAGAGAAAAGAAAAGTGACTTCTTCAGTCAATGCTTCCATGCACCATCTTCGTTATACACAGTTGGCAGTCCAATATGGCACGATGACTTGTCACTGCTGGATTGTCTGTATTGGCTGTGACAGATGGGGTGGCACTTCAGGGAGAGAGGCAGAAGTGCCATCAGTTTTTTTGAGTAAGATGTTCTCCTGTCTAAGGGCAAAGGAGGAGTGGGCATTACCTACAACACCATCTTGAGTATTAGAGTGGTATTACATTTCAATTCAGCACCCTGAAAATGTCCCCTAAGCACTCATGCCTGACACTATCAGTTCCTCTGCTCTCATGTGGCCATTCCTGAAATTATTAGCATACTCACCGTCTTCATAAGGGGTTTCTTTTTCCCTCTCTGCAAAAAAATTATTTTGTTCTGTTGTAACTTCCTCCTATTCTTAAATCCTTGTCTTGTGCTTCCTCATTGCAGGACTCTTTAAGTATAAAGAGTTTTAATGGTGGTGTGATGGACAGCACATTCCTCTTTAAAGAGACGATACTTTTTGTTGGGTGCACATAAAGAGGTTCCTTACTGCTGCTAACCCCAGAACAAGCCACATATGGCTGCCTTTGTGAGAAACAGCTGGAAGTCAAATCACTCGTTACATTCAGCTGAACCATTTTGGGGTGGTTTTAGATTTCGCCCCCGTTACAATGACGTTCCTCAAAGGTACTTTTGAGAGACTCAAGATACTCGCTTTTCAGTTGTATCAACACTAATGTGCGCACAGAATTTCATGAACTAACATTTCACCACAATGCATTTTTTAGCCTGGTAAAAAGTTATAAGCCCCCCTTACTGTTTAAACTATTTTAGGCCATATAGCCTATATTTTACATTGGTTCAGCTTTATAATACATGCAAAATGTTAAGATCATCTCGGCCATTTTGAAATAATAAACTTTTTTGGTTTGCGCACCCCCCCCATTACAAGTGGGGCCTTTTTTTGAAATGGCACATAGCTGATATTTTTAAATTGGACCAATGTCGACCTACATGCTAATTTTCTGCAGTTACTGTATGACTGGCATTCAGACAGACAATATGTGATCTGAGGGTTAAAATGAATTAGATAAACGACATCAGACTAAGCCAAAAATGTACAAGACAGAGTATTTTGATTTTATTCATATAGATTATAATCTTTAGCATTACTCAATGTCAAATCCTGTTGCTGCTAGAAGGGATCCTACTCTGTTGGCCCCCCCGAGCAGTGCCCTTAACCTGAAAACTGGCTGTACAATGGCTTACCCTGCATTTGAACCTCCAAAAGGACAGTTTCACCTCAGAGATGAATACAGCATACTGGATATGCCAAAAGTGGAGGGAAAGCAAAATTAGTACGACAATCAAGTGTGCCACCTGGATGTTTAGCAGCTGTCACAGACCAAAGCACCCAACGCATGGCCGTGTTCAGGTGGTAGCTCAGCCATCTCACAGTGCGAGTCCTCTAATCTTTGTTCTTCCTGATGCTGTAGACTTTTAAAAAATGTGTTAGGGTTCGAGCTGAACACCACTAGCCCCATTCTCTGTCCATATCAGCAAACATTGACATGGTGCGTGTGTACAAGGGTATCCAATAAGTCCATATACATGCTGCTTGCTGGTATCCAGCTGTTTGGGAGCCATGCCCAAAGTACGTAAAGTTTACAAATCACTATATTAAATCTTTATTTGGTTCTCGGCCTTTTGATTGTCTGACTTGCAAGCACTTCCTCTCATGTATTGTGTAGACGTGCCACTATGACAAAGATACCAAACATCTTATAAACGTTTTCATGAACTATCATCTGTAATATCTTAACACTAAGAGTCAAGGTGCAGTGTGTAGGTGGGTACTAAATTAGCTGGCTCAGGGTCATTGTGAAGGGAACTTTTTCAAAATGGTGTCATTACAGGTGGGTCCAGCAGGGGTCAGGGCTGAGACCACTGCTCTTTTTAGTACACAAATTTAAGAGAAACCAGGAGAAAAGAGATGGGGAAAAAAAAATGATTTGAGTACCAGAAGTTTAAAATTGTAACAACCAAGACAACATTGGAGACAAAAATCAAAGTCAGGAAATGAGAGCAGAAGACCTAAACCAGAAAGATTGTTAGGAAAAAAGGGTTTTAGCAAAGGCAAAGGCCATGAACTTGGATGAGGAGATGGGACTGAAGGTGTACTCTCATCTAGACTTGTCATGTTTGAAGCTTCACGACCTCACAGGACAACAAGGCTGCTACCACCTCAGGAGCTGCTGGAGTGCTGTGTGCAGGTTTGGCTTCCATATTACAAAAAAAGAGAAAGAGCAGAGCGATGTGACACAACATGGCTGATTGAGGACAGTGAGGTCTGAGCTATAAGGAGAGACTCAAGGAACTGAACCTGTTCAGTGTAACTAAATGGACATTAAGAGGGCACTTGCTTGAAGTGTTTAAAATTATGAAGGTAATTAGTACAGTGGATGCCAGCTACTCCTTCAACAAGATGTGAAAAGAGAATATGACAGGACAGTAGAAAGTGTTGAGGTTTCCTCAGAGAACAACAGAGCAGCAATGAATGCTAAACAAATTCAAGGAAACCAACAAAGGGACTTCAGAATAGATGTTTAAGTTTTCACTCTTGTGGGCTAATGTGGCTGTGGCAATTGCGTGTCCAAAACCAACGCCGACTCCTGGGTGCTTCTGTTCTTCTATTTGATTGGGACCAGACGTGACAGGACTTGATAGCCAGGCACCATGGAAGCGAGGTCACTGGTCAACTCTGGGCACCTGCTACATTCTGGGGTAGGAAAAGGAAGAAGAGTCAGCCATGACACTCCAGGCCTCCAACATACTTGTGCGCCACACACATGCGGTACAGAACACAGGAACACAGTTGGCAGCTTGTTAAGGGCAAATTTCACACATAGCATAGAGAACCCCAGACACATGGAATAAGTGACCAAGTAACTAACTGGCAGTAGGGCTTTTGGGACCCTCAAATTAGTGTTATTTTGGGGACTGGTGAGCTTTTGCTGGTATGAATGGTCTGTTCTTGTGCAGATTGTTCTAATGTTGTAAAAAAAAAAAGTAAATGCGTGAGATGAAGTCTCATAGGGTGACAATAGGATGGGAGAGCTTGTTGAGCTCGGCCCAGAAGGTTCTGTGTGGAGACTTGGATATACTTTTTTTTTTATTCACCGTGTCTCTTATTATTATTACGGTGCGCAATATCAATTAAATCAGACTTGGGCCGTTTCGAAAGGTAAAATTTAAAATGACGGTGAAATGTGGGCACTCACTTCAACGCACAGACCCCTAATGACATTCACACTTCATGTGGTCTGCTGTCCGCTTGGAGCCAAGGCTACAGTCAGCCGTCCCGAGGTGGAATTTCAGGTTCATCCCGACTTTGTTATCTGCCCTGTTTTTAATTCTTTCTGCATGTGGACAGTAATGTTTAACAGTCATCGCTTATAAACTTTGTGTTGTAAAACTCTATAAAGGGGTGATTTTTATTTCACAGTTTAACATTAAAGGATCATCTGAAAAGATCTCTAGAATTTCAGTGCTTTGCCTTATGATTTGCAATCCTCTTTAGTCCTTCCTGGGTTTTTACTTTTATGTAAAAATCGAAACCATTTTGTTTTGGGGTTTTCTCAAGCCAAGGAATTCTGTCTTGCTATTTAAAAGTTAACCTTTCTACCATAACGTTCAACACCATTTTGTATTGTTATTTTGAGAGGTTAGCATTCTCGGTTGCTATGACAATTTCCCATAATCCTATAGGAATTAGCGACTCTTTACACCATCATGTCCAACACTCTAAAGGTCACCATGAGTATCTCTACCTATCTGAGATTTGGATACAAACATAGCAATTACGTGTGATTACTTTGACTTTATTTTTGATCTCTGTTTGTACCCTTTGATAACGATTCTCGTGGTTAACAGTTTTGGCAATCAGTTTTCTTGGCTCATCCGGTTATTGACTTTTGACACAAATGTGTGTATAGAGATCATGTTCTGGCTCTGGTACTGACTTCCTTTAGTCAGTAATTATCAGTAAATTTGAGGCATACGTGGAATTTGAATCAGTCCAAGTTTTTCTTGTCCCATTTTTGATATCTTCTGTGTGTACCCTAAAATCAATCACTCATTACAGTTTGGAATTGGGCACATTTTAAATTGCCTTCTGGACAGGCAATGTGACAAAATGGCTGCAGCAAGACCAGTCAGTGTGCTCAGAGGTTTCTAAAGTCTACGGAATGGAAAAGACAACGATCTCGCATGTAGAGTCAATTGCTGTGCACTCCCACCACAAAGCATCACAGTTCAAAGATGTGCAGAGTGGTGAACTGCTGGTAGTCAGTCACGCACCCGGAATGTCTGCCGCAGTTTTCTTGCAATGCCGAGCTAGTAGGAGAATTTCTTTATTCAGCCGTCTTTGAACACTGCAAGCAGAGCTCTTCATGTTAACATCAGCCGAGCTCTCTTTCTGTCAGCCCAACGTCACCACTACTCTCCAAATCCCCACAAACCCATTCACAGCACAAATCCCACCCTGGTCACCAAGTGAATTGCTGTGGACTTAACACACCTCAAAGCATCTCGGTTTGCCGATCACATGCCTTCAATGTCCGGCACACTGTGTGAGCAATGAGGGGCTCTTCAGACACTGCAGGTTTGTGGCTGACCGCTGGTGTCTCACCACGGTACAGATCTTCATACCGAGATGCTTTGTGGTGTGGGTCGTTTTTTCAGTTTTTAAATGCTGATAAAATGAGTGGCTTGTACCTTTGACAAGAGAGAATCTCCCTGAGCTACAAGTCACAGAGCTCCAAACAGCACTCGCGTCAAGACCCATTAAGGTATAAAATGACATTTTTTCACATTCTGCAGAGTCATCCTCAGTGTGTGAAGAGAGATCCCTATGAAATCCGAGAGATCTTTTTTGATGACCTTGTAATTTGATTTTTTTGAGACCTCCCCAGGATTTTGTCTGTTTGCTTTAAGTTAACAATAACGTAGCCATGCCCTTTCTCCCTGTTGTCTCTTTGCAGGTTCTCTCCCATCACAATCGACAGCATGACCAGTCTTGTGGGCATGAACATCCCAGGACACACTGGGACCGGCTGGTGCATCTTCGTGTATAACCTGTCACCAGATTCGGACGAGAGTGTGCTCTGGCAGCTGTTTGGGCCCTTCGGCGCAGTGAATAATGTCAAGGTCATCAGAGATTTCAACACCAATAAGTGCAAAGGCTTCGGCTTCGTTACCATGACGAACTACGACGAGGCAGCCATGGCCATCGCCAGTCTGAATGGCTACCGTCTCGGCGACAGAGTCCTCCAAGTCTCCTTCAAAACCAATAAGACCCACAAATCCTGAACAGCAAATCCAAGCTGGAAAAAAAAAAAGAACTGGAATGGCTTATATTCTTACTTTGGACCTATAAGCCACTGTTGCCTAAGTATTACAAAAACAAACAAGAATTTGGATGCCCTGTGATGAAACAGGAGTTTTCTTCTTTTGGTTGTTTTTTTTTTTTCCTTTTGTTTGTTTGTTTGTGTTTGCTTTTCATTTCCTTCTGTACTCCGTAGCAAACCATTCCCCCCAGTTTCAATGACATGAATGTTCTTTCCTGAGGTTTGTGTTTCGTTCTCGACTTTGTGGGGATTTTCCAACCCTGACCGGCTGTCTTTAGATTTCCACCTTTTTTGAAGGAGCGCTAAAGGGAGGCTCTTTTTAAAGTTAACCCTTCATTCTATCGCCCGTTTTTTCATTTGGTCTGATTTCGTGATATTACCCATTTCTACGTAGAAGGGATAACGTTTTCTTTAGTGGGGATATTTTTTTTTTTTTTTTAATTATTACTATTACTACTAATGAATTACGTGTCTTTCCTCTCTAGTGGGGTTGGGGACGAAAAGAAGGGTGGGCTTGGGTTCAAGTTCCTGATGACATTGTGACGATTTTAAAAACACTGTTGCCAAAGAGAAAATCTCTTTGCTTGAAAATGGGTTTCGAAAATAGATGAATAAATAAAAGAATAAAATAAATCTATTTTTATAAATAAGAAAATAACTATTGAAGAATTTTTACAAGATTCTGGATTTGAAAAAAAAAAGAAAAAATATTTTGACTGGCTAATTTAGGGGAAAAAAAATGCCAACTTGTGTTGTTCATTCTGCAGTGGTACTTTTTAGGATCAAGGTTGCGTGTTTTTGGAAAATCGGATTGTCGTTTGTTTTGTAGACGGAAGGTTTTATCAAGTGAAAACTAATCCAGGAAAAAGTGATCTTAGTAATTTTTCATAGCATATAATTTAAAAAAAAAAGAGAAAAAAAATATACTAATAATAATAGTGGGAAAAGGGAGAGGGGGCTTCCTATGCCAAGCAGTTCCCCGGAGTCCAGAACCCTAAAGCAAGGAAATGCGTTGTCAGCTGATTTTCTTTCCGTCATCAGTATATGGGACATCAGTAATAAGAAATATCTAAATTTCAATTTTTAGTTGTTTTTTTTCTTTTTGCGTTTTGATTCATTAAACTAAACGAACTTCCTTAGTTATCAGCGGTAGGTGCTATCTAATATGATTTACATATCTTAAATATGCGAGTTTGTTGTTCTATGTGTTGTTTAAAGATATTTCGATGTATGCATTCTATTGAGCTGCTGTTTTCAGTTCCTGTTTTGCCTTGCTGCCCACCGGCGTTGCCCCCCGTCAAGCGGCGATGTCCGAATGGGTCTGTTAGTATCCCTTAACGAGTTTTCTTTGGCTTGCTGAGTTTTAGTTTTTTTTTTTTTTTTAAAAAGCGCTGATTGTGATGCATTTGGTCAGAATTCAAATAATTAGCTAGTTTCGTTAGTCACGGTATTTGTTTCCTCAGAAAAGAAGAAGAAAAAAAAAAGCTATTAGACAAAGTGCAGCTGTGTCTCTTATTTGTTGTGTAATTAAAAAAAAAAAAAGATATAAATATATATATATAAATATATATAGTCTAATTTTTTTATTCTATATTTAAATAAATTGTCAATGGTTTTCTGTTTTAGCTTGTCTTTTCATATGACAACTTTAAAAAGTGATTAAGTTACTTAGAAAACTCGTGAAGAAAACCTGTTTACTTGTCGTCACGTTGCTTGTGAAAATTTTTTTGGGTTTCAAAAATTTTTTCTGAACTGCCGCAAAAGAAGACCGAACAAAGCTTAGAATCTTGTTTATTTATTTCTCAATTAATTACCTTATTTATTTATTTATTTATTTGTATTTATTTCTTTGTATATTTATTTATTCACTTCCGTATTTTTACGTTGTTGGTGTTTTTTGCGTGATTCTGGTATGGGGGGGATGTTTATGAGCTAAAGGGAACAAAACGACTTGGGGGGAGGGGGAGGCTCTCCCTTTAGTCCAGTGCACTGAAACCTTTTAGTACGTATGTGCTTTGTACCAATATAACAAAAGACTCAAATATTTAAAGAATAAAGAAATCAAATCGAGAGGGTTGGTGATGCTCTTCCCTGATTACTAGAAACAGTTACTCGCTATGCATAACCTAGTTGATAGTTGAATTTGCTATTGCTTTTTTCTTGTCTTGTTAAGGAAAACCTTTAAATCTTTTTCAATAAATTTTAGTCTTAATAGAATGTTAACAGTTGTTCTGGTTCAATATAACCTGTGCTGAGTTTGTGTAGTTTTAACTCCAGTCCACACCTTCCGTTCCACACTACCGACATTGGGGGGTTGGGGTGGGGGGTGTCAAGATATCTGATCAATAAGGTCCATGTCAACAAAATTCTATTTTTATTCCATTTGAAAAATTAAACAAATTAATAAACAAAAACGAAGCGAACCCGATGACGTGTCGTCGCAGTCCGTCAAGCATTAGACGCTGCATCAGCGTGTATCTTTATTTTGATTTCACAGCCAGAATTCGGTCAAAGCAGCGACTGGAGGCCATGAGCCGCATCGCCGTCTCGGATTCTTGCCTTTACTCCTCTGCCTCCACAGCTCCCCCTTCTGGTGTGTGTATGTATATAGAGTACAAGCCTTTGAATTGTAGCCACACTATTAATGATGCTCAACAATATTATAATTACTGCCATAGCTGTCATTACTGATAAGCAGTTCAGTACCCACAAATTGTTACCGTAATGTCACCATATGGTTAAACAATCATTTTATTTGGGTTAAAACGATCATTTTAACTCAATAATGACACTTTATTCTGAGAAGTATGTTAGAGTCACGTCGTGTTGCAATGCTTGACCTCTGAGGTGGTGATTACTGCTTTACTCACCCACTTCTCGAAAAGGCTCAAGGTAAATAATTATATCATAATTAGAATTATAAAATCGGTCTCCTTTGGTTGTGTTTACACCATAAATACCAAGAATAACACATGCTTTAGAAGTTTGTAATAAATTAAATCATTCTATTATAGTTCTGTCTCCCGTCTGGAGCACCCAAATTCTTATGTCTTGTTTACTTCTGCTCACCAACACTGTTACACAACTCTAATGTGTGTGCAGTAAATGCTGCCATAATGTTAAATTAAGAATTAAAAGGAGGCGATCTCCTAACTGAAGCCCCACATTCTAAGGTCTCATTTGTAAAATGAGAGTTTCTATGTGATTCAAAAACCCCACAGAGAGGAGAAATTACAGGGGAAAAAATGTGTACCCAAGTAAAATGAAATGAAAACAAAGATCAAAACAAGAAAGTGCCGTCACTCAACATGGAGTCTCCTGGAGGAGCAGACAACGCCTTATGTAGACGACAGATAGTGACTGATGATGATGTCTAAGGTTCAAAGTAATAGAAAGAATTTTAAAAATATGGAATATATGGAGTCCTAAATTCAGTAAAAATCTGGAATTCCGTGTCCCTTAAGTTGGTTTCAGTAGCCACCAAGGCCCTGGCCTTTGCCTGTGGTTGGGGATGAGGTGCTGCCGCTGGTGGAGGAGTAGAAGTTTCTCGGGATCTCATTCACAAGTGAGAGAGGAAGGGAGGGAGCGGGAGATCAGCTGGCAGATCAGAGCAGTGGACACCGTAACCAGTCAGGCGTGGTGAAGCCTAAACCTGAAAAGCCAAGCTCTCGCTGTATACACTGCCCGATCTATGGTCCTACCCTGGCCCGTGGTGATGAGCAGTGGGCATTGACTGAAAGAACAAGATTGTAGATACAAGTGGCAGAAATGAGCTTCCTTTGCAGGGTGCCTGGGCTCAGCCTTAGAGAGAGGGTGAGGAGCACAGACATTCAAGGAGGAGACCAATGTCGAGCCACTGCTCCTCTACAACAAAGGGAACCAGTTGAGGTGATTCGGGCATCTGATGAGGATGCCACCCTGGGGCAGACCCAGGACACAATGGAGAGATTCTATCTCTTGGGAAGCCTTGGAATACCTCACTATCCCACTGGAGGAGGTGGAACATCTTTGCTTAGTATGCTGCCCCTGGGGCCTGGGCCCAGATATGCAGCATAAGATGGATGTGAAGCCCCAACATTTGTGTCTATTTGTTTCTGTTTACCAAAACTAACACACACTTTAGAATCTTTGGCTTGAATCCACAATTTCGGACCGTGTGCACTTACTGCGATCTCTGGAACGTCACCCCAATGATAGCTCGTCTTCGTCTCTCCGCTCAGCTCTTCTCAACATGTCGATTTCAGTCTTTCCGCGCAGTTACTCACTCTAGTGGCTTAACTTTTTCGGACTGCTTTGCCCCACATTTTGTTCTATTTATTTGTTTACTTATATTAATGGGTGCCTCATTACATTTCCAGCAATGCCCAGAAAAATTGAAAAAATAAAGTAAAATAAAATAAAAAAGGGTTCACTTCCAGCGAGATGCTGGCGCGATGAATTACCTCATGAGGGACGTCTTTGGATTGCCTCCACTTGCATGCATGCGCCTGGAGGGAGGAGCGGCGTTTTTAAGTATAGGACTGCGGCCACACATCAGCGACGTGTTCAAAATGCCGGCAGAGCCGTTCTGCCGCGCCACACAAAACAAAGCGGGAGTGTGAGATGGAAGTGACCGGTGGAGTGGACTATTGTCATTTTCATTTACTTCAGAAATGTGTTTGTTTAATATCTGAGATAAAAGAAAAGAGGAAAAAAAAAAAAAAACCTTTCACTGGACCAGGCCAATCTGTCCGACTTGAGTTACTCTTATGATTATCTAATTACGATGAATGACTTCATGTTATCCTTGCTAGTTTAGATAATTTCTGAAGCTGGAAACTAAATTCAGAAAAAAAAGAAAAGAAAAAAAACTTGCTGTAAATGTTTTTTCATAAAACTGTTGTGTTTGAATTATTTGTACTTTTGAATGTTGGGACAATAAAATGAGGTGTTGAGAGTTGTGCTGTTCCCTTTTTTTCTGCTCGCTCACACTCCGGGGTGCTTCATTACCGCTAAATCAGGCTACAGGTTATAATCTGGGACAAAAAAAAGAAAAGACGAAGAGGGGAGGATGACAATGACAACCACAAGACAAAGCAAAAGGGTCAAAGCAAACATACACCAAATTCAAATTTAAAAACGGAAAGTCTTTCTAAATGACACGACTCTTGCCAAACCCATGAAAGTAGTCAGTCTCTTACAGCTCCACAGTTACTCTGTAGAAGTTATTTATGGGAGTACAGAATGATCACAGACACGCATTTCACATTCCCTCACTAGCAGCACCCCGAAGTAGTCCACCGTCACTTCCACTGCACCTTCAGTTTCTTCACTGCCTCGATGAAGAGACAGCCTATATAATGAGAAAGACCATGAAACAAGTCGTAGTCAAAAGTACAGCATCAGACCGATCCTTCACAACACCCAAAACAAAACACTCAAAAAAATGAGGAGACTGAATGGAAATAAGAAAACACAGAGAAAGCTTTATTGTTAGTTGTTAGGGCTTATCCGCAATCTCAGACCGAGACAAGGCGTCAGTGCTGATTTTTCATTCCATCACGCACTGAGCGTCTACGGTTCTATGAAGATATACGAGAGTACCTGAAGTCAGGATAGGCGGGAGGGTTCTAAACTTGGAGAGTGAGAAACAGAAGGATAGGATGAGAACCGAGAATTAAAAACAACAGTAGAGTTGTAACCAGGCCTGGCACTACTTAGAATGAAGATAAATACTAAAGATTTCACAGAGATTACCAACCTATCAAAGGATAACAAAATACTGAAATTGTTGCCTTGACATCATTACCAAGATAATCGTCATCACGTCACACGTCCGTCACATATCAGGTAAACAATGCAAAAATCAAACTCCAAAGTTAATCAAAACTCAAAATACACTTCAGAAATAGAATCTCAATAATAAAGAAACACTGAAATGTGTGATCATTGTTATGATTTGGAAACTTAAAACATTTTATTCTGCATTTTCTGGCGGAAGTACTGCCAATTTCTGCATCATTTCCAGGGTTTAGAGACTCAGAGATTCATATATCGAACATTCTCAAGGTTTAGAATTTATTTGTATTTTATGGCAACGCCATTTGTTTTTTCTATGAGCACTGCCATTTTAAGCCAAATGTATCAACCTTTACCATGGTAATCCCTCCCACGAGGGAATGCTCGTTTGTGACGTTAATTAGGCAAAGGTTATAAAAGGTTATCCCAAAAACAGTAGAAAAGGTTTAACCAGTGAACCGTTGAACTGCTGTGCTGTGTATTTGGATTACCCGAATAATGAATTTCTGTTCAACCCCATGACTTGACTACAAATGTTTGGTTGTGTTTAGTTACCTTTTGATTCCTTTCTGTTCGTTGACTTGTGTATCATCGTCCTTTTTAATTTATTCTCTTGAGCGTCAATGCCATAATCTCACGGGTTTGTTAACCTGGTAACGCTACAATTAAAACCTGTAAAATGGTGATGCACTGAAAATGGTGTCAAATTATTTTAATAACCTTCAATACGCTTCAAAACTATTAGAGAGAAAACAGTCATGTTCAAAAAAAATGAAAAACAAAAAAGGGGGCCATAAGAAGGAAGTGTCGTCAGTCAAGCACACAAAGCCGTCGGTAGACGGCAGATCAGGACCGACAGTGACGCTGCAGCACATTCACCACACTTCTCTTAAATCTTTCCCAAGCTTCAAACTAATAACATAAATCATTAAATAAATTCATATCTCAAAGGAGTCTCCTTCTTACACCCCATTTGCTTCTATTTAGGCCATAAAGACCAAGACTGACACACACTTTAAATTGTATAATAAATTCAGTAATTCTACTATCATTCTAAATTAGTAATTCCCATTTCTTACACCTCAAAACCAACACTAACCTCCACTATGGGACTGTTGGCTTGAATCCACATATCTGGACTGCACACTTAATGCAACAACTCTACATAATCACATCTGACATCATCACACACGACTTCCAAAGCCACGCCTTCTAGCCATAGGGTGTCATAGCAGCCATTATCTAGAACGATGCCACCTACTAAAGAGGAAAGAAAAAAAAAAAAAACAACAAGATGGTGCTGCTGGATTTTGAAAACTAAAACTAAATATTATGAAATGTGTAAAGCGTCCGAGGAAACGAAAACGACCAGGTGACATCATCAAGAGTTAAAACGGGCAAAACCTGGAGATCAAAAAATAAACCACACAACCAGGAACCAAAATGACAAGACGTGGAACAGAAGTCCACAGCAAAGCAACCAGAAATTGGTGAGCATGACCGCTGACACATGGTGTACGGTAGATGGTAGGACTTTAGGGGTCTTCAGATCTCAACTTGACATTACTTTAAGGAAATTAGGTGGATGGAATTGGCCAGCTTGTTGAGCTGAAAGACACGTTCTTGTCTACATTTTCTAAATTTGAGTGAAGGTTAGAGTGAGGTTAACTCTCATTTAAAAATCAAACCTAACGCTACTTGAAAATAAGAACCCAGATGCCATGTGTCCCCCCCATGGGTAAACCATACTGAAGCCGGCGCATATTTCTAGGACATCACAAATGCAAAGAACAAGGTCACAAGACAATGGAGACAGCAGCAAAAATAAACTTTTTAGAGTTTAAGCGAATAATGAACTTTCAAAAGTGAAATCTACCATACAAGTAAAAACCCATAACATCATTGAAGACCCTCGGACAGATACGGGCATTATTACAAATTCTTCATATTTTTACACAATGCTTTATACATTGAAAAAGTGGGCAAAAATAACAGACCCCCAGTAAGACGGTTATGAAGTGCAAGCCTTTCACTTCATGTTAGTCTTTTAGTGAAACAAACGACAGGACATTGAAGTTGGTAACATTTTTAAATGATTGTCTCAGTCATCTCAATGGCACTTTTAGTGGCCCCTGCACACTCGCCCAGCCCTGGAATGTCTTGGCTGCTGTTCATTTTTTCCCACCACTGCTCTTTTAGTGCTGATGGCCTCCCGAAGCAAGTACCGATGTTGGCTGCAGTGGTGCGGACTGAAAAGCTTGCGACTCGAGTTCATCTCCATGCCATCCCTCACACACAAGTTTAGTTTTAAGAGCAGTGGGTGGGCACAGCCAAGCTTGGTGTAATTCATTTCATGGAGACAAACAAGTGTCCTCCATTGCCAGTGCAGAGAGCAGTTGGATTTGCAGCCTTTGCCACTTCAGTTTTCTTTATTCTAAAAGCTCAGCAATTAAATAAAAATTTAAAAGAAATATCACCCTACTCTTTTCTTCACAAAGCAGAAATCTGCTCTGTGTCGTGTGGCACTCACTGATCTTCTTTTCTCCACTTCAGAGTCTCAAGAACTGGGGGCTTAACTGGCAGGACTTGTCACTTCAGGGATTTCAATGGGCACACGTCCTGCAAGACCTCTGACAGGTAACATATGCCACAAGGAGACATGAGGAGCAGAGGGCACAGAGGACTCACCAGGGGGCTGGGGGGCAATGAGCTGCCGCAGGACTCTCTCAGTTAATTATATATAGCGCCTTGCACAACACACTAAAATGCACTGCTAAGAATTTCACAAGGAGAGTGGCTGGGTCTTACATCGCACCTTGCACAGTTGGTATTATTATAACTGACACCCCTGGGGTTGGGGGGTGTAAGAGTTGAATTTGAACCCTGGTCCAAAGTGCACCTGGCATGTGTTGGAGTCTCGTATACTTCTGAGCTCATGCTTAAAATTTGATGCTGTCATTTTCTTATTCACTATGATAAAAGTATTTCTTGTAATTTTATATGACCCCTTAAAAGAAAAAAAATGTTATATTTATGGCATAACCATTCTTCTATAGTACTAAGTTTCCTGTTTTTTGTACCAAGGCTGGATCATAAAATTAATGAGGTCATTGCTCTTTGCTTTTTGAAAAACAAGATGTATGTGGCGAAGTTCACACATCTCCTAAAATAAAAATAAGAATGAAAAATTTACATTCAAAAAGTCATGTACATCCTAAACAAACAGGACTATCAATCAAGTTGTAGTCATTTAAGGTATCAACATCTGCCATGTGCTGTTAGCAACTAGGTGTAACCAATCATGTTAAATGTTTTCTGAATTTGCAATTAATTTCTTTTAAAGAATAATGAGTTAATCAATGGATTGTATAAATATAGCACAGAGGACACTTTGTTTTTTTGCAAAAACACTGATATTGATGCTTTTTGCCTCTTCGGAGATTTAGATAAAGAATAACTATTGACGCCTTCTCCTGCTTGTGTTTTATTGCCTAAATCAGGGCATTCCAGTGCCATTCCAGGGGGTGTCTGTATTCATCATTTCTTCCACACCGGCACTGAACTGTTGCACAGTTGTTAATTAATCATATATAGCCCCCTGCAGAGCACACCTAAATGCATGGTTAAGAATTTCACAAAGAGTGGCTGGGCCATATATAGCGCCCTGCACAGCACTTATTATTAGAAAGGACTCACCTAATGGGGCATTTACCTGCTGCACAACTTTGTTAATAAATTATAAATAGCACCATATAAAATGCACAGTAATATATTTGAAAGAGAGTGGCTGTGCCATATATAGCGCCTTGCATAACATGTATTATTATTATTACAAAGGGGACCCCCAGCGTTGGGGGACATTGAACTGCTGCACAGCTGTTAATTATGTATAGCACCCTGTGCAGCATGCAAAAATAAACTGCAAACTATTTAACAAGGAGAGTGGCTGGGAAATCTATAGCACCTTGCACAGCAGATATCATTACAAATGACAGCCTGAGGTGGCACTGAACTGCTGCATAGCTCTGCTAATTAATCATATATAGTGCCCTGCACAGCACAAAAAAATGTACTGCAAAGTATTTGTAAGAAGAATAGCTGGGCTATATATAGCGCCTTGACCAGCACGTAATGATTAAACAGGACACTTGGGTGACATTGTATTTCTGCACACCTCTGCCAATTGATAATGTACGGGACTTTGCACAACGCAAAAAGATACACTGTAAAGCATTTCACAGGGAGAGTTGCTGGGCATATATATTATATATAGCGCCTTACATTGCAGGTATTATTACAAAGCATGTAAGAATTCCCTGCAGAGTATTTGAGGACAGTGGCTACACTGTATATAGCACCTTGCACCACACACAAGAATACTTGCATAATGTGTTGATGTCCCCTTTCAGTGGATCATCCCCACGTCCCGAGGTCCACTCGCTAGCCACCAACAAGCTGCTTTCGGGCCCATTCTCCTTCGATGCCGCATGTTGGACATTCACTTCCATTTAATTTGTCTCAAGGCGCCCTTTTCGTGTTTTTTTTTTTCTTCTTTAGGGGGGTCTCGTTGATGGAAAAGATTTATGGGATGGTGGGGGGGGCCAATAAAACCTCGGCGCAGATTCTGCAGGGGCATTTAGCATTCTCCTCGAAGCATGCAAAGGTTCGGCAGTCTCATTACAGAGATAAGAGGGGAGTGTTGCCATTGGTGCAAATTAGAATAAATGGCAGCGGATCGCGTCTCATGCATTATTCATGACACGAGTGCCGCTCTCCAGAAAGGCTGCGACTTTCCATATTGTCTTGTGTTTTTTTTTTAATCCACTGTCTGGATTACACTAAAGTGGGTTGATTCCTGCACCCACTCGGCAAAGCCCACCTTAGGAAAGTCTCAGAGGAGCCACTAGTTACAAACGTAATGCATTTTCAAAAGCAGAGGAAGAAAATGAGTGTTTTAATGCGCGTTTTAATGCTGATGGCTTATCTGCGTGTCCTTCAGAAGTTATTAGTATACGTATATTGCATGGTGGAGATGGAATTCCTTTAGTAGGATACGACACGGACATAAATTAGACAACAAGCTCCAGAAGATACCACGTACTTTTTTTAAGGTTCGGTGATTTTTATTGAAGTGGACGCAATTTAAAAACACAAACGGGATGAAGTTCTCCTAAAAGCAGATTAAAGGGCAGCAGTCATGCTGCTGAAATGAGATGGCCAAGGCTTCATCCCACCCATCTGCCCCTCCACGTTTCATCGAAAGCCAAAAGGTGCGCTTTATAAATATTTGTATTTCTAAAGAAGTACTGATGTGTGAGGGGCTATTCCACTTGAACGGTATGAAGGGGGTAACATCATAACAAGTGGGCAGGCAGACGTCGTAGCAGTCAGGCTTGACAAAGCACACACTTTCAGAGGGGGAGTCCATCTGTCATGTGCAGCTCTGATCTCCCAAGGGGGCTCCACTTCAAGAAGCCACTGACATTTCCTTCTGCCTGTCTATACAGTAGCAAATCTGGGACCAGGAGGGAGTCCATCAGGTCACGGCACAAACCCACAAGTGTGACGAGGCAGTGGGAGATTCAGCAGTCCCTTCAGTTCTGGCCTGACTTTGAGCGGCCCCCCTACCCCACCTCACTACCATACTGGGGCACATTAGAGGATTTAGATACCCATTGGAGTCCTGGTGAGTGGGACTTAGCTACATGGTGACAAACATTTTCTAGATGTGTCTTCAAGTCTTCAAACCTCTCACGACTTTTAGCAAGACCTTCATCTTATGAAGGATGACCACTGGACTGACTGTGTGCCAGGCCTATGCTGATGGACGGTGCCATGGCACTTGATGATCAACACCCGTAGATTTGCTGTGCAGATCATTTGAGCCCCTTTACACATGTTGTGATCTCCAGTTTTCATAAACTGGTTCTGTTCTAAGTGCATCCTAGGCATTGCACATGTGGAAGCTGAGGCTTTGATATACCAGAATTATGAACATGTGGTCAGAAATGGCGTATTTGGCCTGTTTTAATAAGAGATACCATGTCACCATTTTGTTTTCCAGAAGAGTGCTAACGGTTTTAGAGCTTTTGTATTTGCCGTCTGCCTAGCATGCTGTTTTCCCTGAATGCTCGGTGATGTCACCATCGGAGCCACGACATAAAGATCGTCCTGCGCACTTCTGGGGTTTCCGAGTTTCACAGATAAACCCCATTCCACTGTATGTGGAGACACTATTTCTGCCCTTCTTGATTTTTGACTTTGATTTCCGGTCCTCATTTTGGTTTTGACACTTCATTGTGTTCTCTCTCGGTTTTGACCTTTGTTCCTTATCCCGACTGACTTCCCTGTTCATTTTCTCGTTTTCCCATCTCTGGTGAGGCCGTACAACACTAAGCACTTGTGTCCCGATTTTAAGCATGTCATGCACATAGGCTCTTTCCGAGGGTCTTACAGGGACCAATTTTCCAGGAAAGAGGCTTGCACCATTAAGAACAGTAACTGGTGTCACGTCTGCTCTCACCTTGTCCTTCCGTGCACCACAACACTGTGGAATGCCAGTTGTGTTGTATGGTTTAAAGACACGTTACTGGCACCTTAGCTTCATACCATACTTCTTATTAAGTGAGAATTTCCCAAGCAGAGACATCAACTTCTTTCACCTTTTCTTTAATACAATGGCAGGCAACAAAACACATAGTACACGCATCTCATTTACACAACAAATATTAAAGTGCATCTTTAGCAGAATGACTGAAACTCAAATACATCTTCCCCTCACAAAATGCAACTTCCTCTGCTGTGGGTTCAAAATGGTGGGTCCCCCAAAGTTGTGTACGCTTTATGCATTTGTACTGATAATGAAGGCCTGTGACGCATTAAAATGAGAGCTGCAGGAGCTTTTTTGATGCTGCAGTTGTTTCTGCTCAGGACACCTGGTCCTACTTGGGACATTCCATGAGTGCGACTTAATACCCAGGCTCTTCACATTTTTCTGTATTTGTAGCAGACCATCAGCTGATCTCCTTCATTTTCTCTCTTTGTGTCACCACTACACTCCACCCGTCCTCGGTGCACATCCCATCCTCGCCACCAACTGTTTTGCTTTGGGCTCTCATCATGCAGCATCTCTGTTCGTCCATTTGCACGTGTCAACCGCTTTACACTCTGCCTGCTGATGTCACATGCCACGCATTTGCAAGTGACTAAAGGATTGATTGCCATGGCAGCAGTTGACACGACCACTAGAAAAATGGCGGCGCCCATAAACAAACAAATTGGATTTGCGGGAGAGTGTTAAAAATACTCAACTCTCTCACGCCAACAGCCAGCTAAATTCAAACCCCAAAACTGGACTCCTTTATCCATTTAGAAGTCCCCAGAAAAAGTCCAACAAATTCATAAAGAGCTCAACTCACTGCTCTCATGAGACCACCTCTGTCATTGGAGACGTGACAGCCCTGTGGATGCCTTGCATTCCTTGACTTTGGATTCCTTCTAGGGTGTGACTTCTGTGTCGTATGACTGAGGTGGGCTTTTCCGCCAACCATCTGTCTTCCTTGGCAATGAGTCTATCAGGACAGATGTCTCATACACCTGGACATGCCAGTCCTGCCCGTCACTCCCACCTTGTGAGATCAGCCCCTTCCGCCCGCCTCTCTTGCTCTTTCCCTTCAGGTTGCTTTTTATCTCTTTTGTGTTTGCTTTTTTTGGAATTTTCAACATGATGTTCAGTAATTAACTTCTTTAGGATGCAGATATCGACTGCGACTGCCGAAGCACTTCGCCCACTTGTCACCATCTGTCAGACTCAATTCCAGTGAGTGAAGTGCAAATGAGATCTCCCAGCTGCAGAGCAGCGAGGCTGGTGCAGCGCCGCTCGAGTGACCAGGCTGGGCCGCATATGGACCCTGCAAATTGCTTCATCCTTAAGGATTGCCCCGAAATGGCCTCTCCTCTGTGGGACATCGAAATCCCACGCGGCTTTGTTCCTCCTCCTCCCTCGTGTTTCCTTGACGCTCCTCTCGTTGCCCACACTCACTCCAGCAGCCTCTCACATTCTCTCGATTCAATTTACTGCAGAGTGGCTTTGGCGGCCTCACATTAGGAGGCTTCCTGTTGGCGCGATGTGAAGAGTTTGGAAGAGTAACGCACGTTAATCACGTGACTGTGTAACCAGTGAGTCACATAAGACCCCCTAATCATAGATTGAAGAAATTGTCCCAAACAGTAAGTCCTACTTGGTTCCTACCCCTTTTCCCTGTAAACATCTGAAGAAAGTTTAATAACGTGACATTCAAAGAGAGAAAAGTAGATGAATTATACTGGAAGGTGTTAGGTGCACAAGTTCTGCACAATTGACATTTCTTTACTATTTTTAGATTTATTTAACAATATGTTTTATTTGTTCTGTGTGTCGGTCACCGCTTATGTTTGTGCAGCTGAATGCATTTAAACTTCCTCTTGGGGATTAATAACATTTATCTAATCCAATCAAATTCAGAGTCAACTCCATTGGTATTTGAACACAAACAGCATAGACACGGAGCACTGTTAATACGGAGCACAACAAAACGTCCCCACTCTGTCAAATTATATCCAATATATCAGACACGAAAAGTCCCTTCATAGGAAATTCCACATCACATGTCAACCGAAACTACAAAATCGGTTAAAGGTCACTTCTGAGAATAGAAAACCGCATGTTTTCGAAAACTCGCTCCACATTACAGGCCTCACCGGTGCGATAACATCCGCTTTTCTCAATCTATCCAATTCACCCAGTTAAACGTTGCCTTATTAACTCCCTTTTGACAATACCATCAGTATATGAAATTTGTTAACCATAGCGATCGCACAACCGACTTCAGATCTCTCCTTCCCTTCCGTCTCAAGAGTCTTCTCGTTGTGTTCGACTTCCTGTGTCCAGCTGTTAAAAGCTAATGATATACACATGAAAGCGTTTGTGTTGATCATCCAAGAGAACCTGCAACGGCAGAAGTCCCTCCATGCAGGTCTTTCACAAAATCGTTGCCCGTAACATGTGGAGTTTCCAATGTTATAAGGATACATAAGTCTGTAATGGTTGCGATTGCACAGCCACTTTCATATCTCTCTTATCCTTCGTCATAACGTTTTTTACAGCTGGACACAGGAAGTCGAGCAACAAGAGAAGAGTCAAAGACCGTCTGCCATTGGGGATCCACTTACATGAAGTTGTTCCAAGTGGGTCTTTTACTAAATTGCCAACTATAAACACACAGAGTCTCCTATGCTATCAGAATATGTAGCCCAATAAAAGTACCGACTGCACAACCGCCTTCAGATCTCACTTACCTTTGTGTCCGACTCTTCTCGTTGTGCTGGACTTCCTGTGTCCAGCTGTTAAAAGCCAATGATATACAAGTGAAAGTGTTTGTATTGATCAGCCGTTGGAGGTCTTCTTGGATGAGTCTGCTCCGAGCAGGTCTTTCTCAAAATCGTCAACCGTAACATGCCAGGTTTCCAGTGCTATAAGGATGCATAAGTCGGTAATGGTGGCGATCACACGGCCACCTTCAGATCTCTCTTACCCTTCGGTCTTCGACTCTTCTCGTTGTGCTGGACTTCCTATGTCCAGCTATTAAAGGCTACTGACATACGAGTGAAAGTGTTTGTGTTGATCTGCTGTCCGAGATCCTCTTGGATGAAGTTTGCCAAGGAGGTTTCATTTAAATTGTTGGCCACAACAAGCTAAATGCCCAATGAATATGCAGTTCGATAAAGGTACTGATTGCACAACTGCCTTCAGATGGCTCTTACTCCTCCACCTCCAACTTTTCTAATCATGCATAACTTCTTATATCCGGCAATTAGAAGCACCGGGATTTCAATTGGGTGAAAGGGCTTAGGACGATCTGCCATCAGAGATCCTCTTGGATTAAGTTTCTCCATACAGGTCTTTCACAATTTCCACTGTTACCAGGATTCCTAGTTTGGCAACAGTAGCGAACTGCACAAATGTCTTCTGATCCCTCTGCGTAAGCAGAGTCCTCCTCAAATATCTCGTCTCCTGCCCACTTTTTAAGGAATTTTATTATTTTCCCCTTTAAACTGAAATCGTATTAAAATGACAGACCTCAATTATTTGGTGTTGGCCAGGTACATGGCGACTTCTGCAGAAGTATTCATCAGTAATGAAGTTTGGATAGAAAACCAGTGCAGCTGAAAGAAGACGTTTGAATAATTATGGTTGTTGGGTAAGAGCGGGAAGTATTGCTGGTCGTGTGGAGGCATATCCAGACTGACACATTTTTATTCATTTATTTTATTTTTATTTTTTTTTTAAAAGTAGGGTGAGTGTTGAGGAGCCATCCATTGTTTTTATCAGGATGGATGATCACATGTGGAGCTCTCTTTACATTGTGCAGGGTGGGCCGTTTCTTGAATACTATTTCAGCTATAATAATTGAGTTTTTTTATTTATTTATTTTTATTTTTTTTTTAAAAAACTGGGCAGAACCCTCATATTTTTGTTAGGGGGTAAGTTCCATTTTAGACAGTAAGCACCCAATTTTAACAATCTTGGACTTCCTTTCCATATTCAGTGAGGCTGGTCACCAAAATGGCTCCATCTTTTGCGTGTCCATCCATTCACAAGTGTGACAGCAGCATCCACGTCCACATCTTTAATCTCGAAAGCATCAGCAGGAGTGGACCAACTGCTCAACAAAAGCTGCTCTTCAGGGCGCAGCCACGTCCATTTTAGCATCTTCGGTGAGTTGCGTGTGGTGATGCAAGGCTGGACCTAGGAAGACGTGAAACGGTCATCCATATGCTGGATGTCCTTGACTCATGAGATGGTAATAACCCCGCTTACCTGACACCCCCAGTCGTTCACAACAGCAGAAAAAAAGGAAGCAGTTGTTTGAAGAAAGGAAGCCATTTAAAAGTTGCCTCAGGGCCAGCGTAGCCCAGGAATACGCCGGACTCCCAATGGACAAGGGGCTCGGGTGCGTCTGTCACTCAGCACGGAGAGGAGGGGAAAAAAAAAAAAATATATGAGGAGAGCCTGTGCCAGGGGCATCTGAGCAGATGTTTGAAATGGCACCGTGCTGTCAAGGATGGTTGGCACCTGATCTCCCACTTTTCCCAACTGAGGCTGCTGTGGAAGCTGGCACCGGCCCCAGAAAGCTGGTCTTTCACTCTCTGTGTCCAAAACCTCCAAAGTTCCTGTCCAGCATTTTCTAAAACGTGAACTGTGTAGGACAAGGAGGGTGGAATGGGCTGAGCAGGGAGTATTGTAAGTGGCACCATGCCTGATTGCATGCCATCTTATCCCATCTTTTTAATAAAGATCCTTGGGACATTTAGCCCTATGAAAGGAACTATATAAATAAATAAATGACAAATTCTAATTAGGTTGAATAAATTCATACATTGCACTACAGTCAGGAAAAATAAAACAAAAACAAAATTTTGGTGCCATGTCCTTGTGGGCAAGTGTGATTTTATAAGTAGTGCTGCTGCCTCACTAATCTGATGCCCTGGGGTCAAATCCGAAACATGGGTGGAGTTTGCATGTTCTCCCCACTTCCTCCCACAATGCGACACTTTATACAGTAAATAAAATGCATTATCATTAATAGGAGATTCTTAATCAACCCACTGTGTATGAATGGGCCTTGCCATGGACTGGCACCCTACCCTGCACCTAGTGATGCTGGCACAAGTTTGTTCTTTTTTTCCTTATCTGTCTAAAGTTCAAGCCCTGCTGAATATTCACAAGCGAGAAAATATCACAAATATGGCGCAACATAAACTGGATGAGAGAGGCGATGGGCAACCAATGAATATCTGCCAGCAAGCCTCTTCATTTTCATTAAAGCCAACAGCAAAAATGAGGATCAAAGGGAAAGCAGAAACAAAACAGGAAAAATGGTTCACTTTGGGAATAAGGAGGACCACAGGGAAACAACAGGGAAGAGGGAGCGACTGCTCAAAGTGGGAATATGGCAAATGTCGATTGTGAAAGAAGAGAAAGTGTGTATGCCCAGTGGCATGAGGACTTCCTCCAGCCTCGTCTGCTTTCTGCTCCACCCTCTTTCCCTCTGATCTTTCTTTCCTGTTCAGCAGAGAAAGAAATGGAGTGGACAATGGAAGGCGCCAAAAGAGACCAATTTTAGCTTCTCTTCCCAATCAATTTGATACGCGAGATTCTCAACTGAAGAGGAGGAGAAGAAGGAGTGGACAAACAAAGCATCCCATAGTGGGCAGAATACCAGAGAAGATGGGCCATCGAGGGTGGGTGGCGAAGGACCCCCTGAGTGTACCCTGCTCACCTAGCCACACATGGCTCCAGCCGCCACCTGTGTAGCATTTCTATGCCTCAAGTCTCCCCGGCTTTCTGTTTTCGCTTCCACAATCTCAGGTCCCCGACTTCAAAAGTGCACCTTCAGAAGTGTGAGTAGAGCTTGGCAGACGCAGGCGCCATTGTGTTATCATCAAACCTGTTAAACCGAAACAACACCCGGCGGTCTGCTTAACATGCAGCGCGAAAGAACTGATAATTGTCTCCATAAAAAAAAACACACAAGCCCTGCGAAAAACTGTTTGACCGGATCTGCCCTTGAGAGAGCGCGGCCTGCTGGGAACACGGGATCAAGACAGAGTCGAGCTCCACCTGGTGGTGGGAGTGTGCAGAGATTGAACAGTCAGGCTGTGCATTCCACCAGGCTTATATGACATCTAAAGTCCTGACTCTGTATGGTACGCCATTTAATTATTTCAAAAGGTTGAGATCTGGGAAAGGCATGTCACACTGAGGTGCTGAACAAGAGGATGTCTGCGAAAAGGAGGAAAAGAACTGGGAGGGCACACAGGGCCTCTGGGGATCCACTAGAGGCAGGAAATGTCACCCCTGGTTGCATACTACAATCTGTTAAATCCAAACTCCAGCACTTCATTAAGTGTCACCAGGGTCACAATTGAGCACGTTAAGCCCAAGCTCAGGTCAGGGGTGCACTACAATATGTTAAATTCAAACTTCAATAAGTCAGCAAGTGTCATCAGGGTCACATCAGCATCAGTAGGGGGTACACTAGAGTGTGTTGTGTTCCAAGTGCACCAAGTCCTGTAGTCCTTCTAGGGGGCGCACTAGAGTTATGTTCAATCCAAACTCCAATCCATGCTACTGAGGGTGCAGTTCAGGGTGTTATGCTCAAATCACAGTGAGTAATGTAGTGTCACCAGGAGGTGCTAGGAGTGTCAAGTCCTACACAGTGGCACCTTATGGGCAAACTCTACTAAATCCAAGCCCAGTGAGTCAGCGAGGGTTACAGAGTTATTAGCGTTTACACTTTACAAGTGCATGGGACCTACTGAGTCATGGCGGGGAATTCTGGGCATACACAGCATTGCCACTGCATTATGGGTTTATTTATGTGCCCATGTGCTGGGATGCCACCATTATTGTAAATTCTGTATGATTTGGAATATGGGGTGGAGACTGTGGTAGCTAATCTACTGTCACGTGTCTCATTGTTTAGTATGGTGGTCTTGGGGCCCGGCTTTTAAACTCATATTACTGCCATTGCCTATCATTGCTATTGGTGCAACCCTTCTGACAAGTCTTTGCTACGGTTAGCAGGACCTTTTCTCATGGTGCCAGTACTTGCTTAACAGTATCAGTGCCAGTGTGCCCGCTTGTGAAAAGCTGGTTGAAGGCCTTGACTGGTGTACCTGCTGGCCATTCTGTGCCAGAGCTAAGGACTTCAACTTCCTGGGTGGTGTTCTTGGTTTGTCAATCTATGGGGCTGTACAGTACACTCCATGCCAGTGTCTCAGGGTACCCCTGCTTGGCCGTCAGTGTTGCCTTCATAGTAGGGCTGCCAATGTGGTTTCTGGAGTATCCTATTGTCATGTCTTTAGGTTTAGGCCAGCTAGCATCATTCAGTCCTTCTCTATTGAGATGCTGTTATTAGTGCCACTTTATCAAAGCGCGCCAATGGGGTCCACTGCATGAGTGTGTGTGTGTGTATGTGTATGGCTGGCTGCCTGGTGCCCACTGCAGAAATCCCTGCCAGTTAATTCAGTGCCTCCTATTCCTGCGGGGAGCAGAGATAATTTGGAAATTGTTCACACTTGTGTTCCACCACCAGGTGGATTTCAGCATGCATGGCTGGCCTTGTTCGCTGCACCCGCTGGTTGCTAGGCAACAGATGATCCGGCAGCGGAGGGCCCTGACATTAAGAAAAGCAAATTGACCACAGGAGGCCTAATCTAGCATGAAAAGCAGCCGGCCAGGCGCTCTTTATCGAGAGGGATTACCTAATAAGGAAGAAAGGCGTCCAGATAGGCCAGAAAAATAAGGCGCCGCCATCCCTATTTGTATTCCTCTCCATCTTCTTGCTCGGCTCCGCAGCGCACTCCGTGTATTGCTAATCACTCACGTATTTGAGAAAGGGATGGGGGCTTGGGGGAAGACGATGTGAGCAGAGCTGAATCATCAATTGCAGGCGGGCAAGAGCCCAAGTTAGACAATCAAGTGCCCCACTGAAAAACTGAACAGCTCCAAGTGACCAGGAACCAGCAGGCCTTGCAAGTCCCCCACAACCATCAACAGACATCGCCCGTTTTGTCCTCGGTGTAATTATGGAGCACTGGCACTGTAATTAATTAAACGTGTTATTTAAGGAGTTCAGAGATGGCAAAGGAGCTTCAGAAGGACCCGAGGGGACAGAGATGGGGAGAGTGTCTGAGCGATGGGACATCAGTGCGAATGATTAAAATCATTACGGCGGTGAAGCAAGCTGTCCCAGTAAAGGGGGCACCCCCAGGACTGACTCACTTCAGGAAATGGGAAGATAGAAAGAAATAGCAGAAAAATGGAATCTGCGGAGCGAGGGGTACCGGTGTTACGACTAGATCGCGCTTGAATTTTTCTTGGTCAAATTTTTTATCGTTAAACACTTTGTCATCGTCACACATACAGTGAAATGAATCAACACGCAATACAATCGCCACTCAGCTTGCCGTTGGGTTTTCAATCTCGATGCACCGGACTGATTTCTCCTATATATTAGCATCAAATTGTTTTCACATTTTCCTGTGGCACCATCCCTAATTTCTGTAGATGCCACTTTTATGGTTGGAGGCAGAGTGAGGGACCAGAAGATGAAAAGGAGCCCAACCATAAAAAAAAAAACAAACACCCTATCTGGCGTCAATCCTGAAAAGAAACCGAAACTCGTCATCAAAAACTCCGACTGCCAAGTCGCTTTGTCGAAATTGCCAAACAAAAACAGACTCGCCAAGGTCTTGTACCAACTTGCTTGAGACCAGATGAGGGCTGGGGCAGCAGGAGGTCATCTGGCTTGAAAGGAAAGAATAAGGAAAAGGCAGATGAGGGCTTTGTGTTTAGTGCGGTCCTCCTTGAGCCGTTGGTCCAGACTGACGAGGATTCCCCGAGATCAGGCGGTGTAAATACAGAGGCGTCACCATAGAGTGCAACTGACATCATTGGTCCTCTGGGTGGTTCTCCTCCATTCTGAGGCAAACGGAAAGCTGTTAGCATTGGTGTTACATTCAAATTCTTCCCCGTGATTTTACAACACTCCACACTCGAAAGGCACTTGCGTGTCGCCCGCTGCCCAAAGCAGGCAGCAGTTCAGCTGGTTTAAGGAATAGGGAGAGGTCGACTCAAGGTCAAACCAGGAAATCAGTAGACAAGTAACCTTAAGTTGTAGTCGTCAAACCGAGAGTAGCTTCCAATATGACTAAGCTACATAAATGTAAAGAATGATTAAGAAATGACTACCACATGGCGTGGATGAATGCACCATCTTGGATGAGGCTGGCTGATGACACCGTTCTCCTCAGAGCGCACTCTCGCCACGTGTTTGGTGGCTGGTGAGCGCACGACTGACATGTGGATTGTGCAACATGAATAACTGGAGATCTTTTCCTTATTTTTCCTTTTGAGATTTTGCTTTTGTTTGCTGTTTGTTCACAGTTGGTCTCCATCACGTCTGAAAATTTAGATTTTTGTTCTTCATAAAAACATGAGATTAATGATTTTTCTTGGTCATTACAACAAATAACATGGGTGGGGTAAGCAACAGAAAAAAAAGAAAATTTTTGGGTAGAATATTCCCTTAAACCCTTAAAGATTACAGATTGAGCTGACAGACTTGGAGAGTTAAACTGGTTTTGTTTTGAACAGAGGAGATGGCATGTGAACGTCACCCACGTATTAAAAATCCTCAAGGGCATTGATAAAGGAGATTTGTTCAGCTTACGGAGGACATCAGTGAAGTGCATTTAGGACACAAGCCAGGAAGAGTTATGGGACCCTGGAACAAACTGCCGAGGCATGGAGTTGAAGCGGAAACCTGGAGGAGACACTGGGACAGTTGAGCTGTATAAACAAACGTCAAATTTCTTATGATAGTGCCATCCCAAAGTGAATAAACCAACAGCATCTCCAAGGAACCGAGTTCAAACCAGGGGAGAAGAAGAGAACGTTTCTTCTGATGAGGTAGAAGTTAAAGATGGTGGAGGGTCCAAAACATGGAGGGAGAGGCTATCTGGAGCTCAGAAGGCCTGTATACAGGAAGTCCCGCCTCAAAGGATCTGCAGCTGTCAATCACCACCTTCCCACTATTTCATAAATTGCGGTTTCTTTTATTTGTAAAGCAGTTTCCAAATCTATAAAAAGAACCGTAGCAACAAACAGGCTGAACAAACAATAAGTAACACTCTGTGTTACAACATGGCTACAGTGAGGTCGTAGGTCACATAGCATTGCCTAGCAACCACATAGCATCCATCTAGACCCAAAACAGCAGCTCCTGTGTGGAAATACACACACAAAATGCTGAAGAGATGACACTGGGATACTAAGCATGTGTTTCAGAATTTAGGAAAGGGGCAGAATCTAAGACATCTACTTCAATATAATGATTTTTTCTTACAATGTTATGAGAGTAACGTCGGCCTGACACCATTTTGGGTGGTCACATGCCTTGCATGCCGCCATTTTAGATCCATCATTGCATGGCGGTGCACAGGTTGTTCATTTTTGCTCTATTCTTTGCTGGTCACATGACATTGTGCCTATGTAAAGTGTATGGTGTCGCTCAACGGCACTCATGCATTAAGCTATTGTATCAATTTGAAACAAATGACGATTTGGCTCTGCTAAAAATTAGCAGAACTAATTTGAATTGAGGACTAGAAGATGTCACAGATTAAATTCTGAAACCAGGAAATTGGGCCAATCACCTCTCAAACCAAAACCAGAAATGCCAACTTAATGAATGGCAGGAAAATAATCAAGAAGCACAGGCATCATCAATCGAACTCCGATACAAGTGATCAGCACACCCTTTCCACCGTCACACTCCTGACATCATGTGTTGTGACCTCTGACCTGATTTTACCATAGCAACGCCATAGAAACATTCATCAAAAATAAATAATAAATTAAAAAAAAAAAGATGAATACATTCTGGCAAAATTAAAACTAAAGTGAACCAGAAAACTAAAGTTTTAGTATCCCCCTAAACTGTAACACATAAAGATTTACAAATACACACAAGTCTGAAAAGGAGTCAAAAATTATAAATGGAAAATAACCACAACAGCTTTACAATGTAAACTGGGGGCAAGTAAGCCAAGCTGTTCACATGGCCGACGGCTCTCTAGGGGTCGAGCAGCTGATTTTTTTAATACGGATTCAAACCAGAACTCACTGTGAAGAGAATAAGAAATGAGCACCTGAAAGCTTAACAAAGAATATATGCCATTCTCCCTTTTAGCGTACAGGAGTGTTTCTGCTAGTCTGATGTTTACTACAACACTTCCTGTTTAAATAACATGCCCTCTGACACATGGCATGGCCACTGTGCAGGTGTCCACTGGCAAGAACAGGACACAGTCTATGAAAAGAGAAAATGAACACCAAGTGAGATCCTCAATAATTACTGAAAACAAATAAAAATACATTGCCAAGGAAATAAAACATGTAAAACAATCCTCTTTCACTTGTGAGTGACATTGTAACTCTCGAAAGGGAAATTTAAACAAACATGGGGTGGGAGTGAAATCCTAAGTGGAACCTTCTCTCCGGTCAGAATCTGAACCCGGGGCCGAGATCCATAAAATGGCATTCAGACGAGAACAACCGGACAATTCCAAATTCCGAAAGGTCTACAGGAGCAACCAAAAAAAAAAAAAAAATCAAACAGTACTCTTAAAAATCAACGTAACCTGCTGCTTCTCCGGCTGAAATAAAAGTACAATTTCACATTCTAAAAGGCTCAATCCAGCAACCAAAGAGCATAGCTTCAAATCATCTCTTCCTACTATTCATCCATCCACAAGAACATCAATTTACCACCTCAAATTCTGGGAGATATCAAATCCAAATCAAAGAGCAATGCTTCAGATCATCTGCGCATACTGCTGCTCTGTCCAGAATTAAATTAAATGAGACTCCCAATTTGTTAAAGGCACAAAGGAGCGGAGCAAAGACAACACAACAGTCCCTGAAGTGTCACTCGGCGTACTGCTGGCCCTTCCAGACAGCAATTAACTGCCAAGTCCAAATTCTAAAGGAGCCACAGGAGGAGCAGTCAACTTGTCCTGCCAGTGCACCACTGAGACTAAACTAAGCTTACAACTCCAGTTTCCAACAGCTCTACAGACTCAAGGATTCAACTGGACTCGCCCTACAGCTCATTCACCCAAAAGAGTAAATGTACAACTTGGTGCAGTGTCGAGGGGTACTCAAAGATGAAACGTTGCTTGAAATTAACTCACCTAAATCTCGAATAAAATAAGGAGGACACGTCTGAAACTCCTGACCAGAACAGCACCACTCCACATGGATCTCAGCCTTCAGCTGGTCTGTCCAGAAGACCAAATGGAACTCCTTAAAACCAACTAATTCTGCAGTCATTCTGGAATCTGGGATTCTGAGAGGTACATGGGGGCAGCCCAAAGATTAAAGACCTCTGCTTAAAACTGTGCAGGTCCTGCTGCAGCTCCATTTACACTAAAAGAAAACGTTGAAGGGTCTACAGGGGTTGTGGAAGTACCAAACTGCGCCACTTAAAGTTGGATTCATTCCACTTCACTGTTGTACACAATAACAAATTGTAAAACATCAAATTTTGGGAGGTCTTCGGAGCGGTCAAAAGACCACATGCCACTTCTTCAAATCAGTTCATCCAAACCGAACACCAGATCGAGAAGAACTCCCAATGAACCCTCATCTACAATATTCTCATATTTTTTGTAACTATATAAACCTCTAGTTAAAGATATAAATTTTCCAGAATTGATGCTAAATGAAAAATCATGGAAGCCACCACAATATAATTGAAGAGTAATCTAATTTCATTAAAACACACGCTAATTAAGTCTTCATTAATAATTCAAATCAAATCTGTATAAACCGAAATACAGCCGCCAGTCCAAGGCCTGCCTCGCCAGTTGTATCCTTAGGAAAGCACAAATGAGGCCGTAAATGGCACAGTGGAACATTTCAGACCTCCCCGTTTACCCAGGATCTCCAGACCCCCAGGAGAACCGCATCATGATTCCCCAAAAGCAGCAGACTGGTTAAAGCACAACTGAACACAGAGGTTTCACAGTCCAAGAAGCTTCTGCTTTGCTCGGCTTCTGTTGTCATTTGCCGGTTGGAGTGGGCGAGCCATTAAGTGACGGATGGTGAGAGGTTTTCCCAATCAGCTGAAGAGCAGTGAAGAGGGCCATTCCCTTTTCCTCATTTGAAGACTCACTGAGTAACTTGTGAAGAGTCCAGTAACCCCTGAGTTCTCTTCAACACCAGCATCACCATGTTATTGTAGTGAACAGCAGACTTTGAATTCAGACCTGCAGGTCCATCTATTTCATGGTATTTGTGTACACGCTAATGCCAATCAAGTTTCCATTATTACAGAGTGTGTGTGTCATTCTGACAGCTGATGTCAGTGTAATGCAATTCATTGAAAGGTACCTGGGCTGCCCATTCAAGCCCCACCTCATCATTAAACCCGTAAATAACAGAGAGGAGAGGATCACACTACTGACAGAAGGTTAACAGACTGCAGTGAAAAGCACCGACTCTTTACACTCCAACTTCAAAACCAATAAAGTTTGAATTAATACACAGACTGTAATCCCACTGCTAACACCAGTGTAACATGCTTCACGGAGATGCTCTCATCACAGATCTTTATTTATTGTAGCTGGCTTGGTCTTCACACACTACTAGTAGGGATCATCTGTCTCATTGTCATGCACATAAACTATTATGTTAGACAACTGGAACACATTTGTCCCTTTGGACATACCAGTCAAAATGCCACTGTGCTCCGTATGCATGCCACCATGATTATTACTAATACTAATATATGAATTAAGGTGACTAGTTAATATGCATAAAGTGTATCAATTATTAAGCTAATTCAAGCAGCGAGTGAATCTGAGCCCTCGGAATTCTTCCACATTAGAGTGACACTAATACGATTTTGGCCTTAAAAACTTCAAACAAGCAAAGACTTAATATTCAAAAAGAAAAAAAAATGGCTAAAGAAAGGAGAAGAGAACTGTCAAAATCCCCAAAGCAAACTGAGGAAACTTTATTATGTAATTGATAAAATGAAATGAGAAACAAAATCTAAAAAAAAATAAATAAAATTGCAAAGTTTTCAAACAAATTACACAGTTTGTTTTGTTAGCAAACTAATGAAGATTTATGAGGCAAGACATCTATGCAGAAAAAACGGTCAAAACCGGGAGATCAATTAAACATGCGGTGAGGCAAAAATGAAAGACAAATTTCAGAGTCAAAAAGTAGCAAAAATCAAAACAAGAAAAGAGTTTTAAATCAATTACAACTCACAGTGACTGCCTTTGAAGTCTGGGAATTAACTCTCAGTAAAGCTTTAAAAAGGCACCGCGTCGCTACTCAAAAGTTACGACCTCTGAGGGACACGCCCCTAACAACTCAGGCAGCTGCCCTAACAACTGGAACACCAAAATGGTGAGGATCACGAGAAATTAAATGCTGGCTGAAAATTTAAGTAAACAGCGAAATTGAAAGCAAATATCAGAATTGTAATCAGTGACCCTCAAATCCCCCAAAACGAGCGTCTGAACTCTGAAATGTCTCCAGAAAACAAAAACTATAAGAAAACCCTAACCCTCAGTGCCACTGTTGTATGGGTCATTTTGGAATCCCCATTTTTTAAGCGGTGTAATTCTGTGCCAAGAGTCATGTTAAATGCCCAGATGCACTTTGTCATGCTACTAAAATGCCCATCAGCACCTTAGCTCTTCCATATTGTCTTCAAATACTCCAAGTATGCCCTCTAGTTTCCAGCCACTTGCACTCTCTTGTTTCTCTAGTGGAGCTGCCAGGTCTGTACATGTCCAGTGCCTACCTGTGCCATTCTGTGCCAAATTTCAGACTCATTCTCCTTTCAAACACAATGCCAGCCTGCCATTTCCAGTCACTTTTGATGCCAGCATGTACCTCACATGCAATCGGATTTCAATATCCGTGTTTTCTTATTCCCATTTCTCTGGCGTTTTCTCATTTGCTTTTATTGCCCACGTGTGCTCTGTCATTTCTGAGGCCAGAGCCCTGTTCTTGTCATTACTCCCAATGCCCAACTGTTTGATGCCACTCTCTGTGCCCGTTTGTGTGTGCCCTGCTTCTCCCAGTCACTTCAGGTGTTAGTGTGTGTTGTACTCGTTCAGATTCCTGTCAAAGCTCATGCGTGCCCTGGTAATTCCGATAAATTCAAGTGCCCATGTGTGCCCTGTTTTAGATCCATTATAACACATGCTTCTTTCATTTAATGCCACGGCCAATGTGTTCCCTATTCTTTAAAACCCTTTAAGTGCCCATGTGTGGTCAAATGTTTGGCGTTACTGCCAATGCCCACATGTTTCAGATTTATTAAAGCACCCCCTTGTGCACTCCTATTTCTACAGTAGTCTCTTCTAATGTGTGCCCTTTTGCTTTAGATGACATTTGCCAATCCCAATGTGTGCCCTATTCTTTTATGGATATTGCAAATGTTTAATATCAATGCCAATGTGTGCCCCACTGTTTCAGATGTATTCCAATTGCTTCATATTGCTGCCAATGACCATCTGTGCGTTCCTACTTTATACCAATTCAAAACACCCATACTTGCCCAACTACTGTACTTCTAGTCACTTTACATGTCAAAGTGTACCTAGCTGTTTCAGAAGTGTTCCAGTACCCAACGTTTTAATGTTATGCCCAATGTCCATGTGTGTACTACCCTTTAAAGAGCTGTGCCCATATCTTTAGTATCAATGTTAGTGTGCCCAGTTGTTTTAGTTGAATTCAAATGGTAATGTGTGTCCTTTTGTTTAATGCTGCTCTGTGTCCATCTGTGCCCATCTGTTTCCATTCACTACCAGCACCAAAGTATACCCTTCTGTTAAACATCATTCCTACTGCCAGCAGGCACTCTTTTTGCTCACTGCCTCATTTCAGATCCTCCCTCATCATCTTCATGCCCTTTTCTCCTCCACGTGCATCACTTGCAGGTTGAGGCCATTCCACACAGACTGTACTGGCAAGCTGGCCACCACCATTCCCGTTTCATCCTGCTGGCCTCTTTTTGTCCTCCTTTCCAGCTCCAGCAGAAATCCTTCTGGGTCCCAATTAAGACTCGGAGCTGCGGCTCTCTGTATGATAACGACGCACGGCGCTGACAACACGCTACCTGTCAACAGGCACATCAGCGCCCACCATCTGCTCGCCCCTAAATTGTCTTCATTACTCACAAACTCCACCATCCGCTGCTTTTTTCCCCTAATTCTCTAATTACCTGGTAATCTCAGTCAAATGAAACAGCTCTCTTATAAGCAGCCTTCAGGGAAGTTTGTCAGCATTGTTTGAAAAATCAAATCAAAACACAATCCCACCCACCGCTGCTCGCCGGGTTCAAGGGAGGCTCAGGCGCCTCTGCCAGGTGTGCCAGTGCATGTTCCACATGGAGGAGAAAGACTGCTGGCATCATGTGCCCAGTCCTAGCCGAGCCTGTCAGTAAATGGGCAGACAGAGTGGAGAAGGACTGGCTGGATGACAACGCCCCCTAGAGCTGGGAATTGTCTCTTTATTATTACAACATCATTTAGAGAATAAAGAAAGACAGGCCACACTATGGCTCCCCCCTCAGGTGCAAACTAATCAACAGCATCAGGCAAAGAGTAAAGAAAGAACAGCACACCTGTAGCTCAGGTCTCATGTACAACATCATGTGGTGAACAAAGAAAAGTGGGCTGCACTACAGCACTCCCATCAGGTACACACTCATCTATAGCATAATGCAAAGCAAAATAGGGGAAAAGACACACAGCAGTGCCCCTGTAGCTGAGAACTGACACTCATCAATCATGTAGAGTATAGAAATGGAGGCTGAACAACAGCGCCCCCTTCATGTGCAAACTTATATACCACCTCATGTAGAAAATAAAGAAAGGTCAGCTGCAGAACTGCACCCCCGTGGCTCATATTTCATGTACAGTATCATTAAAATAAAGAGACACAGGCTGCACTACACTGCCACCTTCAGGTGCACACTTACCTATAGCATCATGAAAAGTAGAGAGGGGGCAAGGCACACAACAGAGGCCCCCAAAGGGGAAAACTGACCCACATTATCAGGCAGAGAAAGGCAGACTGAAGAACTGTACAGTAGTTTAGACCTCATGTACAACATAATTTAGAGAATAAAAGAAAGGCAAGCTGAACAGTAGCACCCCCTTCAGTACAGTGTCATCTAAACATTAAAGGGGACAGGCTGCATAATAGTGCCCTTCCTTCTACCTCCGCGGCTGGGAATTCACCCAAACATCAAGCAGAGAGTATACAAAAAGCAAGTCCAGCAACAGTGCCCTTTGTAGCTGGGAATTCATCTATTACCCCATGTAGAAAGAATGGTGGGCTGCACTACAGAACCCGTTTACCTGCAAACTCATCCACAGCAGCAAGCACATTGGAAAGAAAAAAAGTAGGCCACACAAAAGCACCCCCATAGCTACAAAATAATCCGCAGTATCATGGAATGAGAAAGAAAAAAAAAAAAAAAGGGCAGCAGCCAATCCGATACCGGAAAGATGACAAGCTCCACAACAGCGCCCCCTAGAGATTATGTAGAAAATAAAGAATGGGGCAGCATCATGCAAAGGGCAAAGTGGGGCAGGCCATGTGACAGCAGCCCCCTCTAGCTGGGGACTCATCCATAACATCAAGTACTCAGCAGGGAAAAGGTTTGGCAGCTCAGCTCTGGCACAGTAAGGATCCCCAGGAGATGGGAATTCATCAGGATTTGAAGATGGAAGACCAGCCATCCCCGTCACCAATAGTCATCTTTCTTGCAGTTGGGATCAGGAGTCAATCAGTACCATTCTAAAATTCAAAGACCAAGGCATTAATTCATGGTGTCCCTGCCAACAGAGAAACTGGCATCCTTTCAGGTGCTGGACCTGCCATCTGTCCGAGGTTACTAGGATAGGCCACACTGAACATGGGTGGGTGAATTGGTAAACAAACCCCCAAAGTCATCATGGGCATGGTCAGGGGCTCAGTGAGCCACCGTGATGGAGACACCAAGTCACCTAATGGTCATCAGCAAATCTTTGGGGTAGGCAGACTCGGCTATGGGCGGTCTATCTTCTATCCCCCTTGTCATAATCAGGTGCCCAGTGGGGACCATCTATCCATTAATCAGCAGCCATCATTAACAAGCTTCACGTCCAGAAAGGTCCAAATCCGCCAATGACAAAGTCAGAGGGTCTAACTTCTAAGAAAACAAAAATGCTGACTGCGGAAAGAAATCGACTTGCAAAGCCCCTCCACTCCAACTTCACAAGAGTCGCTTCTCACCCAAGATGTCAAAGGCCAACCTGGGGGGAATGGGGTTTGTGGGGGAGGGAGGGGTAATGGACTACCCAACAGTCCATGAAAGAAACAAACAGCAGTGAAGCTCAGTGTGAGGTAGCCAAACCGTGTTCAAAAGTGGAACTGCACTCTGATGGCAGTGCCTTTGTCATCTGGAATCTTTTTACCAATGCAGCACAGCATGGCAAGGACGCTGCCCTCCTCTGCAGCACAGAATATTGCTGACGCGGCACTTTCTCTGAAGCTCCGGCTCAGTGCCCAGCCAGAATGACTTTCTCCCCCTTTACTTTAAATGCCACAAGTCACAAGCCACCAGTGTTGGCCAGAGTAGTGGAGAGTTGACAATTACTGATCATTGGACACACTGGCATGATGGGCTACTAGGCCATTGGAGGCTCTGTTGTGCCCTGGGAGTAAAAGTCCTTTGAGCTGTGCCCTGCATTAAAGTGGCAGTGCCAGGGTGTCACAAGATGCGCATGGAGTGCTGCAGCTAAGACTAAACAGAATTGATAGCAGAGAGAGCAGAATACAGACATAATACATAAACTGGAAAAGGCAGTATATACTTGACAGATGGATGTGAAAGGCTCTATATTAGATCGATATACAAGGAACGATATAAGAGATAGACAGAAACAAAGACACCATAAAGTAATATTTATGGCACTACATAATATATTATAAATACAGTGGGCAACCTTGTTAATAGTCATTATTTTCCTGTATAAATCGTTGGTTGTTAACGATAAAAAATGTCAGTTAAATATATCATATAGGAGACACACACAGTGATATTTGAGAAGTGAAATGAAGTTTATTGGATTTACAGAAAGTGTGTAATAATTGTTCAAACAAAATCAGGCAGGTGCATAAATTTGGGCACCACAAAAAAGAAATGAAATCAATATTTAGTAGATCCGCCTTTTGCAGAAATTACAGCCTCTAAACGCTTCCTGTAGGTTCCAATGAGAGTCTGGATTGTGGTTGAAGGTATTTTGGACCATTCCTCTTTACAAAACATCTCTAGTTCATTCAGGTTTGATGGCTTCCGAGCATGGACAGCTCTCTTTAACTCACACCACAGATTTTCAATTATATTCAGGTCGGGGGACTGAGATGGCCATTCCAGAACGTTGTACTTGTTCCTCTGCATGAATGCCTTAGTGGATTTTGAGCAGTGTTTCGGGTCGTTGTCTTGTTGAAAGATCCAGCCCCGGCACAGCTTCAGCTTTGTCACTGATTCCTGGACATTGGTCTCCAGAATCTGCTGATACTGAGTGGAATCCATGCGTCCCTCAACTTTGACAAGATTCCCAGTCCCTGCACTGGCCACACAGCCCCACAGCATGATGGAACCACCACCATATTTTACTGTAGGTAGCAGGTGTTTTTCTTGGAATGCTGCGTTCTTTTTCCTCCATGCATAACGCCCTTGTTATGCCCAAATAACTCATTTTAGTTTCATCAGTCCACAGCACCTTATTCCAAAATGAAGCTGGCTTGTCCAAATGTGCTTGAGCACACCTCAAGCGGCTCGGTTTGTGCTTCCTCTTCATCACTCTCACATACAGCATCTCCTTGTGTAAAGTGCGCCGAATGGTTGAACGATGCACAGTGACTCCATCTGCTGCAAGATGATGTTGTAGGTCTTTGGTGCTGGTCTGTGGGTTGACTCTGACTGTTCTCACCATTCGTCGCTTCTGTCTATCCGAAATCTTTCTTGGTCTGCCACTTGAGCCTTAACTTGAACTGAGCCTGTGGTCTTCCATTTCCTCAATATGTTCCTAACTGTGGAAACAGACAGCTTAAATCTCTGGGACAGCTTTCTGTATCCTTCCCCTAAACCATGATGGTGAACAATCTTTGTCTTCAGGTCATTTGAGAGTTGTTTTGTGACCCCCATGTTGCTACTCTTCAGAGAAAATTAAAGGAGGAGGGAAACTTACAATTGACCCCCTAAATACTCATGTAGGTCAGGGGTCACTGAGCTTACCAAGCCAATTTGAGTTCCAATAATTAGTTCTAAAAGTTTTGGAATCAATAAAATGACAACGGTGCCCAAATTTATGCACCTGCCTGATTTTGTTTGAACAATTATTGCACTCTATAAATCCAATAAACTTCATTTCACTTCTCAAATATCACTGTGTGTGTCTCCTATATGATATATTTAACTGACATTTTTTATCGTAACAACCAACGATTTATACAGGAAAATGACTATTAACAAGGTTGCCTAAACTTTTGCATCCCACTGTAGATATGAAAATGCCTTCTATAATAGAAGAATATGAAAGGCACCATATAACATATTGATATGAAAATCACTATAAAATACAGAGATAGGCGGGAAAAGGCGCTACTTAATAGATACAAAATGTGCTAGAAGACAAATAGGAAAGACACTTTATAATAGACAGATGTTAAATCCACTAGATGGATATGAAATATACTCTGAACTACAGATGGACGTAAGAATGCACTAAATAAAACAGAAAAACCATATAATGAATAAATAGATGTGGAAAGGCACTATAACACAGATACTGAAGAAACATGTCTAGTCATTTACTTTGTCCGCCCCTATTCACAGCCCTCTCCCCCACTTCCTGGTCACAGGTTGCGTCCCAGATCCTGCTTGGCTGGCCACTCCATTGCAGGTAAACCCCCCACCCCAACCTACCTATCCCACACACACCCGGGCTTAAAGTGCTGGCAGGTCTACACACAAATCCAAATCCTGAAAACAATAAAAAATTCAAAAGCCGTGCCAGCCTAGTGAGTAGAGTGCCAAGTCGAGGTGGACGGAAACCAGCCATGTCCAGCATGAAACCTTCAAGGTTAAAATTAAAAGGGGGGGGGGCACATAGCACGAGTGACGCACAATGGTCGGCACAGTTCCATGTCTGACAGCACTGAAGGTCTCAGGTCTTCCTCAGGGTCAGTGATTAGGGTGTTCAGTAGAAGGACAAAAACAGAGGCATTGAGCACCCTGGAAAAGGACTTGGGTGCGAGTGATGATATTCCTAATTAAACTTATAATGTGAGGACTGTGAAAGGCATGATAAAAAGCAACTGGCTGTTTATTTGTGTACTACATAGGAGTGTGAGCCATGAAAGCCACCACATGAAGTCCACATCAGCCACAGCAGGGATAGGTAGTGTGTGGTGTAGAAGACAAGTGGGGAGAGGAGGAGGGACTGCTCAAAGGTGAGTGGAGTCAAGGAAAGTAAGGTGGGCGGGGACACAAAGAAAAACGGACTCAAGATGGGGGAAAAAGTAGGTGAAGACTGAGGTATAGAGATAGGCAAGGACATGGGCAGATACAGTAGATGATTGGAGACCTAGATAGGAATGTGGGTGGAGCTATAGCTTGGGAGACAGGCAGATACTGGAGTTTGAATGTGGGAGGAGACTAGGGCAGGAAAGTTGGCCGAGACATTGGTGGGGAGGGGTAACTGGGCAGGTTGAGTCTGTGGTAGGGACATAAAGCGGGTCATGGGTAGTTAGGTGGGTAGACACATTGGCATATGTTGGACAATGACATGAGTTCATAGGTGAAGGCAGGGGTGGAAAGGTGGGTGGAAAACATAGGCGGACATGTGAACTGATGGGGGCAGAGCAAAATTTTGGGGAGATGGGCAGGGAATGAGTAGATAGAGGTAGGCACATTGCTATTGAGTGGATGGAGACAAGGGGGTAGGTATTATTGTGACACTGAAGAAGGGTGGGGTGTTAGCCGATGAAGAAATGAAGACTCATGGAGCTCCTGTGATGTCCAAAGTGGTCCCAACGGTGCCCTGGTGCCACTTAAGGGAGAAATCTCAGCGCTGAACAAAAAACCAAAGCAGATAAGAAACACAGTGACTTAAATAATTAACAATATTCAGCAAATTCAATCAGGCATAAATGATGGAGTAGAAGCGAGCTGGCTGCGCTAAGTGCCGGTGCGGGCCTTTAATAGAAGGTGAGAGACGAAGATCACACGAGTGAGATGAGTCCCAGCAGGTTATTTATGAGCAGCTGCACTGCGATTTGACGACTGATCTTCCCAAGCGAGCGCCTGAGCCTCACCGGACCAGAAGCTGAGCCGCAGTCTCCACTAATGGCCAATAAAAGAAACGATAATGAGAGTGAAAACGGCTTTCATCTGCAAAAAGACATTGTGGGCGCCCCCATCACCACCCACCTCAAGTGTCTCTTGGCCGACTCTGCACTTGTGGGAGGTGAAAAGCAGCTATCAATCCATCATGAAACCCACTGAAACCAGTATGGGGTGTCAGGAAGGAAAACACTCAGGGTTAAGGGGAGCTGAAGCGAATGCCAGTAGTGTCAGGTTCAAGGCAGGAATTGGCCCTGGGCAGGACACCAGTTCATTGTAGGGGGCACACACATGCACCGATGAGCGCAACATACACATCTCTGGGAAGTGAAACACATACAGACAGGGGAGAACAAGCAAACCCAACACCAACAACAGGCAGGTGAGGGACGTGAGCTCAGGAAGGTGAATCCATGAGAGCTACGAAGCCCACCAACCTCTCTAGGCCGATGACAGAAGCTTTCTTTGAGCCTTCCTCTGCCGTTCACAAAATTTCACCAAATAATCCCTGAACAAATATTCAGTGTCAAAGACGCTATATAAAATAGGGCTTCACGGTTCAGTAAAGTGTATTATTAAAGGGCACACTGAGAAAGACCCCTTATGAAACACATCCATCTTTACTGGTTTGTGTGCACTTTATAATGTCACAAAATTTAAAATTTTAAAATAAAAAAAAGAAGAAGAATGAGTGACAAAAAATACCAACAGACTGCACTTTGAAGGGCACTATATGAAGAATGAAACTGGCCAAATTGTAAATGTTGTAACACAAAGTGGCGCTCTTTAAGCATTACTCCAGAATCAGGAAGACACCCTGACAGGCCACAACATGGAGAATTAGTCGCTTTCATTTAAGGGATGAGTACAGGGAGAATTTAAAAGTTCTAAAATCCCTACAAATTCTTTTAGCCATCTGTTATATAGCACCTTTCACTTTTATCTTTTATTTAGAAACATCCACAGCTATCTATTATATGACATCTTTCACATCAATTATGTAGCAGCCTTCACACCTGTATAGTGCCCTATGATTTCCGCGATGCAGAAAACACAGAATCATGAAATTAACGCTTAAACACAGATTTTAGATTTAAAAACAGAAATGTATGGAATTTAAAGACTGAAGGGGTGACTGTTACAAAATTGCTTAATAAATTAAAAGATAGAACTACAGATTATTCAATCATTCAGATACTATTTTCTAGTTCGTTGTTTTTGACGTGAACGCAATTCTTCGTAGAAATTCAGTTGCACCTCTGTCTGTTTGTGCTTGCGTTTCCTGTATATGTTTTTATTAAAAAGGCACGCAAATTAGCTAGCTGTACAAGACAGAAATGTTGAAGCGATCAGGATCAGATACCCTAATTACGTTGAAATAACTAAAAAACACAAGCTTAACTGCAAAATTGAGGGCACAACAATATCCCGGTCACTTTTACAAATCTGGAGAAGAACTTTTCTGTAAGTTTTGCAGCACACCACAGACTGGACACGAAAAGATGCTTGCAATGACCACTTGAAATCTAAAACCCATCTCAAGAACAAGGAGAAGATCAAAAAGTGTTCCCCTTCAGGTAACAATAGAGGAAACAACAAAACTGTCAGATACAAGACGCCAGTTTGTGTCCATGCGAGTCAGACATACCACTCGAAAAAATGACGAAGATGCGTCCTTTCTTTATTAAAGCATTGAAAACAAGGAGGCACGCTGCCAGAAAATGAGAGCAGTCTTCATCAAACTCATTTGCCCAGTGTCTTTGAACAACATATGAACGCCATTCTTCAAAAGATTCGAGGCAAGAAAATGTATGTTGTAGTTGATGAAACTGGTGCCTAGTTCCTTATATTCCTCACCAGAGCCCAGTGCTGCCAGCTACTGCGACTGGGGATTTTTTTTTCATTCCACTGCTAGTCCCACATGGCCCTGCTCTAAAGTCCATATTCCTAAAGATAAATAAACAAACAAACACTTCATACTGTCCCCAGTGGCCTCCCTCCTCCTACACTGGAGTAAATGTATAAATGTATGGCCCAAGACTATAAAACCATGTCCAAGGTTTAGTTCTCCTTTTCGGAGATAGACTGCCCACTTTTGATTTAGGGATCTCAAGTTCAGTCCTGCTCTTATGACAAGGGATAACTGGAGATGGATATCTGGATCCGTGTGCCAGTGAGCAAGTGATGAATGGCACTTTTCAGAGCAAATCACCCTTTAGTAAGAACAGTGTGAGGACTGGAGCCCTCCCCTAGACAAAACCTTCAAGTGCACAAACAGGCCCTTAGCAACAATTAGCTAAGAAAACAAACTTAATGCGAACTAGCACCCTCTCCTGGAAAAAAACCTTGAAGTTCTGGGCATGGTTGAAAATGGATGGAAAGGAAAACTACTTTGTGAATACTGAATATCTTTGATAAGAGGAAAGTCTTCACAATGGATGCACTTCTCTTTTACATATAGTGTCTGGCGTACTTGTCTTGGGATTCACTCTCTACGAGGCTACTGGAATGGGAGGGGTGATGGCAGTGGAGGCTGAAAGAAAGAACGTCTGCTGCTATTTCAAAGGCACCCTCACTGTTACAAGCCTGACTGACAGCTTGGCTGAGAAAGGCGCTATATAAGAGAGAGAGTTAGATACTGTAGATAGATAATTTAGCTTAACTGGATACCCTGTTGCTAACTAAGGCCCTGGGTTGGTGGTCGTCCTCTGTGTGTGATAATGCAACACAGAGAGTGTGTGGTATAGTGGGTCCACAGCTCTCTCAGCAAAGGCCAGTTTTAAATAAATAATCACCGGCTCACAGCTTAGCGAGGGGGCGTGGTGGATGTGGCTGCAGCAGTTCTCAGGGCGATTTGGGCGTTTCTCACCTAAGTGCACAGGTGAGAGACTGCCCACATCCGTGATTGTTCCGGAGGCTGCTAATTTGTCGCAGCTGCTATGCCCCCTCTCGACATATATAGAAGCGCGAGCCGGCTAGGAAAAGGAGAGGTAGAACAAGGAAAGAGAAAGAAAAAAAGAAAGAAAGAAAGAAAGAAAGACGGAGTAGGCTGGAGAACGCTGGATACGAGAGAGAGAGAGAGAGAGAGAGTGAATGCTCGCAGGCAGCTGTATGGAAGCCTGGGTGTTAGGCCGACACCTGGGAGTTGTAGTAGTGGTCGCTCCCGCTGAGTGATCGAGTAGCGGGAGTGACCAGTGAAGGGCGAATGGCCACGTAAGGCCGGGAAGGCAGCGGGAGTTGGGAGGTTTGGTGGTGGATTCCCCAGCATGTGCATCCTGGCCGTCGGGTGAAAACCAAGTCTTGGGCCTGGAATGGGTGTGCGACCGAAGCCAGGATCGGGAGGCCTCCAGACCGGTTTGGAAGTGAAAGAAGGTCAGCTGCAGAGAGAGGGTCTCGCCTGCTGCAGGGCCCAAACGGGAGAAGTATAGTATAAAAGAAGCACCGGGCTTGTCATTGTTTTAAAGGACTGCTTCCAGCAATGTTTTAACTTCGGTTTTAAAGGATTGTTTTTGTAATTATTTTTAAACCTCCACATTTCTTTTACGGATTATTTATTTATTGGAACTTTCAATCACTGCACTCTTTAATGTGAACACTTTGTTTGGTTGTCTGTTTTAATAAAAGCACCTTTGCACATTTGTACATCATCCCTTTGCTATGTTGTTGCCTCACTGTCTAGCTCATCGGTAACATTACCATTGGTGTTGGGTTCAAGGGCTCCCGAACAGCAGATGGGAGCACGGAGCTGAACCCGCATTGTCACAGAGTGTCCGGATGGATTTGTTGATGGTGACATATGAGTGTTCAAGGGGGGCTCGGCCAGGATGTCTTAGGTAAGGGACAAGTGTGTGGTGGGTGGGCAGTGAGCCCAACGATGTCAGGGAGTCTACCGCTATATATTTTGACAATCTCAGAGTTGCCGCCTAGAAATCAGAAGCCCACTTACTGACTACAGCAGGAGGGGTGGTCCATTATAAGAAAAGGCTACTTTGTAATTCAGTGGCCTGAGTTCAAGGAGGCCGAGCACACCTTAGGGGTTGGCATCGCCATGAGTGAATACCTGAGCTCCTCCAAAATGGCATTTCCAGTGAATGGCTGCTCAGGTTTAACTGCTGCCAGTTTCTCTAAGGACCACTCTGGGGTCACTCTTGGTTTTCTGCCCTTAGTTAGCAGATGAAGTGATGAAGTGCAGTATGGTCTGCATGGCTCAACTAGAATGCTATATAAGAAAAACCAGACATGGTGTTTTTAATATAGCACCTTTCATAATGAGCATTTTATGCAAGAGCTTCTGATCCTTTGTTATGTTCTTTTCAGGGACCCATCAATGCATTGGCAGCAGACGATAGATAGAGAGATAGATAGGATACTTTATTAATCCCAAGGGGAAATTCACATAATGCAGCAGCAGTATACTGATACAAAGAAACAATATTAAATTAAACAGTAATAAAAATGAAAAATATTAAAATAAAATTAATGTTAGCATCTACTCCCCTGGGTGGAATTGAAGAGTCGCATAGTGTGGGGGAGGAACGATCTCCTCAGTCTGTCAATGGAGCAGGACGGTGACAAAAGTCTGTCACTGAAGCTACTCCTTTGCCTGGAAATGACACTGTTAAGTGGATGCAGTGGATCATTCATGATTGACAGGAGTTTGCTTAGTGCCTGTCGCTCTACCACAGATGTTAAACTGTCCAACTTTAATCCTACAATAGAGGCTGCCTTCTTAACAAGTTTGTCCAGGCGTGAGGCATCTTTCATCTTTATGCTGCCACCCCAGCACACCACCGCGTAGAAGAGGGCACTCGCCACAACCGTCTGGTAGAACATCTGCAGCATCTTACAGGATGCCAACCTTCTCAGAAAGTATAGTCTGCTCTGACCTTCTTAAGCTGGATTGTGCAGTGAAGAAGAAGAAGGACAAACTTTAGCCAGGGATGAAGAGGGCAGAAGTCAAAGAGCAACTTCACAGTCCTTAACTCTTTGGTCATTTAAGCAGATGGACACACCGCAGTGCAGTCCACTGCCCCTCAACCAGAATTTACCGTTTATTTATTGTTCTCCCATCAGGACCAAGACAGGAATCAAGGAATCAAGACAGGAAAAAGACAGAAGAGCAGAACATGGGCAGACTTGGTGGGAGGAGGAAGGCTTTGAACCCCAGCTCCATGAGAGAGCATCTGTCCATCTGGGATTTCACCAGGGCTGTGGAGTCGGAGTCGGAGTCAATTTTGGGTACCTGAAGTTAACAAAAAGTTAACCAACTCCGACTCCTACTAAATTTAAATGGGAATTAAAAAAGTAAGTTGAAATGTCCCAATTCACAAACAGTCATAATGAACTACTTCTCTGCTGTAAGAATAAAGCCCAATGCATGCAGTGCATAATGTTACCACAAAACGAACATGTCAAGTAACCATGAAGCATGCTTTTCATTGACTGTATGTGTCACTATATGGGATGTAATGCACAGGTAAGGTGCGGCACCGCTTTCCATTGTGTCGTGTTCCACTGTTACAGGGAACTGTGAACCTAGCCTAAAGCCCCCAATACATTTACAGATGCACTGCCGATTTTTCGGCCATTCAACGAGTCATCACGCTTCAAACGCCTGAAAAATCATCTGGTGTGTTCTCAGCTCCATCGGCTCCCCTTTGCTATGCGCTAGTGAAGGGGGCCGAAGGAGCCAAGAACACAGATCTCCCTACCTGTCTCCAGCAGAGGCTCGTTCTGCTGATCAGCTGGCCGGTGAGTGACACAATGCACTAAACTTCCGGCTGGCTGACAGAGGAGACAGCCACTGCAGCAGACACAGGCATCACATTACTTTGGATGGGGGCGGTGGTCGAGATTTTCGGCAAGTTGGATCTGCCCATCCATGTGGACACCTGCAATCTGCGGCCGCCAATCAATTGTGTTTGTCTTTAATCTGGCATTATAGTAGAGTGTTGGCTTCCTAGCCAGTAGTTCTGTGGTGAAATGACATGTATGTTGCCTTCCTTTCCTTCAATGGATGTAGAAAATACATTAGCATAGTATATACATACAGAGGAGTCAGAGTCGGGGAGTCGGAAGATTTAGAAACTGAGGAGTCGGAGCATTTATCTACCGACTCAACAGCCCTGGATTTCACTCCCTTAAGGCCACAGAATGGCAATCCAAACTGGGTCAGGACTGTAGATCTTTGAGTGGGGGTCCGCTTTGTGGAAGAGATTCCTTGACGTGCTCTTCACAAGATGACCAGCAGGGGCGCTGGAGAGCTAGCCTCAGGAAGGCTATTAAAAATCTTAGAATGATCTTTCACTTATCGCAGTGAGGAGACTGCAGATGAATTCTCTACTTCTGGAGGAAAAATGCAAAGACAACTGTTGATGGGGGTGGAGGGGGCCTGTGGAGGAGGAAATGCCAGACGCATTGAGCTGGCAAAGGCTTACGGTTATTAAATCTGAAGATTACTCAACTGCGAAATTGTCCAAGTTTTATGTGAAGTTGAGGGATTTAAGAGAAATGCATTAAAGGCGGGGGACGACATTATGTCCGAATGATTTCGCTTTCTAATCCGCTTCCGCCTGTCAATAGGCAGGCGGAGCTGCTCAGTCCCTCGCCATCTCCGACTAGATACTTCGTTCACCGAGCCACTCACTTCGGACCTTTCAGGATGGCTTTGAGTTATTAGCATTAAGGAAACAGGACGGATTAATGGGAATGGGAAACTTATGGGTGGCCCCTGGGTGGAATCTTTAGATGCAACGCTGGATGAGGCAACAGGTACGACCAGGGGAGCACAAACATTCACCCTATCACCCTTGGAATCCTCATGTGGTAGAGGCAACTCAGTGGAGCTACATTTTGACCTGACACTAAATGGCAGGTGATGGCTTGGATTTCGGTGGCACTTCATCCCATGGCTTTGATCTTCCCTCATTCTGGGGACACTGGCCACCAAAACTGAATATCAAGCTGGTGAGAGCTCTCTGCAGGAATGCTGTGAATTGTTTGTGGATCCTTTTCTGGGCACTAAAAATTCAAATCCAATGGAGGTTTCCAACGTGTGGTTCTCTAAGCGGTCACTGTCGCCAACCCATGTTTGAATGCCATGCTAGCCATTGGGATAGCTGTTTTAGACATGCCCCCTGGATCATACAATCATCAAGCATGAGCAGATGGTCAATGGACACATGGATTGCCTGGTTCTAAATATCACAACCCGAGGGAGCAGATAAAACAAAACACACATCAAAATACTCAAAATGGGCTGTTGAGTCACCGAACGTTACATATAAACAAAGAAAGTATCACACGACCCCACAGACTTGAAAAATCACAACCGTCCTGCTTCATCCTCCTGGCCCTACTCTGCCAGTGCAAGTGCCTGCTTACATGGACTTGTTTTCTAAAGCGCATCAGGCAGCACAGTGCTCAAATGAAAGGATAAGAAGGTCCTGAAGGAGATCTGGTCGGTCCAGGACAAAACAATACATATCTACGTGGAAAGTATCATGTCCAAAGTGGCCACATGAAGACTCACATGACCACACCTACCTTGTCACATAACCTAATTTCTGTGACACTATGACAACATCTTTGATCTCCAATGTTGCTGGGAGACGGCCACTCAGTGACAACTGCACAAATGCACTAAACTGACAGATGTGACCCTCGACAATAACTGAAGCCACCGAGTGGACGGTCACTCATCCTCAGCAGGTAGCTAATGATGTATTTGGCGAGTCTGGAGGACTCACAAGACAATTATTACACCTGAGCAGATAACTAACTTCCGTTACTGATGGGACCCCTAGATTGACCAGACAGACCATGAACTCTGATCAGGTAGCTTTCAGGACCAGTGATTGATTTGCTCTTCAATGTGACAGTATTGCAGTTGGGAGACCCTCAGAGCTGACCATATGCCTTTCAGAATCCTCCTGACTGACCATCAATCCTGACCAGATACATTGCCAGGTGATCGATTGGCTGATCGTCTGGCTGATTGTCTGTATTTAGCAAATACCTACCAGGCCTACTTATTGGTGGGCGATCAAGACTGACCAAATGCCTTTTAGAACCACTAACTGGTTGGCACTCCTGTCTCCCAGGTTTGCTTTCAGGACCCTTCTTTGGCTAGTCTTACAGAATGACCAGGGACCTCATGTATAAACGGTGCGTACACACACAAATGTTGCGCAAGAACTTTTCCACGTTCAAATCCTGATGTATAAAACCTAAACTTGGCGTAAAGCCATGCACATTTCCACGGTACCTCATACCCTGGTGTACGCAAGTTCTGCGCTCAGTTTTGCAGACTGGCAGCACCCAGCGTCGAAGCAGTGCTACTGTTAATGTGTGGCTACGCTTTCTTTTTTTTTTAGATCCACATCCCTGACACGGCTTTATAAATACACTGAAATTAACTGCATATTGTTTATTAGTTTAATGTATCTGATTGTAATTAACCTGTAACAGTATAATGGTCCACAGAATGGCCAAACTATTCTAAATACCATAACTGCTTTAGCGTTGTTACTCTCACTGCACCTTCTTCTTCTTCTTTCAGCTGCTCCTGTTAGGGGTTGCCACAGCGGATCATCTTTTTCCATATTACTCTCACTGCACTATTATTTATATCACTGTATCTTAGTGTGAATCACAGCTCTACAGCAGCTGATCAGAAAGAGAATTATTGGTATACAGCATCAAGCACACGCTACCTCAGCCATGCTGTCTATTGACCTGCTCTCATATGACAAACGCTTCAGAGCCTTTCCTCACGGTTCAGAAACAGTTTCATCCCAAGAACTATAAATGCACTCAATCAGCCCATCAAGTGTTCCTTGTAGAACTGTTTGTACTTAGTACAATCACCTCACTGTAAACTTATATTGCATTATATTGCACAACCTGAGCCACTTATAAAGTGTGTATTTACATATGAGGACGACATCATTTTTAAGATGAAATGCAGCAAAATATGTTTATTATATTATACAGATAAAACTAACTTCATTTAAATAATCTATATTGTTAATAATTAAACATGTGAGGACACTGTGCCGCATGGGTAGCAAGCTGCTGGCGCTCCATTCATGGATGGTTTCTACCTCTCGCTGTATTCTTGCTGGTGCTGACGCAACGCTGGAAGGAGAGATGGATAGAATAATTAATTAAATAACACGTACCAAGAAGATATTTCGATATTCCTTAAAAAAAAGTTTTGAAGAATCGGCATTCTAAGCTTACAAATGGCTTAATGTCTATTACAGAGCTGACTGTATGCCAATTGGGTATTTGGAGAAAGAAAAGTAAGGACAGGAATTGGACGTTAGCACATTTGAAAGAGACAGTACTGCTACAATAAAAAGTATTTCATCAAAGGTCATGCATGGCACAGCAAGCATCTTGCGTGAGACATGAACAATCACTGTGCCACCGTGTTCCACTGTTTAATAACATGCCTTAACTGCTACCATCATGAAACTTATATCACATATACATCTCAGTATTTTAATTATTGAGAGAGCTGTAATATTACAAATGTAATTAATTCTGTGTCCTGTTGCAGTAAGGGAAAGCCCAGAAGCACGTAGTGATTCACACACACAGAGCACATAGAAGATCAATTACAAAACAAAGCATTTAACGTGCTACTTTAGTTACGATGGGATTTGAGAAACTAGTAAATTAAACGATTTTAAGATGAAATTTATGATGTTTTACATTAATGACAAAATAAACTACGTCATTAAAGTGGAAATTTCGAGATTAAAGTTGACATTTCATGCTTTCAACCTCGCTGTGTGCCTTTTTTTCCTCTGTACCCTAATAAGCTTTCATATGACACTCAGATGGTGGACTACGACTCGCCTTTTCACGGCGACTTTGATATCTGACAACTTTTTTTTTTTTTTATTTCAGGCACTGTGCGACTTTGTGAACTTGAGCTTTCGAGTTTCACCGACATGCTATGTCACTCGATCAACTTCCTTTTGTTGTTTATACCACAGTTTAAACCAACAAATAGTATGCTTTTATTTGCCTCCACTTGGTATTCGCTGAAATTCCATTTTCCCGAGTGCTTTTACCATTGCTTTTTCACAGAACGCGGAGTTTAAGGGATATTTATATTGATTTGCATATTCAAAGAGGCATAATTCTGGGAGGAGTTGGGGTGGGACAGCAGGCGCGTGCACTTGCGTTAATTTTCACGCTGACTGGGATTTATGTAACGGAAGAACATGGAAACTGGCATTTAGACAGATTTACGCATCTGGATTTTTTTGTGCGTAAGCACATTTCCGCTTATGAAATGTTATAGTGCGATTTCTATGCAGGGCGTTATGTATGAGGCCCCAGATTACAATCTGGCTTGACCAGGTAATTTTCAGAACCATTAATTGGCGCGTCCTCCTGCCTGAACAAATGGGGTCATTGAGCTGGACCACACAAATTTCAGGACGGCCTACTGGCCGCTCTTCCATATTGACCAAATCAGTCCTACTAACTGGTAGGCGGTCACAACTCACCAGATACTTTTCAGAACTTTCTAAGCAGCTGGTTTTCTTGACTGACCAGTTAGCTTTCAGGACCCTTGATTGGCTGGTCGTACAGTGTGGCCAGGTTACAACCAGGCATACTGAATGAAAGGCTGTCAGGGTTGACCTGTAGCTCTTCTAGTCTGACCTGATAACTTTCAGGTTCAAAGACTGTTGGGGTCCTCCAAGATGACCAGACAGGCCACTAAGCCTGACTAAAATGGCTTTCAGGCCCAGAGTGTTTGACTGGTTGTCCAGAATGAGCAGATAACAGTCAGGCTTGTTAATTAATTGATAGGCTGTTAGGAGTGGCCACATGCCTTTCAGAGCTACTAATTAGTAGATCCTCCTGCCTGGACCTTCAAATTGACCAAATTACAATAAGGCCTACAGGAAAGAATCCACCTGGACTGTACATGGCGCCTTCAATGAAGCAATAAATAAACTAAACGAGTCGCCGTCTTTGTGTTGTTGCACCTCAAGCGCATCACCGGGATAAGATGGCTCAGGCAGCATTTGTTTACACAGAAGTGTGCTCAAAGGCAGCAATCTCTAGATTCCCTTTTTAATTTAAACGCCTTCATAGAACAGAAATTCATTAACCTCACAGCCACAAACGCGTTTCCAAATGTGCATGTTTAATGTGGCTTAAAAGGGCTTTTTAATGCGGTAAACAGTAGCTAATTGGCAGGACCGGAACGCGCCAAGCACACCGAGCGACTCATTAAGACGCCGGCCCGCTCGCTTGATTGCCCATTCACCCAGTGGCGTTCTCACCGGGCGTCGGAGTAAAACCACTCTCCGAATCGGCAAACGGCGCACTTAGAGGTCAGCGATGAGCGGCCGCAGCCACCAATCAAGCGCTTCTCTGCTCGTGCCCGTCTGTTCCAAGACTGGCAGAAACCTGAAGATAAAGACAAACAAATCAAAAGCAATATGCATATTTCTTCACTTTTTTTTTTTTTTTTAATTCATGAAAGCACGGATCAATTAAAAATGTGCACTTAATCCAATCGCCCTCCTGCAGCACCTTCCACATCTGCATTCCTTTAACAACAACAAATGAATGCAACAATGACTGTCCATGAGGCTATACTTCACTGGAATTGCCCACAAAAGTTATTATAAACCATTGTAACTGCAAGGGGGCTGCCAGAGAGCTCCAAATCACAAACAGCAATACAGCCCACAATATAGGAATAAAATAAAGGAATTTACTCTACAAAGCACTTTTAAACACAATTGTCTCAACAGTATTAATTCACCAGATCACAATAAATCAATACCATCACCAATTCTTCTTCCTCCTCTCCAGTGCCACTCCCCGTCTTCAGGGAAGAACTTCCGGACGATAAAGAAAGCAGGGTGGTTCTCCCCTGACAGCCCCTCAAACGAAACCCAGGAACCCTGACAAGGCTGCACTTCCGGACTCCATTTCCAAGCACCCCTGCAGGTATCCCAACTGGGTTGCCATATGGGGACCACTGCCACCTGGCATATGGGGGATCGAACCCTTTACAAATTTCAGTTCCCACTGGTCTGTCCATTATTTCCTGCTAGATGGACACCAAGTTATTTCTCTAATCCGCTGGCCCACTGTCTTTCATCATTGTGCTGGCCTCCCAGTCAGGTAATGTATTTTTCCTCGCCTCATCTGGGATGCCCGTTCTCCTCATACACTATCCGTCTTCTTGACCCACTAATCCAGAGTACGGTCACAGAGCAGCTGAAGCCTATCTAAACAATTACCAGGCGCAAGGCAGGATAATCCCATGACAGGGTGCCAGTCCATCACAGGAGGAATTCACACACACACACACACACAGGGTCAATTTAACTTCACCAATCCACATAACCTGCATGTCTTTGGTCTGTGGGAGGACCCAGAGGAGGCCCACACAAACACGGGGAGAACATGCAAAGTCCACTCAGCAAGCATCCAGCACTTAAAGCCTGATTTGTTACAGTTGAGCAGCACTACCTACCACTGTGCCGCCATGCCACCCATTATTATTGTTTTTTTTTTGAGAAGCATGATCAGGGGCATTTGTAGGATTTGCTGGAATCGGGTTCTTGGCTCCCTCTGCAAGTGTTGCATGTGCTGTTACACAAAAATGAAATTTGAAGAGTGTGATTTTTGTGAGATTCTGGGAATCAAAGATTAGGGGCTTGTGCCCTTAAAGCCTCCCTAATCCCCCCACTGACACCAATGGCATGGTGGTGTTCAAGTCTCAGGTGCTCCCCACATGGAGTCTGCATGCTCTCCCCATGTCCTCATGGGTTTCCTCCCACAACGCAAAGACATGCAGGTTAGATGGACTGGTCATGCTAAATTGGCATCCGATGTTCCTGCCTTGTGCCCGATGCCTGCTGGGAGATACTCCAGCCTCCCCAGCTCTGGATAAGTGGGTTTACAAAATTGATGGATGGCTGGATATGATTGTGGTCATTATTGGAGGTCAGTACCACTGGCACACAATGCAGACTGACTGAAGTTTATTATCATTATGTGGCTCTTGGCGGTGTTTTTAGAGGTGAGTTTGCTTCATCTTTCTATAAATATTCAAATGAAGACTTAAGTAGATACTGTAATGTGTATCTAAGCAGACCTTCTTGTGATTCAGGGGTCTCAAGTTCAGTCCTATTCCCAGATGACAAGGGACAACTGGGGATGCAAGTCTGGATCCAGTGAGCAGATGCCGAGTGGCACTTTACAAAGCAAATCGCCCTTTAGCAAGAATGCTGTGAAGACTGGCGCCCTTCCCTGGGCAAAACTTGTACTGCACAGACAGTTGCTAGAGGAGCCATTAGCTAAGGAAACAAATGTAAAATGTGGACCAGCACCTTCTCCATCCGTTTTGAGCCAAGCCAGAAGACTTGGTGAATATTGAATATCTCTTGATAGGAGGAAGGGCTTTACAATCTTTTACATAAAGTGTCTGGTGTATTTGTTCTCCAAGAGGCTTCTGGAATGTGACAGGTGAGGGCGGTGAAGGCTGAAAGAAAGAAGGTCTGCTGTTATTTCAGAGGCACCCTGACGGCTACAATCCTCAATGGCAACTTGGATGTGAAAGGTGCTATATAACAGACAGACAGAAATATCGCAGTGTATCATAGATAGAATGATTTGTGATAATAATCAGTAATGTTAGTCATACATGTCACTGTACTCACTGGGGCAGCAATATTTTTTTTATTTATTTTTTATTTTTTTTTTTTTTTTTTAAAAAAAGGGCAACCATCCATGTATCCATCCCATCCTCACTTTCAAAACTCAAATTAGGCTTGCAGGTAACATACACTTCGACAAATATAAGAAAGGGGACACACCTATAGAGGGCACCAGACCAGGGCAGGACACACTCGCAACCCCCCAAATCACTCAAACAGGCTTCAGTTTAGAGCTGCCAGTTATGCCACAACTGGCCAGTTCATGGGATAGGGGTGGCCTAAACAGAGCATTCGGCGTCAACAGGAAGAACAAACAGACTTTGTACAGAGGCCATGCCATACAGTTGTGGGTCCCAAGGATATTAAAGTAATGCAGGTTTAATCAATTTTTTATCAGGTTTGTGTATTCTGCACTCTGAGGAATTACTAGACCATCCAGATTCTGAGGATCGTGGGTATCCAGAGCCAATTCCTATGGCAGGAGCATCTTTAATGGCTGAGGTGCCAGTCAGACATAACTGAACCAATACTGGGCCAATTCACATTTTTAAGATGTAGGATTCAAAAATCTCACAGATAGTAAAACAGCCAGGGTATGAACTCAAAAGAAACACAGTTGTGCCATCCACTATGCCAACAGGGAGAAAATGTTTAGAAACCTGCAATGCTGGCTACTCTGTTTAAGTACCAACTAAAGTAGATAAGAAAATAAGCAGATGATCTTAACAAGCAAATTGAACCAAAGACCAACAAACCTAAACGCTCTGTTCTCTGTGCTATGCGGGCATCTTATCAGTCGGACCGCTGTCATCAGTGGTCTTGTGTGTGAAACCTTGCCGCAGACCCTGTCACAATCAATATGCAAAAATCAAATGCTCCACTTGGCATTTTGGGTACTGGTGTACCCCAGAGCCCATCAAAAGGAGTACTCGCCTGTATCCGTGCTGTAGTGCCCCTTCTACCGGAATAATGAAAGGTGCTATATAAAGTAAAGCCTGCATGAAACGGGCGGACATGCACCCAGTAAACTATTAGAAGTTTGTTTTTGGTGCCCTTCCCGGGATGGCTCACTAATGCCAGAAACAAGCCGCTCAGTTTGGTGCCTATCACCCAAACCTTCAGTAAAGCCTCCGTTCCTTTGTGCTCAGCGCACACTGCCTCTCCAGCAGGTCCATCTTTAGATCTTCAGCTCGCTTTCTAGTTCACACTTTTCCCTTTAAAGCGACACGCTTTGTTATGCTAAATTCATCCTGCGCCGGGAGATGATCAGCATTAACTGCATAATCACAGATTAAATACTAAAAAAAGATATAAACGATAAAAGACAGGCAAGCGGGGACTGGGAATGATCCCCAAAAGACTCGAAATGGAAAAACAGCGATAAACAGGTCCGTACGCGGGGAGTCGAATCCCCAGTGACCTCAATGGAGCGAAGTGGGAAAGGGATTTACAAAGAAAAGAAGAAAAACATTTTAAAAAATAAATAAAAGATCATGCCATCGCCGTGGGCTTGTCCGGGTATTTTCTATTAGGCCAATCAGTGCGTACTTTTCTTGTTTATTTTTCAAATTTACAGTTAACAAGAAAAAGTGTGCCCCGTCCCTACGCACACTGAAAGAAGCCACAAAGGGTTAGTGGTACACAATACAACAGACAGCCTACTACCCCAAGCTTTATGTACGCTTGGCAGCAACTAAGCAATGAGTGACCGCACTGAAGAATGCCAACCTGCACATCTATACTTTCTAAAGCAGAAAATGTTTCTGCCTGGGGCAACATCTCTGTACCCAGTGTGGTGGTGATGGTGTGTTTTATGTGACCCGAGCGACAGGCATCGACACTCACTGACAGTTCAACAGTTCCATTAGACACACATGGCAGTGCCCCGCCTGCCCATCTAACTGCCAGCCCGGTGGGTGAAGCCAAAACCAGTCTCTCCATCATCATTTGAACTCTAAGCTGATGTCGCATTACACGACTTCCAGTCAGAGGGGATGTCAAACTTGACAACTGTATTGCGGATTCCGTTGCATTACACAACAATTGCAGGGCAGGACAAATCAATCAACTGTTACAATTTCACATTTCCAAAGTATGGCAATGCCGGACCTCAGAGGAAACCTAACTGGTGAAGGTGGTGCAACAGCTGAGGAAGGGGGCACAGCTGTGACCAATGAGTGACAAACAGACCATGACATCTACTGTACCTCGTGATAAAGAGCATCTGTGCAATTGGAACTGCACAGCTGGGCAGCGCCTGGCACTCAAAGCCTTCATTAATCTCTGGCAGTGCCATCTACTGTGGCCATACAGTGTAAGGTCAAGATGGCAGCAGAGCAGACAGTAACTCAGTCGCTAGCAATTACTGCCGTCTCCTCGTTTCCTTACAGCATTGCGCACTCGCTGCTTTTGCCGACGGCCAATGATGGAACTGTGCCTGTGTGAAGGTTTTAGATGTATGTCGAGTTTGGTCACATGCAAGCAATTCCCTTTTGTTTTTTTTTTTCTTCATTTTATTGTATGTACAACACAAGACATCGTGACAAGCCCTCTGCCATCAAGGTCCAAATCACCTGCACTCCTCATTCTTCATGGCTGCATAATATTTATTGTATGTCTGGGTGGGCGCTCATTCATCAGGGGTCAGCTTTCATGCACAAACAGCCCATCATCTATGCCAATTAAGAAAGGGGCAATTCGTTGACTAGTTGGACAGGGGTTGGCAGACTAAACGACACACCTCCCCCCCACCCCCACTCACTGGAGCATGCGGCGTCTGCCTCCAACTCGCAAAGATTACGTAAATGAAGTCTATGACTTAACATCAACGGAGAAGTCATGTGATGTGACAGGAGCTTTTAACCCACTACCATTTGTCAACTTAAACCACTAAGGACATCCAACAGAAAGCTTCTCACCCAGAAAAGAAAAATCCCTCACAATTAAAGACAAAGATATGGATTTTGAGCTTTCCTTAAGCTACATCCTCACTACTTCATATCGTTAGAATAAGCGATATCCACCCAGAATAGCATTTTCACATCGTTTACTGGAGTTTCTCTGTCCATAATAAATCAATTGAAAAAGAATATGATGGAGAGGTTTGCCTACACTGGGCACGTATGCTTTGGCAGAGAAATCTCTACAGGATTATTGCAAAATGATATCAACCAGTAAACAATTTACCTTTTGTGCATGCCTGCCACATTCAAAGTACAAAACACAATTTAAAGGCTTGCAGGTAAACAACACATCAAGCACTATGGAAAGGAAGCCCCCATAAGCATTTTTCCCCCAACCTCAGGGCCTTAGTTTTTCAGGAACCAATGAGCTCCCGTATGGTGCAGGCCATGAACCACCCAAGGTCCCTGGTCGCTCTCGTGGGTTCTATTCCCACTGCACAACAGGAACTGTGACAATGATGCAAAATATGTGGCATGCAAAGAAGAGTGATGGGGGGTGTTAGCACATTAACCCCCCACCTTATGGCTTCAAAGCAATCAAATTGCGACTTCATCGGGGTGGTCATTGCATCGATGAAGTACACGGCCTGGCACACCAGGGAGGAGCCTATGAAGAGTGAGGCGCCGTGGAGTGTGGTGCTCCATCTTCACCAATAACTGATCTGTAAAATGGTGCCAGTGCTTGTGATCAAACAATCAGCACAATTCATTGCCCAAGCCCCACCCACAATTGTTCCATATTCACTGAAAAGGGCGTACCTTAGAGAAGGGACTGGGGAAAAAAAACCTGCAAAGTGACCCACGTTCCTGTGGTAGAAATGATAGAAGTCCCTGCGGTCGGAAATCACCTTATTTCTGCAATGTTGGAATGTGGTTAGCTTTCACACAGGGTGACCAATCAGGGAATGAGATGGCGTATCAAGCAGGATCTGTTTGTGGAAGAGCCACATAATAAGCGCAAACTAATCAGGGCGCCATTAGCGCCTGTGTTGTCCTAACACTCTGCTTCCACAGCGCAACACTGAGCCAACGTTTCAGAAGTGTGTGGCTCTGGAGATTACATTTTCGGGGTAGCATGGATGAGAAGGAAGAATAGAGATCAACAATGGCATTTTGAAATTAAAATGTAATAGCATGGACGTAGCCTTGGCACAAATGAGGCAAGACTCTCTTCAGTATCCGACACCAAAGATTTCGCCAGATACGTCATCTCAACAATGCAGAGCAACGGAATATTTGACACTAGTCTCCCCAGATAGGTACTCATTCAATAGAGATAATAAAATCACAAATGGATTCTCAAAAAAATACTTGAAAAAGCAGAAACAACCAATGCCACCTCCGCAGTTTTTAAATCCTACAACCTGCCCTTGGCATTGCGTTTGGCAGGATGAACTTGTTTGCTCGAAACTGCTGCTCATGCACACTCATCAAAAGCACTGCAAGCTTTACTTGTATTGTTGTCAAACGTCAGCCCCCTTCTTGAATTTCCAGTGTACCCCCGCCCGCTCAGTTTGTCTTGGCACTGACCCTTCTTTGTGGTTATTTAAGTCCTGCAGTTTTCACAGCCACCACTGCCACGGCACAGCTGCCAATAGGGTCCAGTTTGCTGCTTATTTTTATTTTACTAAATAACTTAATACTTTCAATGCAACTCAGACCCTGGAATTCTACTGCACGGGTTCACATAACAAGCTTTTTAGACAACTCGGATCCAGACGTCAGAGTATAAGAAGGCAAGCCAGCGTTGAAATTACACTAATTAGTATTAAAGCCTACCAAACAGCTCAGTCCCAAGAACGGCTTCTGCATTATCCTTGAATTCATTGTACCAACACGCTAGTTTCAAGAGTAGATGAATGGTCAAGGGGTCTTGTGACGATGTGGGTTCTGGCTCCACGCTCCCTTTGATGTTTGGGAACCCTTGAACCCAACACCGTCGATAATGTTGCCGAGTGAGCTAGTCAGTGAAGGCAAATTGACAATTGAGCAAGGGGTGGTGCAAAAAGTGCAATAGTGCTTTTATTAAAAACCAACAAAAACAGTGTTCCAATAAATAGTGCAGTTCTTCATTAAATAAATAATCCATAAAAAGAACACGTGGAGGTTAAAAATCAATAAATAGAAAAAAAAACACATCCTTAAAAACGAGAGGTTAAAATCTTCTTTTAGGAAGCAGTCTTAAAAACCAACAACAAATCCGGTGCTCTTCTGTTAGCATCTCACCTGCTTATCCCGTTTGGGCCAAGCAGCAGGCAAGACGCTCTCTGCAGCTGCCCTCCTACAACACACCCGAGACTGGAGACCTCCTGATCCCTGGCTTCGGTCTGGCACTCATCCCAGTCCCCGAGACTTGATTACCCCAATAGCCAGGACGCTCACATTGGGGACTCCACCACCAAGCCTCCCGACTTCCGCTGCCTTTCCACGGCCTTCTGCGGCTCGTCTCTTTCCTCTAGGCACTCCCGCTACCTGCTCACTCAGCGGGAGCAACCTCAACTCAAAATGTCTAGGTGTTGGCCTAACACCCAGCTTCCATACAGCTGCCCACGAGCGCTCGATCGCGCGCTCACCAGACGCACACACTGCCTGTCCGTCTCTCTTGCACCGCATGCTTCCTCGCTCCCTGTAACCTCTGTCCTCTTTCCTCATCTCCTTTCTCCTCTCTCCATTTTTTTACCGCGAACGTTTCTTTCTCCCCC